>NC_069504.1:618548844-618888844 GCF_027579735.1 Bombina bombina
TATAGCAGAGCAACATATCTATCTATCTATCTATCTATCTATCTATCTATCTATCTATCTATCTATATATATATATATATATATATATATGTGTGTGTGTGTAGAAACATATGTTCTCTTCCCCCTTGGGAAGTTCCATTTTTGTAGTGTTATAATCTGGAAGTATAATGGATTTTATTAGGATTTTTGCCATTTGATATAGACAACATACCAAATACTTTGAAGATGTGAAGTATACACCTCCTTTACAATACTTGGTAGACCTACCTTTCACTGCAGTTGCATATGCATGTTTTTTTGGAGTAAATACAGGACCGGATTTACCATTAGGCAGAGTAGGCATATGCCTACAGGTGCCTTCCATAGATGGGTGCCTGTCTCTCTGCTCAATATGCCTTTTCTGCACACCTTTGCAGCTCTGTCCTCACTCACCATAGTAGATAATAACTTTGCCCTAAACAAAGATGGCCGCCATGCTGGCTGGTCCGGTCTGTTTCTCCAGTGAATGAGGACAGAGCAGCCAGAGCGGCCTGAGAGTAAGTGTGAGAGGGATGGTTCTTTTATGGGGAGTTACAGTGAGTGACTACATTTGTGCGCTGTTACAGAGCGCTCTGAGTGCACGGTGAGCATGTATCAGCTACAGCAGCAGCGGCTGTCAAAATCAAAATGACAGATTTTACAGTCGGAGGGCAGTCTTTCATATAAAATACCATAGGTATGAATATTATTGCTAAATTGCAAAATGCCAAGGCTGTTGCACAGGATAAACACACTTAAAAAAAAACAACTGACCCTTGGTTGATTGTGCACATTGCTTGGTCAGGAACGTTTCTAAATGAAGCCCCAGTCTAGACAACCTGCACTTTTTTTTTTTTTTTTTTGTATTTTTATATTTTTATTGAGGCAGTCAAACAATCACAAAACGGTTTCACATTGAAGGACAACATCACAAGTGCAATAATACAAGAAACATTGAGTACATATTTCAAAAATACCAGATAGTGACAACCTGCACTTTTCTTATATAAATTATATATGTTTTAAAATACTGTTCTGACTGAAATCTCATCATACAGCGCAAATACTGTCTGTAGTGTTTTGTTATAGATCATGGACTGTCTTTTATGTGGCAAAATTAGCAGTCGCTGTAAAAAAAAATCATAATGCTTTATAGTTTTAGGCTGTATGTATAGGTTCATACATGTGAACCGGGAGCACGTGGGGGGCGCTTTAGATTTTGATGCCTACAGGCACCTGGACTTGCCCTGAGTAAGTCTCTAACAACTTTGCACCTCCAGTTACTACAGTGTTGACCACTTTTCTAGGCAAAGCATCCCACTGTAGCTTTGGCTGTAATATCTATTCATTACCCTGCTAGAAGGTGAACCATGTAGCAAACCAGTCTTGCAGACTGACATAGGTTTTTTAGCTGGTATATAAAAACAAAGTTCAAACAAAGATATCTATCTTTGTTTGGACTTTGTTTTTATATACCAGCTATTTATTTGGCATTTTTATTTTATTATCATTATCTTCATTACTTTTTCTTCTCTTTACTATTTACATTCTATTTTAGAATTGATAAGTATTGTTTTGTTATTTGATAATTTGTTTATATTTTTACTTTTTTGAGGTATATATTTGGATAGCAGAGCACCCCTTCTTGATCCCTCTGCCATTTTTATAGGTTTCTTTAGAACTGCTTTGCATTTGGCTCCATCTATCTTGCCCTCAATCCTGACCAGTTTTCAAGTCCTAGGTATAAAAAACATCCCAACAACATCGTGCTACCACCGTCATGCTTGGTAGCACCATGCACAAAGGAGAACCTTTTTCCACATGTTTACTCTATCTCTCGCATGTCATTTGGCAAATAGGATTTGATATGGGTGTTTGTTCAGCATTTGCATTTTTTTCTTGCCAAGATCCATAAAGCCCAGTTTTGCGGAGTGTCTGACATATGGTTTCGCCATGAACAGATTCTCCCATCTCAGCTGCAGATCTGTCCAGATACTTTAGTATCTTGGGTGCATCTCAATAATGCCTTCATGCACACTGAGTTTTGACCTACTCTAGGCACAATGAGCATTGTTCCATATTTATTACAAACTGATTGAATAGTGCGCCAGAGGATGCTTTATTATGTTGATTGTTACAATATGCTCTCTAACTATAAGGTCCTCCATTAAAAAAGGTGAATTGATTTTGAGATCCGGTGACACTTTAATTGCACACAGGTGGACTCTATTCTACAAATTATGTGACTTCTAAAGGTAATTGGTTGCACCAGAGCTTATTCAGCAACAAGAGTGAATACTTTTGCTACTAACAACATATGTATTGTTGTTTTGTTTGTTTGTTTTTTTATTAACTTTTTGTCACTATGAAAATATTTTTGCATCTTCAAATTGCTAGGTATATTGTTTAAATAAAATGGTCAATTTTTATTTCAGGTTTTAATACTAAAAATCCAGATGGCTGAATACCTATATAAGACACAGCTGAGCCCTCTGTATCCTGATCCTTATGTATTACGCTCTCTCTAACTCCCTTACCCTTGTATATTGCAGTGTTTCTCAACTCCAGTACTCAAGTACCCCTTACAGGCCAGATTTTTTTTTTTTTATATCTGAAATAGAGCAAAGATTAAATAGTCAGCTGATCAGTAACCATGGTTACTAACCTGCTCTAACCCATCAGCTGATTATTAAAACTGTGCACTGGTTAAAGGGACAGCCTACACCAGAATGTGTATTGTTTTAAAAGATAGATAATCCCTTTATTACCCATTCCCCAGTTTTGCATAACCAACACAGTTATATTAATATACTTTTAACTGTGATTATCTTGTATCTAAGTCTCTGCAAACTGCCCCTTTATTTCAGTTCTTTTGACAGACTTGCAGTTTAGCCAATCAGTGTCTGCTCCCAGATAACTTCACATGCACGAGCACAGTGTTATCTATATGAAATACATGAACTAACACCCTCTAGTGGTGAAAAACTGTTAAAATGCATTCTGAAAAGAGGTGGCCTTCAAGGTCTAAGAAATTAGCATATGAACCTCCTAGGTTAAGCTTTCAACTAAGAATACCAAGAGAACAAAGCAAAATTGGTGATAAAAGTAAATTGGAAAATTGTTTAAAATTACATGCTCTATCTGAATCATTAAATTTTCTTTTGGCCTAGACTGTCCCTTTAAGATACAGTGAAAATTTGGCATGTTAGTGGTACTTGAGGACTCCAGTTGAGAAACACCATCTTATTGGAATGCTCTAACATGCAAAAACTAAACTATGGGCAGGCACAAAAGCGAACCGTATTTTGTCTTTCCAAAATCTTAAAACAGTGATTTTATTATAAATGTGTGCTTAAAACTTCATCAGTATGTTTAATAATGTGTAATTATAATGGTTAAACTGTTTATACAATGAGTTCCTCTGCTACAGTAGTCTGTGTAGGCATACGGCTTAAGTGTAAATGTGTTGCTAAGCAACCTGAACCAATCGTTACAGCTTCCGCTGAATTGGCTAGTATAGAATTGGCAGAGAAGTAAATAAGTATTGTACAGTATTAGCACACATCACAAAGCCAATTGCTATATGTAGTGGCTGCTTCATCTGTGAACACAGTAAGATTTCTATTTAAATATAATTACATCATAAAGTGTGGTAATTATCTTTGAAATCATCAGATGCACCAATAACACGGCAAACGAGTGCCAATAACTCTGTGCATCACGTTCTGGCAGGAAGTATAATTACTTCTTACCTGGATCTCATTCCTATAATTAGGGATAATTGCAAACAAGTGATAAAATGGATTACAGGATATTACGTGGAATCATCTTGTGGGAAAAGTATTTTGCAAATGGTTCTACCCACATTATGTCATTTGTATAAGTTCCAAGTTTAACTGCTAATTTTAAATTGTATCCAATCAGAATCTAATAAAAGTGCTGTTTTATTTGTTCATAAAAATATGGGTTCATTTCCATATTGTGATCTGAACTGCTTTTGTGTTTACATTTTTTTTTTAATGAAATTATTAATACCAAAACATGATTACATTTTAACACATAGTGCTATAATTGTACCAATCTGGTGCCTCTGCAATATGTTTTGAATTGTAACATAATAAGATAAGTAACTCAAACTCATGCTTTTGAGAAAACAGAAACTTGCAAAAAAATTGCATCCAAATTGTAAGAGTTGTATTATCAAAGGGTGTTGATCACTTTCAATAACTTTAAATAACGTTTTTAATTATGCAACACTAATTTTATTATATATGCACGTCAGTGTATCAGAAACACAGATAATGCTCTTAAAGGGATATAAAACCCATTTTTTTTTCTTTTATGATTCAGAGCATGCAATTTTAAGCAACTTTCTAATTTACTCCTATTAACTATTTTTCTTTGTTCTCTTGGTATGCTTTGATGAATGAGCAGCAATGCACTACTGGTTGCTGACTGAACACATGTGTGAGCCAATGACAATCGATATATATATACATCCACCAATCAGCAGCTAGAACCTAGGTTCTATGCTGCTCCTGAGCTTTCATAGATAAACCTTTCAGCAAAGAATAAGAAGAGAAGGAAGCGAATTAAATAATAGAAGTAAATTGGAAAGTTGTTTAAAATTGTATTCTCAATCAGAATATTCTCTATCAGAATCAGGAAAGAAAATTTTGGGGTTTCATGTCCCTTTAAGACATATTTACATTTTATAAACCACCAAAAATTCTACACTAATTAAAGGACTAAAAAAAAGTACTAAAAAATTATACTAATTTTAGTTTTGATTGATAAATAAGCATGTAGACAAAACAAAACATTAAATTAATCCACAATGTAATTATAAGATTCTAAATACTTGCAATATTATAGTTTATTTAAGCAGTGAATATAATATTAATTTACATTATTAAGATAAATGGTAAAATTGTTGCAGCGTCCTGAACTCCATGAAGATTTAACTGTAATAATAAATAGTAAATCCAGATGTAGCAAATGATTTCTCAGCAGAGATATAATCGCAAATACAACTCCCAAAAATACAACTCATCCTTTATCCCTATAATAATAAAAGCCTCCACATTCTATTGATAGATTTTTTTTAAATCATTTTTCACTTAGGGGTTGATCATAATCTATCGGCTGAGGCCTTATTGGCTCTTATTCTGTCCAAAAAAGGCCACTTTTTGGATTTACCCACTAGCAGCTAAATCCATTTTCAAGAGGTTGTTCTCTGAAAAGGTAACTGGCTTTCAAACAAGATGATGCCATCTTGATCACAAAGTCCAAACAAGCTCACAACATACATTATTGAACTTGTTTCAAAGCCTTTTCACCAAGGCACATTTCCTATTAAAAAAAACACATTCACTAAGGTCTGATCTCATTTGAACATTTTATTTGCAGATACAGTATTACAACATATTATAATTACAGTACTGTTCAAATCCATTATAAGAAGATGGAATAAGTCCTTCTAATAGAAACCAATAGTCTTCTTGTTTTCAGTTGTAGATCATGCCATACCAGAATGCAGTGCTTTTAAATCAATAATTGTTAATTTTATAAAACAAAACAATACTTTTAAAATATTAAAAGTGACAACATGGTGAATGAGAAAACATCCGCAGTATGCTCAGCATGTTTAGATACAAATGGAATTCAGATGGTTTAGGAGTGGTGAGGATGCATTCAGACTGCAATGGGTTAATCATTATCTCACACATGAAAATTAGTATTTTCCTTAGACACTGAAGAATTCAAAAAAACTTTACTGTAACCTTAAGAGGTTTGAAAGGGTTATTGTAGGTGTCAGTTTCGTGTGGCCTCTCAATTTCTATCCTCACAAGAACTTAAAGAGAAATTAAATTGTAAATTGTTTTCCACTTTAATGTGTTCCCAATGGTTCCTTTTACCTGCTGGAGAGTATTTGATTGTTTGTATTTTCTATTTGAAAAAACTGCTTTTGACCGTAGAAACCACCACCTACTCTGAAAATATGAATAACAAATATACGGCTAGATTACGAGTTGTGCGTTAGGGTAAAGAAGCAGTGTTAACCCCTAAGCCAAGGCCCTCCCGCATCGCAAACAATATAATACAAATTTTAACCCCTAATCTGCCGCACTGGACACCGCCGCCACCTACATTATATTTATAAACCCCTAATCTGCTGCCCCCAACATCGCCGCCACCTACATTATATTTATTAACCCCTAATCTGCCACCCCAATGTCGCCGCCACCTACCTACACTTATTAACCCCTAATCTGCCGCCCCCAAAGTCGGCGCCACTATAATAAACATATTAACCCCAAACCGCCGCACTCCCACCTCGCAAACATTAGTTAAATATTATTAACCCCTAATCTGCCGTCCCTAACATTGATGCCACATACCTATATTTATTAACCCCTAATCTGCCACCCTCAACTTCGTCGCCACTATACTAAATGTATTAACCCCTAAACCTAAGTCTAACCCTAACCCTAACACCCCCTAATTTAAATATAATTTAAATAAATATAAATAAAATTACTATCATTAACTACATTATTCCTATTTAAAACTAAATACCTATAAAATAAACCCTAAGCTAGCTACAATAGAACTAATAGTTACATTGTAGCTATTTTAGGATTTATTTTTTATTTTACAGTCAAGTTTGTATTTATGTTAACTTGGTAGAATAGTTACTAAATAGTCATTATGGGTTAGACTTAGGTTTAGGGGTTAATACATTTAGTATAGTGGCGGCAACGTTGGGGACGGCAGATTATTGGTTAATAAGTGTATGTAGTTGGCAGCGACATTGGGAGCGGCAGATTAGGGGTTAATAAATATAATGTAGGTGGCAGCGATGTTGGGGGCAGCAGATTAGGGTTTCATAAGTATAATGTAGGTGGCGGCGGTGTCCAGAGCAGTGTTCCCTCTAAGGCTAGTATTGTGAGCGGCCCAGCAGTGAAACAGTTAGAGCATTTAGCAAGCACTACACAATGCAGACTGCAAGGTGTGGTTCTTTTATTAACCACACTTTGGTTAATAAACCAAGCGGCAGATTAGGGGTTAATAAGAATAATGTAGGTGTCAGCGATGTCGGGGCGGTAGATTAGGGGTTAATAAGTGTAAGATTAGGGGTGTTTAGACTCAGGGTTCATGTTAGGGTGTTGTAAACATAACTTTTATTTCCCCATAGGAATCAATGGGGCTGCGTTACTGAGTTTTACGCTGCTTTTTTGCAGGTGTTAGACTTTTTCTCAGCCGGCTCTCCCCGTTGATTCCTATGGAGAAATTGTGCACGAGCACGTACGACCAGCTCACCGCTGACTTAAGCAGCGCTGGTATTGGAGTGCGGTAATGAGCAAAATTTTGCTCAATGCTCACTTCTTGTCTTTTAACGCCGGGTTTGTAAAAACTCGTAATACCAGTGCTGCATGTAAGTGAGCGATGAAGGAAAACTGCTCGTTAGCACCACATAGCCTCTAACGCAAAACTCGTAATCTAGCCATATGTCTTTGTATAAAAGCTATGTAACAGGAGACAATAGGACTAATTACTCTCACTGTGGGAGGTAGGAGAGACAGATTTTTTAATCTGAAATATCTGGTTAAGAGGAATCTAATTTTATGGAAGCGTCCTTTCAACAATCAACATATGAAAAGGCCTTTTCAGGAGCTTTTCTAAAACACGTTTGTGACTGTAGGCTTTTAACGCACAGATCCATTTTGCATTTCGTCCAGAAAGCCATTTTGTGAGGAAATAGCCAATTATGATTCCCAATTAAGTCCCCATACATGAGACATTACAATTTTTGTTTGCTTTTGTGACCAGAAAATACTTTCATTTTATCAACTATATTTGTATAATATGTATGATTATTGTTTGTTCTATATTAGTTTAGCTTCTTGCCATTTTTACAGACTGAATTTAAATAAGGCACCAGCTCTGAGCACTTTATAGAATTGTTTGTTTTTGAATTGTGTATATTTATAAGGGCTTTGTACAGTATTGTTTTAACCTTAATGTGTTCCCAAATACTTGTTATAGCAGCAACATAGTTTGAAATATATTACAAATGACTTGTTTAGGTTTATTCTTGCAAAAGCTAGCTTTACTCAATGAAACAACGACCCATAATGGAAATTTCATTTTGAATGTATTGTCCATTGTGCATAGAGAGACAGATAGCATAAGTAGGTATACTATTCTTATAGGCTCATTTGAATGGGCATGTTCTTGAAAATAGAAATCAGTGGTGGTTGCAGCGAGCAAATTAAGTTATTTCATATAAAAAAACCTAAAGGAGTAATTTTGCATATATTTAATACTCTACAGCTGGTAAACACACAATTAAGGGAACAAATTTGCCAGTCAATATAGTCTACCTGTGAGAAAGGGTTACTAGGCAAAATATAGGCCATCTGAGGATCCTGCTAGCCAACAAAAAAATAACACATTGCCTATTTGTGTTCAGATTCACCTCATATTCTATGGAGTATTTACTGTTTAACAGGTAAACACTGTATAAAGAATTAAAATCAATATAAAAGCAATGGATATGTTAATAGGAAGGTGGTGATGTGCAATATGTTACAGATTTCCCTACTGTATATAATTGTGCAAGCGTTTGATTCTCTCAGGTAAAGATTTCCAACTTTTTTCATTTGACTACTTTTATTGAACCTATTGTTATGTTATATTATGCAATAAATATGCTTATTTGTTTCGAGTATTCTATTTAAAAACACTATAGACTCGTTTCCATTGAGTCGGTAAAAATGGAGCCGCAAGCTACTGAAGGTACCGACAGCTAAAAGTAGTACACAGCCCCATTTTAGTAACAGGTTTCCATTGAAATATTTTGCGCATTGCGTTCAGTTTCTCTTTTCAAGCGTGTGTAAGTTAGTTGTGTTAATGCTTCCATCCAATGTCGGAATTTCTCAAAAATCGCGCCATAACAAGTTAATTATTATGGTAACCCAACCTTACAAATGAAATGAAATAAAAATATTTTTTATTTTAATGAAAAAAATTGTTTTTCGTTTAATTACATTTTAAACTGTATTGATATATGTAATATTTAGTGCTGCTCTAGGCATAGGCATAGATGACATTTTGTGTTTGATTCTATTTTAAATACATATTGATATTTAAAAAAGGAATATAACTCAAAATTCCTGGGCCAGCAATAAATATTACATGTTGCAATAATTTTATAAAGTGAAAAACTTGTATTGTGTGAAAACTTTAATATCTCAATGGAAAAGAGGCCTCAAGAAGATTATTTTTCCTCTTTTACACCTAGTTCCCGTAATGTTTGAGACCTTATTGAAAGCTTCTGACAGTCTTTTACCTCAAGAAACCGGGTGTACATTTGCGCTTTTTAGCTTCTATTACTTTTTTAAAGATAGAAAATACGCCAAAAATGTAAATGTTAGTTTTTTGGGGTTTTTTCGTAGTGTTAGAATTTTTTAATTTTGTAATTTAGTTTTTTTTATTTTTGGCATATTTTATTTAGTTAAAGTAGTAATGTTAGGTTTATTTATAGTTTAAGCTTAGTTTTTTTTTATTTCACAGGTAAGGTTTTTTATTTTAAGGTAGTTATATTGAAACTTTAATTTAAAGTTAGGGGGTGTTAGGTTTAGGGGTTAATAGTTTAATTTAGTGTGTTGAGATGTGGGGGGGGGTGACGGTTTAGGGGTTAATAGGTTTATTTTAGTATTAGTGATGGGGCGGAAGTTTAGAGGTTCATAGGTTTATTTTAGTATTAGTGATGCAGGGGGATGGCGGATTATAGGTTAATGCTTTAATTTAGATAGTCACGATGCAGGGGCGGAAAATTAGGGATTAAAATTTTATTTTTGGGTTTGGCGATGTGGGTGGGAGGGTGGCGGATTAGGGGTTAATAGGTGTATTTAGTAGTCACGATGTGTGTGGGCGGAGGATTAGGGGTTAATAGGTTTATTATAGTATTTGCGATGTGGGGGGATGGCGGTTTAGGGGTTAATAAGTAGTTTATGGGTGTTAGTGTACTTTGTAACATTTTTGTTATGAGTTTTGTGAAACATTTTTGTTTCGCAAAATCCATAACAACTGGTCTTTTATAGCGGAATGGATCATGGCAGTATAAGCTATAATGCTAGTGTAATAGCCTGACCGCACAACCTGTAATTAGGGATGGGCGAATGTTTAAATTTTCGAATTTCGAATGTTAGAACGAATGTTATTACCAAAATTCGAATTATAAATCCGAATGTTGATAAGAAAGAATGTTCTTAAAAATTCTATAATCGAATGCTATTTACAGTTTTCGAATGTCACTTTCGAATTCAAATGTTTATAATTATATTGAATGTCCACATTTGAAATTTGGAATTTAACATTCTATTTAACAAATACTATTCAGAAGTTCAATAGTTCATGTGGTAGGGAGGGAATCTAGTAAATTGATACATAATAGATACAAATATATCATTTTGAATGTTTCTATATAGAATATTGCATAATTCGAATATTACATTTAAAGAAAGCATCAGAAATACTATTACAAACATATAAATTCGAATTTTTCGAATTCGAATATTACATTTAAAGAAAGCATTAGAAATACTATTACAAATCTAAATTCGAATTTTTCGAAAAGAATATTTTCGAATGTAATCATAAAATTCAAAACCGAACATTCGAAAATCAAATGTTAGAATGTTATCCATACATTTGAAATTCGATTCGAACGAACGAATGTGTTAAAATTCGTGCCATTTTTCGAATGTTGCAAAACATTCGCCCATCCCTACCTGTAATATGGGTGACCTGAAAATTCCATACTCAAAAGCTATTTTTTGAGTGCAGAATAGAGAGTTGCGGTACAGGCTAAAACGCTAGCGGTATAGCCTTACCGCCACGACTTGTAATACAGGTGACCTTCCATTCCGTGCGCAAAGGCCAATTTTCCAGCGGTATAGGCGTACCACAAAACTTGTAATTTAGGTGTTAGATTGCTAGTATGCATGTGTCTAGAGCACTAGATGGCAGGAAACAAATTTATAACATTTTTAAAAGTATTCTTGTAAATAGGCTGCCAAATAGTGTTCCAGACACATGCACATTTCTGAGCTTACCTAACTACTTTTCAACAAAGGGAGACAAAAGTAAATTTGATACTAAAAGTAAATTGGAAACATTTTCTTTATTAAATTGTTTGTTCTATCTGAATTATGAAACAAAAAAAATGTGGATTTTATATTCTTTGATTGTACTCCATTTGAATCGTGAAAGTTCAAATTTTTCCCATGCCCCTTTAAACAGCTTTTACTTCATTTTCATGAAAACAAAAAGTTAGTATCCTTATTTGCATCTCTTTCATTCCTACACATATATTTATTCTCTGTTAGCAAAAAAAAATGTTTGTCTTTTTTATTTCATTGAACAAACGGAGTCAATACTTTTTGTTTGCAATTGCCAGACACGTATAGCATATATCCTGTTTTTCGTGTATCTCTGCTGAAGCCTACGGTTGACAATCCATTTCCTGGTCATAAGATTCCTCCACCTACTCGGGTTCTGATTGCTTTCCAAATTGCATATGTAGTGGAAAAGATCTAGGTTTCTAAAATCTTTAGAGAATTAACATACTTAATCAAACACAAATAAAAGCCATGAGTCCATAGAAACTGCTAAGCCTCTCACCTCTAAAATTAGATCTGTTAACAGTGTACAGAAAGTTTCACTTTTAGCAAATTCCCACCAGCCCCTTGCCTTCCTAAAGTCTACATTTTGTATTTTTTATATATTTACACTATATAATGTTGTCATTTTTCAGCCCAATTGCCATAGAAGTACACATAAAAAAGCAGCCCCTTGTAAAAGAAAAGGTGATCCAGTCTCAGAAGCCTAATGCTGCCTAAAGAGTTAATGGCTGTAATATGCCGTTTAGTATTTTACCTAGCAGAGTGAGCACAGCTGTAGCTGAGACAGAATCAGCATGAACTGGCAACTGTTTGGAATGTTGGCAGTTAGAAGCTGAAATGTGGTTCCAACAGGCGTTTTATAAACAAGTCTAATTCAGCGCACCTGATTTCTGTAAGGAAAAAAAAAAAGACAGCTATGAAGCATTTGGAATGAAGTTATAAAGACAATAACTTGCAGAGTAAAACCATGGGCCCAGAAACGAAATGCAGTGCAATCAGCTTGTTAAAGGCTATTTAATCTGTGTGCCACCAAATTAAATATTACTTAGGGTAAGGTATCTGATTGCTGCTCTGCATTGCTACACCTTTAGGGGTTTTGTCAGGGAGACAAAAAAATGTTTTGAAACAGCTCAATTCCTTAAAGGGAATTTTATTGTTTAAAAGGATAGATAATCCCTTTATCACTCATTCCCCAGTTTGTACTTTTTACCTCTTTATTTACCTTGTATCTTCTGACAGCCCCCTTTATTATCTATTGACTTGCCTTTAGCCAAATAGTGAATTTTCCGGCACAACTCCACAGGCGTGAGCTCAACATTATCTTTATGACTCACATGAATTAGCAGTCTCTTGTGATGAAAAGCTAATAAAAAAAGCATGTGATAAGAGTCTGTCTTTAGTGGCTTAGAAACAGGCAGAAATTTAGAGGTTTAACTCTTATAAAGTATATTAAGAAAGGGACATGAAACCCAAAATGTTTCTTTCATGATTTAGGTAGAACATACCATTTTAAACAACTTACCAGTTTACTTCTATTGTTTAATTTGCTTCCTTCTCTTGTTATTCTTTGCTAAAAAGTTTATCTTGGAAAGCTCAGGAGTAGCAAAGAACCTAGGTTCTAGCTGCTGATTGGTGGCTGCATTTATATACCGATTTGTCATTGGCTCACTCATGTGTTCAGTTAGAAACCAGTAGTGGATTGCTGTTCCTTCAAAAAATGATACCAAAAGAATGAAGCAAATTTGATAATAGAAGTAAACTGGAAAGTTGTTTAAAATTGTATGTTCTACCTAAATCATGAAAATGTTGGGTTTCAAGTCCCTTTAATATAACAATGTTGGTTGTGCAAAGCTGGGGAATGGGTAGTAAAGAAGTTATCTATCTTTTTATACAATAACAATTTTGGTGTAGACTGTCCTTTGAAGCATTTGGAATTAAGCTCTATATGTAAAACAATAGAGCAATTATTGCTGTTATATTAAGCTAGACTTAGGTGCATGAACAGTGGTTATACCTTTTCCTCTCATAACACTCAAAGGACCATTATTAAAGGGGCAGTCAACACCAGAATTTGCGTTGCTTAAAAAGAAAGATTATCCCTTTATTACCCATTCCCCAGTTTTGCATAACCAACACAGTTATAATAATACACGTTTTACCTCTGTAATTACCTTGTATCTAAGCTTCTGCTGACTGCCCCTTATGTCAGTTCTTTTGACAGACTTGCATTTTAGCGAATCAGTGCTCACTCCTAGGTCACTTCATGTGCATGAGCTCAATGTTACCTATATAAACCACATGAACTAATGCCCTCTAGTGGTCAAAATGCATTCAGATTAGAGGCAGTCTTCAAAGTCTAAAAAATTAGCTTTCAACTAAGAATACCAAGAGAAAAAAGCAAAATTAGTAATAAAAGTAAATTGAGAAGTTGTTTAAAATTACATCCCCTATTTAAATCATGAATGTTTCTTTTGGACTTGACTGTCCCTTTAATCAGTCATATTGCCTGTTCTCAGGTAAAGATATCAAGAAATCTTGACTTGCTGAAGGTCCCTAAGAATTGGAGTTTGCAAACTTAATAACTGGTTGTATCAATAAAATTGTTTTGCACATATCACACTGATTAAGAAATAGACCTGATGTGTGAGCATATTCAAACTATACTGTTGTACACTACCAGTAACAAATGGGAATGGGAAAAAAGGGCAATATCAAATACTATAGTAGCTCATTTATAATTGCCCTTAACTGACATCAGCAGTACATATAAGGTAAAATAACAGCCTTTAAACACTAGAGGATCCTAACACATGACAGTGCCCATTCCACTAGGGAGACTAAAACTTTATAGTTATTTCTATAATATGGCAACTAACATTATTTTAAAATAATATATGTGTTGCTATTATTCTCAAGTTAATCTTTACTTGTTATATATCATTATATCTAGCAATTATTGTCCCTTTATAGAGGTAAGTTGGATTGCTTAAAACTGGATAAGATATAGAAAAGACAAGACAGGGAATTGCTTCTTTGAATGTGAGCTGGCTAAGGTCATTTCAGTACTTTAAAGGAATCCAGTGTACAGAAGGGAGCTATATCTCAGAAAAAGTGAAATGCAGGAAAAGTGATGATATTCTAAAGATCTCCCAAAAGAAATCATTACAGCTTTACAGAAAGGATGGCAGGTTCAGCAAGGTCAAAACAGCTTGTCGCAGTGAAAGGGCACCGTGAAATATAATTCAAAGATCAAATAATGTCTTAAGATGTACTATAGTTTATGGAATCTTCGGGTTAAAAATCCTTAGAATAGGAGGGGAGAAGGAAAAGTGATTTTAGCTAATTATACGGAAATCTGTGGTGTTGAGCCTGAGGCTGAAGTCGCTTCTGAGCACGTAAAAAGGGTGAGTGTTACTGAGATTTATTATAATGATATCTATGTTTAACACACCTAATAGACCTTTTCTTAGAGCTGACACTACATACATATCATCTCTTACATGTTGTGTGTATATATATATATATATATATATTTATGTGTGGGGTTTTTTCAGAAGAAAATGGGAGTCTAATATTTTGGTAATATTATATAATCAGCTATCCAAAGCACAAATAATAAAGTGTGCAATAAAAGTTGAAAATTTTAGCTGGGTGGTCAGTAAAATTAGCCAGGTAGTGCACCCTCTAAAAAGGTCCTTGGGTGAACACTTATTTTGCAATATAAAGCTCAAAAAGCCCCTAAAGATTTTGCAAGGATTCTCTCCATGCTGGCTACTATTTGATTATCAGATCTCTGTATTTACTAATGGACCTATTTTTTCATGAAGAAATACCATCTAGTATACGGTCTCTCAGCTTTTTAATTTCTTAACTTTTTAATTTCTGAGTGTTTTTACTGCCTTGACAATATGACCAAGCACAATGCAATAGAAACATATTTACCAGTTCATCATTCTGCTTTCAGAAAATTTAAATCTGTTTTGGAGATTTATAAATTGATAAATCCTGAATACATTCACATTCAAATGTTAATATTGTGTGTAGTTTAAAAAGTGAGGTTACAAATGTGTCCTAAATAAAAAAAAGTTTCTTTCTTTAGATAAATAATATTTTCTCAGATACATTGAAGCTTGTCTGGTGCATCTTAACATTTACACATATGCCTATACAATCCGAGCAAGCAATGTAAAGAAAGTCAGTAGTGGTCACATGACAAGTGCAAATTATCCATTTTACAGTTTGATAGACAAGTTACATTGTGCCTATGAAAGAAAATGTAATCCTATTTAGCAATGACATGCTAAATCAGTCAACAACCCTTTATACTTATTGGGATGGTTGTTACAAATTGTTAAATAAACCACAGCATGAAAAAATATGTTCTATTAAGATTCAGAATACACATCATTTTTAATAAATGGGCAGAATATATACATTATCTCAATTAAAATTAAAATAAAAAAAAATAATCTTTTTTTTCTTTTGTTTTAGACTATACTAGAAGACCTGAAGACCAGTCTTTGGAAAAGTCTTGTGGAAAGCTTTCCCAGAAGAGAAGAGGCAAAGGGAGGGCCAAGTCCATATTAAGGCTAATGTTTTTGTTAGGGGATGTCCAAGAAGCTCATATAAGTGTGGTGGTCAGGTGCCTACGCCTGTCATGCATTAGGAAAAATACATTTTTACTAAGTAAAATTAGAATTATTAAAACACATAACCTTCAATTATTTTACTTTTACAAAAAATGGCTTAATGAATTTAGTGTCACATTTAAGAAATATATAAGCAATGCAGATTCTCATTGAATTGTAGTTTTTTCTATTATTCACTAGAGTCAAATAAATATTTTAAATGGACAGTAAAGTCAAAATTAAACTTTCATGATTCAGATAGGGCATGTAATTTTAAACAACTTTCCAATTTACTTTTATCATCAAATTTGCTTTGTTCCCTTGGTGTTATTTTTGAAAAGCTAAACCTAACTAGGCTCAAACTGATTTCTAAACCGTTAAAAACCGCCTCTTAGGTCAGAGCATTTTGAAAGTTTTTCACAGTTAGACAGTGTTAGTTCATGTGTGTCATATAGATAACATTGTGCTCACCCCCGTGAAGTTATTTAGGAGTCTTCACTGATTGACTACACTGCATGTCTGTCAAAAGCACTTAGATAAGGAGGCTGTCTGCAGAGGCTTAGATACAAGGTAAGTTGGTTATGCAAAAACGGGGAATGGGTAAAAAAGGGATTATCTATCTTTTTAAATAAGAAAAATGTTGGTGTAGACTGTCCCTTTAAATTAGCATTTTGGAATCTTTGACCAAGGAAATATAACTCTTAAAATCCTGGGATAAAGAAGACATTGACGGAAAGCAAACAAGTCCCAAGAAGACCACCATCAACTAAGAACAGTACAGAAAGGGATGTTTAGCAACAGACATGTGTGGTGTTTAATTTTCCTGCTTGGTTGAGAGAGTACATTCACATGCAATATCCACCATTCTATCAGTCTACATATCTAGCAAATATCTTATTCATGATGACCAACAACAATTCACATACAAAGGCATGATGACCAACAACAACTAAATTCAAGGCACTTACAACTAAAGATATGTTCCCTCGTCATATTATAAAAATTATTTTATAGGCCAAGATGATGTCATATTGAGGCTCACCTCCATATACCAAGATAATATTGCCAAACCTTTCATGAATAATGACAATTTCTGTTGATTTCCAGCAACTTATGAAAAAAGCTACCATAGAACTATTTATAGAGGAATAAATGCTAAATGACAGAAGGAATTTAGTGGAATCTAATAAATAGAATATCTCTGCTACACACAAGACTATGGGCACAGATCATGGAGATGCAAAACTCACTACTTTTTATTCATAAGAAACACTTTAAATACATCAATGAATTAGAACAGGTAAATATAATGATTTACCAGAATTACCAGAATTTTTGGCTGATTTGTAAAACTTAGATCACAATCAATATTAACTAGAAATGGTTTACCATGTATTCGTAAAACTGGGTTGAATCAATGCTTTGAGATGCTATAGACCATTTTCATAACATCTCTAGTAAGAAAGCATCTGAAGAGGGCCTTCCAAATATTTTAAGCATCAAGACATTGCTTTTAGACAATGTTACAGAGGAGTGCCTCAATGAGAGCTTTTAATTGCACCCTACAAACTGGCGTTGCATAATATTGATGGGGGATACCCATTATGACTAATAATAAAAAATGACATCAGAATATTATATTTCTTCTTAGATGATAAAGATCTGGAATCTTTGCACAACTGGAGAAACTCCTGCTCCTGCATTATCTTCTACTTTAAGGCAATAATAAAATACAGATGATTGTGGTTCACAGGTCTTTCCTAGATCCCAGGAAAAACAAATTGATAAACAAGGATACTCATTCCCACATTTATATTTTGTTCAGTGCTTCGAAATCTTAGCAGTACTTATTAAACCTACCTGGACATATAAGGAATCCAATTAGATGATATGGCTCACAAGGTTATTTTATTAGGAGATGGCATTGTGTTAACTATATCCATTCTGCAGATTTCTAAATCACATCTAATCATTAAAAGTTTTAGTTGAATTCCAGGATTTAAAATTAAGTTCTAATAGCTAATTTGCCATTCTGTTGGAGAGGATCTCAAATTAAACACCTTAGTTAAACTGAATAATGATCTCTAAACAAATGTTTTTATGCTGAATTTATATAACACTATAATAGGTGTGAATATCCCCAAAATTATTATAAACCTCCAAAAAAAGGAGGATAAATATCGTATTTACATACACTTTTTAAGGAAATATATTTTGTTTTGGAGACTTATCAAAAATTCAATATTAATGTAAAATATGTATTATTACAACATATTTTTGTGTCCTTCCAATGTTACCCTTCACTATTGTCAGACTCGATTTTATACTGTTGTGGCATGAGTCTGATGGAGGATATTATGGAAGATAGATAAAAACCTATGTAGGTCAGCAGGCTTTTTATCTAATAGGGGGAGGATATGCTTAGTGTTAGTTGTGCCGGAGAGCTTCAGGACAGGGTTATTTGTATTGCAAAGATTTTGATTAAGGTTGATGGTAATAGGGTATTGCAATGATGAGGTTAGATTTATTTGCAGTGAAAGACATTGGGACAACACAGTTTTCTCTTGTTAAGTGTATCCAGTCCACGGATCATCCATTACTTATGGGATATTCTCCTTCCCAACAGGAAGTTGCAAGAGGATCACCCAAGCAGAGCTGCTATATAGCTCCTCCCCTCACATGTCATATCCAGTCATTCTCTTGCAACTCTCAACATAGAAGGAGGTCGGGAGAGGACTGTGATGTTTTACACTTAGTTTATTTCTTCAATCAAAAGTTTGTTATTTTTAAATGGCACCGGAGTGTGCTGTTTATCTCAGGCAGTATTTGGAAGAAGAATCTGCCTGCGTTTTTTCTATGATCTTAGCAGAAGTAACTAAGATCCATTTGCTGTTCTCACACATTCTGAGGAGTGAGGTAACTTCAGAGGGGGAATGGCGTGCAGGTTTTCCTGCAAATAAGGTATGTGCAGTAAAATAATTTTCTAAGGAATGGAATTGACTAAGAAAATACTGCTGATACCGAAGTAATGTAAGTACAGCCTTAAATGCAGTAATAGCGACTGGTATCAGGCTTCTTAATAGAGATACATACTCTCATAAAAATGTGTTTTGCTGGCATGTTAATCGTTTTTTAACGTACATTGGTGATAAAACTGTAATGTTAGTATAGCCTTAAATGCAGTGAAAGCGACTGGTATTAGGCTGATTAATAGAGATACATACTCTTATAAAAATGTGTTTTAAAACGTTTGCTGGCATGTTTAATCGTTTTTTGACATATGTTTGGTGATAAAACTTATTGGGGCCTAATTTTTTCCACATGGCTGTCTTAAATTCTGCATAGAAACAGTTAACTGAGGCTCCCCACTGTTGTAATATGAGTGGGAGGGGCCTAATTTAGCGCTTTTTTGCGCAGTTAAAATTACAAAATGAATCATCCAGATTCCCTCAGCAGTCCCATGATTACTACAGGACATCTCTAAAGGGTTAAAAAGACTTCCAAAATCGTTTATAGGGAAGGTAATCCACAGATCAGCTGTGGCAGTTTTGTTGTGTCTGTTTAAAAACGTCTATGTCGTTTTTTTTATCTGTTTTTTGCATTAAGGGGTTAATCATCCATTTGCAAGTGGGTGCAATGCTCTGTTACCTTATTACATATACTGTAAAAATTTCGTTTGATTTACTGCCTTTTTCACTGTTTTACAAATTTTGACAAAATTTGTTTCTCTTAAAGGCACAGTAACGTTTTTTATATTTGCTTGTTAACCTGATTTAAAGTGTTTCCCAAGCTTACTAGTCTCATTATTAGTCTGTTCTAACATGTCTGACATAGAGGAAGCTCTGTGTTCATTATGTTTAAAAGCCATGGTGGAACCCCATCTTAGAATGTGTACCAGATGTACTGATTTCATGTTAAACAATAAAGATCATTTTTTGTCTTTAAAAACATTATCACCAGAGGATTCTGTCGAGGGGGAAGTTATGCCGACTAACTCTCCCCACGTGTCAGACCCTTTGACTCCCGCTTTAGGGACTCACGCTCAAATGGCGCCAAGTACATCAAGGGCGCCCATTGCCTTTATTTTACCAGAGGATTCTGTCGAGGGGGAAGTTATGCCGACTAACTCTCCCCACGTGTCAGACCCTTTGACTCCCGCTTTAGGGACTCACGCTCAAATGGCGCCAAGTACATCAAGGGCGCCCATTGCCTTTATTTTACCAGAGGATTCTGTCGAGGGGGAAGTTATGCCGACTAACTCTCCCCACGTGTCAGATCCTTCGACTCCCGCTTCAGGGACTCACGCTCAAATGGCGCCAAGTACATTAAGGGCGCCCATAGCGTTTATTTTACAAGACATGGCAAGGTTGTGAATAATACACTGGCAGCGGTATTAGTCAGACTACCTGAAATTAAAGGAAAGCAAGATAGCTCTGGGGGTAGTTACAGAGCATACAGACGCTTTAAGAACCATGTCTGATACTGCCTCATAATATGCAGAAGCTGGGGAGCTTCGGTCTGTGGGTGATATTTTTGACTCAGGGAAGATGATTTAACCTGATTCTGATATTTCTACATTTAAAATGTATGCTTGAGAACCTCCACTTGTTGCTCAGGGAGGTTTTAGCTGCTCTGAATGACTGTGTGCAATCGCAGTGCCAGAGAAATTGTGTAGACTAGATAAATACTATGCAGTGCCGGTGTGTACTGATGTTTTTTCCAATACCTAAAGAGGTTTACTAAAATTATTAATTAGGAATGGGATAGACCAGGTGTGTCGTTCTCTTCCCCTCCTATTTTTAGAAAAATGTTTGTAATAGTGGCCACCACACGGGACTTATGGCAGACAGTTCCTAAGGTGGAGAGAAGAGTTTCTACTCTAGCTAGCGTACCACTTATCCTGTCAAGGACAGTTGTGCTTTTTTAGATCCAATGGATAACAAAATAAGAGAGTTACCTTAGGAAAATGTTTATTCAACAAGGTTTTATCCTGCAGCCCCTTGCATGCATTGCTTTTGTCACTGCTGCTGCGGCGTTCTGGTTTGAGTCTCTGGATGAGGTTTTTCAGGTAGCGACTCCATTGGATGAATACTTGACAAGCTTAGGGCACTTAAGCTAGCCAATTCCTTGTTTCTGATGCCTTGTTTTTCTTGACTAAACTAACGGCTAAGAATTCTGTTTTTTACTATGCTGGCACGCACAGCGCTATGGCTTATATTATGGTCAGCTGTCGTGACTTACTAAATAAGCTACTTAATTCCCTTCAAGGGGCAGACCCTATTCGGCCCTGGTTTGAAGGAGATTATTGCTAATATCTCTGAAGGAAAGGGTAATGCCCTTCCTCGGGACAGGTCCAAATCAAGGGCCAAAAAGTCTAATTTCGTGCCTTTCGAATCTTCAAGGCAGGCGTGGCATCAATTTCCTCTAAGGCAAATTAAGAGGGAACTTTTGCTCAGTCCAAGATGGTCTGGTGACAACCGGACCTGGAACAAAGATAAGCAGGCCAAGGAGCCTGCTGCTGCCTCTAAGACAGCGTGTAAAACGGCTCCCTATCCGGTAACGGACCCTGTAGGGGGCAGACTTTCATCTTTCGCCCAGGCGTGGGAGAGAGAGAGAGGCCCAGGACCCCTGGGCATTGGAAATTATATCCCAGAGATGTCTTCTGGTTTTCAAAACTTTTCCCCCCAAATAAAGGGGAGATTTCACCTTTCACAATTATTTGCAAACCGGATAAAGAAAGAGACATTCTTACACTGTGTACGAGACCCATCCAGTTCCAGGGGTGGAACAGGGATAGAATTTTTACTCAAATCTGTTTGTGGTTCCCAAAGAGAGGGAACCTTCAGATCTATTTTGGATCTAAAGATCTTAAACAAATTCCTTAGAATTCCATCATTTAAGTTGGAAACTATTCGTACCATCTTAACTATGATCCAGGAGAGTCAATAGAGGACTACAATGGATTTGAAGGATGCTTATCCTCACATTACGATGCATAAAGATCACCATCGTTTTTCATGTTTGCCTTTCTAGACAGGCATTACCAGTTTGTAGCTCTTTCCTTTGGGTTAACTACAGCCCCAAGAATCTTTATGGACCTTCTGGGGTCGCTTTGGCGGCCCTTAGGCCACGGGGCATAGAAATGGCCCCTTATTTAGACGACATCCTATTACAGGCGTCAAACATCCAAGTTGCCAAGTCTCATACGGACGTAGTACTGGCATTTCTGAGATCGTATGGGAAAGTGAACAAGGAAAGAGTTCTCTATCCCCAATCTCAAGGGTTTCCCTCCTAGGGATTCTGATAGATTTTGTAGAAATGAAAAATTACCTGACGGAGTCCAGGTTGTCAAAGTTTCTAAATTTCTGCCGTGTTCTTCATTCCATCCACGCCCTTTGGTGGCTCAGTACAGGAATGTAATCGGCTTAATGGTAGCAGCAAGGGACATAGTTTCGTTTGCACGCCTACATTTCAGACCGCTGCAACTATGCATGCTTAGTCAGAGGAACGGGGATTACACAGATTTGTTCTCCTGTTAAATCTGGACCAAGAGATCAGAGATTCTCTTCTCTGGTGTCTATCTCGGGTCCATCTGTCCAAGGGTATGACCTTCCACAGGTCAGATGGGACAATTGTTACAACAGATGCCGGCCTTTTAGGTTGGGATACAGTCTGGAACTCCCTGAAGGCTCAGGGACAGTGGACTCAGGAGGAGACCCTCCTTCTAATGAATATTCTGGAACTGGGAGCAATATTCCATGCTCTTCAGACTTGGCCTCAGTTAGCAACTCTGAGGTACATCATATTTCAGTCGGACAATATCACGACTGTGGCTTACATCAACCATCAAGGGGGAACAGAAGTTCCCTAGCGATGTTAGAAGTCTTAAAATAATTCACTGGACAGAGACTCACTCTTGTCTATCAGCTATCCATATCCCAGGTGTTGAGAACTGGGAGACGGATTTTCTAGGTCGTCAGACTTTTCATCTGCGGGAGTGGGAATCCCTCCGGAGGTGTTGGCACAAGATCAAGCAGGAGAGTGCTTGGCGTTTTTTGACAGCGCCTGCGTGGCCACGCAGGACCTGGTATGCAGATGTGGTGGACATATAATCCTTTCCACCATGGTCTCTGCTTCTGAGACAGGACCCTCTACCTCAGGGTCCTTTCAACCATCTAAATATAACTAATCTGAGTTGCACTTCCTGGAGACTGAACGTTTGATGTTATCAAAGCATGGCTTCTCCGAGTCAGTCATTGATCCCTTAATACAGGCATGAAAACCTGTCTCTAGGAAAATTTAACATAGATATGGTGTAAATATCTTATTCTTATGAATCCAAGGTTACTCAGGAAGTAAAGTCTGGATTCCCAGGATATTATCTTTTCTCCAAGTTGATTTTGAGAAAGGGTTGTCAGCTAGTTCCTTAAAAGGACAGATTTCTACTGTCTATTCTTTTGCACAAGCGTCTGGCAGATATTCTAGACGTTCAGGCTTTTGGTCAGGCTTTGGTTAGATCCAAGCCTGTATTTAAAACTGTTGCTCCGCCATGGAGCTTAAACCTGGTTCTTAAGGTTCTTCAAGGAGTTCCGTTTGAACCTCTACATTCCATAGATATCAAACTTTTATCTTGGAAAGTTCTTTCTTGGTAGCTATTTCCTCGGCTTGTAGAGTCTCCGAGTTATCTGCGTTACAATATGATTCTCCTTATCTGGTCCTCCGTACGGATAAGGTAGTCCTGCGTACTAACCTGGGTTTTTACCTAAGGTGGTATCTAACAAGAATATCACTCAAGAGATTGTTGTTCCGTTCTTGTATCCTAATCCTTCTTCAGGGAAGGAACGTCTATTACACAATTTGGACGTGGCTCGTGCTTTAAAGTTTTACTTACAAGCTACTACAGATTTTCATCGAACATTCACCTTGTTTGTTGTCTGTTCTGGACAGAGGAGAGGTCAAAGGACTTCAGCAACCTCTCTGTCTTTTTGGTTAAAAAGCATAATTCATTTAGGAGAATGCTGGACAGCAGCCTTCTGAAGGGATTACAGCTCATTCTACTAGAGCTGTGGTTTTCACTTGTGCCTTTTTAGAAGGAGGCTTCTGTTGAACAGATTTACGAGACGGAGTCTTGATCTGCGATTCATACTTTTTCAAATTTAACAAATTTGATACTTTGCTTCTTCGGAGGCTATTTTTGGGAGAAACGTTTTTTTACAGGCAATGGTCACTTCCGTTTAAGTACCTGCCTTGTCCCTCCCATCATCCGTGTACTTTAGCTTTGGTATTGGTATCCCATAAGTAATGGATGATCCGTGGACTGGATACACTTAAGAGAAAACATAATTTATGCTTACCTGATAAATTTATTTCTCTTGTAGTGTATCCAGTCCACGGCCCGCCCTGTCCTTTTAAGGCAGGTCTAAAATTTTAATTAAACTACAGTCACCACTGCACCCTATGGTTTCTCCTTTCTTGTCTTGTTTCGGTCGAATGACTGGATATGACATGTGAGGGGAGGAGCTATATAGCAGCTCTGCTTGGGTGATCCTCTTGCAACTTCCTGTTGGGAAGGAGAATATCCCATAAGTAATGGATGATCCGTGGACTGGATACACTACAAGAGAAATAAATTTATCAGGTAAGCATAAATTATGTTTTTTGAGGGGGGTTGCTTTGGAGAGGTCATGGTAAGTGTTAACGGTAAGGGTTAACTGTGATGAGGTTTAATCATTGAGTGGCATCATGGATTACACTAAGATAGTGGATTAGACGAGTAACAGTTATGGTTAAACTGTGAGTGGGGGTTGACTCGGTGCAAATTATGATTACTTTTTAAACCTCTGTATTAAGCTTTGGGTGCAATAACTCCCATTTTTTACAGCATTGCTCCATTTTCAGGGAGCAGTCCTGTTCTCCAGAGAAAATCTAAAAGAAACTGAAAATATCTGATTTTATAAATGTAGCTATATGCCATTGCAAGACCCTTGGCAAGTGTTGTAGTGCAATTTTAAAAGTAGTTTTTTTTAGTTGGGTGGGGGATACTTTTATTATAGAATGGGATTCTATTTAAAAAAAAAAAAAAGAGCTAAATCGCTTTAGGGTAATGCCCTACAAAAAGCCCTTCTAAGGGCTATTGCTATAGTAACTTTTAGTGTTATTATAGTTTTTTTAAGGGGGCGTTAGTTTTAGAATAGGCATAATTGTGGGTGTTTTTTTTATTTTATTTTTATTTTCTGTAATGGTAGTTTTGTTTTACTTTATTTAATATAAGTATTTTTCTGTGGCGGTTTAGGGGTTAATAGTGTTGCGAGGTAGTTTGCGATGTGGGGATGTGGCGATTTAGGGATTAATAGTGTAGAGGTGCAATTTTCGATGTCGGGGTGTGGCGGTTTAGAGGTTATTAGAGTGGGGGGTGTTAGTTTTTTTCCCACTTTTCACGCACCATTGCAGCCTATGGAACAATTTGTTAACGTAGTTGCAATATTGTAACTGGCTTTTTGCGAGCGTTGGGTTAGCACACAAGCAAAAAGCCGAAGTCGAACACAGTTAGCTTGTGAGCAGGAGCAATAAATAGCACTCCACTCATAATCTAGCCCATAGTTTGGCTTTAAAATGAAGTAAAATAGTTTTTAAATAGCTTTAAAATCCTAAACATACAGTTATACTATTTTTGTCATTTTCAGCATCTGAGAAGATGATCTGACCCTCAAAATAGATGTATGACAGCTGCTAGGGAGCATAGGGAAATAGCGAGCTGTGTGGGGAAGGACAAATGCAAAGCTGTATCGCACAGCTCATAACAGGAAATGATAACAGGCAAGTTCACTCTCAGTTTTAACAACTTTAGCTGCAATATTTTTCAACACAAATATACTGCAATTGCACTCTGTTTTCTGACTATATCCAGGCATTTACTATGATTTCTGTAAAGCAGATTTTTTTGCAAATTACTTCTGAACCTGCCAACCTTTAACTTCAAATCCTGGCCCTCCGTAGCGATATTTGTCATTTCCAGAAAAATGCTTGCTACAGTATTCCATGAACAAATTGCAATTTAATGTTTTATTAGTTGTCACAAACCAGAGCTTGTGACCATTTTGAGCTGATGAAAACATTATTTACCAGTGGACAAACTGCTGTGAGTTTTTGGATGAAGATTGTATTGAATGAGGCAAAAACAGCGAATTTTGACCTCTCAGCCAAAAGCAATAGAAATGTTTATTTTGCAGTCAGAAGCAAGTACCCTAACGTCTATACATATCATTGTTGATTTTCTGTCTAAGCAACTCAAATACTTGATGAAAAACAAAGAAAAAACTTTTGATCAGCAAGTGTAACCGACTGTAAAAAGCCTTAACTATTTGGTTAACAACAGGCCTCCCAAAAGTGTTATAAGACCTTCCTGCCAGAGATATAAAATTCTCTGTTATGCCGCGTCATCTGTTTTGACGCGTTGCATGGTGTCAGTTTATGAGCTGCAAATCTTCTTTTCCTGCTATAGGCTGCATGCATTACATTTTAAGTCGCCACTGGGCATAATTAAATTGGCATAACAAGAGGAGATATACCCAAAGCTCTAAATAGGCACACTGTTATCTTGGGCTGTGTGTGATTATTATATACTGCAGATGTGTAAACATTTTATCTTTGCCACAGCTAAATTGTAAATACATCTTGCAGAATTGGATATGGGAGTAATGTGTCAAGATAATATTTTTTCATTTATCATTAAAGTCTTCTTCAGTATGACCTTGGGGGACAAATGTAACAAAAACTGAATAGTGCATAACTATTTTTATATATATATATATATATATATATATATATATATATATATATAATATTTATATTTTATGACTCACATGGATTTATGGGAAATATATTGGGTATAAATGAAGACACATGTACATCAAATCCTTTACTAGTCCTGTCTATTGCTTTGTGCAAACATATTAAATGTCAAATTAAAGGTTATAGTAAACTATTTATTTTTATCATGCTATTCTATTTTTATGTAATATTCTATCCACTTTATGTTTAGATTGTCTCATATTTAAAAACAACCTTATCAGCATTGTAATTGAGAGATAGATCTGGAAGACATTTAGGGCCAAATTACGAGTGGAGCGCAAGCAAAAAGGTGTTTATCATGGATGTTTGCGATCGTCGGGTTTATCACTCGTATTACAATTTGAAAGTAAACGCGATAGCCTGAGCATAATTGAAGTTAACGCGCATCAGCATAGTGTTTCCTCAAAGCTCTGGTTCACTGTTTCACAAAACAAAAAAGTGTCACGAAACACATCAAAAATAGGTTTAAAAGTACAGTTACACTCTTATTGCACAAAATAAGTTATAAGGGCTCAAAGATGTGAAGTCTCATATGTTAGAAAAAAAAGTCAGACAAAGGATTTTAACATAGAGATACATACAAATATATGTCTACATATGTATATGTATATATTTATATATATGTATATATGTGTGCACAGATGTATTTATGTATTTATATGTGTATATATGTATTTACAGACATGTATATAAATATAAACACAGAAAATACATAGCAGGCTACACTTGGCAAAACTAAAAGGTAAGTAAGTTTTCGAAATTTTATTAAAATACTTATAAGCTTTTTTTTATACTTTTATTTAACACACTGTTTTACCTCAGTTGACCCTTTTATAGTATGCACATAACTCAAAATGTTTATGGCACTTTAAGTAGATGAAAACGTGTAAAATCAAATGTATGCAATATTCATATTTAATTAAGTGTTATACTGTGTATTTACTGTAAATATTTCACATTCCAATATTCTGCACTTAACAGATTATGTTCTAAGTATTTATAAATAGATATTCCTATATATATATTTTCATGTCAGGTTAGCGCACTTGAGAATATGCGATCAGTTTTGCATGCGAGTAGGGTGTTAGATTTTTTCCCCACTTTTTTTGCTCCATTGACTTGTATGGGGGAATACATTAATGCATGCGCGATATCCTAAGTTTGGCTTTTTGTGCACTTAGGGTTAGCGCACATGATGTAAAAACAGTTTAGTTTCAACTTGTAACACAAGCGCTACACCATGTGCACACAAAGCTTACTTCTAGCGGAGTTAGCGCATGAGCATGATCGGGAACGTTAAATACCACTCAACTTGTAATCTGGCCCTTAAATGGTTTAATGAATGTGAGGCAACACCCAAGAAATTTCATATTCATGCTATTCAATGACATGCATATATTATTAAAAATACACATATTTTAAAAACTGTGCCCCTTAATGCAAAACTATGCATCAAATATATAGCATGAAGTCTAAAGTGAATAAAATCAGCATTTTACTGCATGCCAAATTATACTACAATTGCCTTGCCTTCACCTGTAGAAAACAACAAAAATGGGAAAATGGCTGTATTTTGATATTTATGTATTTGAAGGTCTATGAGATTTAACATTTGTATATTAATATATGAATGTTCAAATATTTAATTAGAGAGAGGAGATGTTAGGATATGTTTGCAAAAATAAATACATAAAAGTCCAAATGTTACTCAAACATTTTACATTTGTTTAGAAAGAATGTATGTTGCCAACGTTCCTTATTTTTAACAAGTATGCCTGACCCCATATATATTAGACACTGACACCAAAATTGGGTTGTAAAGGCCACGGCTCCACATTTATTATTTTGAACAACTGTAAACATAATATTCATAAAGCCCCAGGTGGTGCTTCCCCATTACATAGCCCCAAATTGAGCCACGTCCTCACAAATATTCCACCTTCCCTGGACACCCAGGGGGTACACCCCATTTCACCTACAGCTATTTTAACCTAGCAACCCCCCCCCCTTACCTGCTGCGACAACTGCGTAAAGTTATAGGGAGGGAGGGAGGGAAACAGCTTCTCACACCTTGGTCACAAAAGAGGGCTCACTTCCTGTTCTTTCCCCCTTGTCTAACTTCCTATCCCCCACCCCTAAACATCCCCTTGCACGTGCATCATGAGGGTAAAAAGCCCTCCCCTCTGCATTCACATGGTCCGGGCTCACTAAAGCACCTATCACTGCATCCACCTATGGCCTCGCTTCCATTGAGTTGTTAAAAATGGAGCCGTAAGCTACCGAAGCGGACGACAGCTAAAGGTAATTTACGGCTCCATTTTAGTACCAGGTTTCCATTGAAAAGATTAGCGTGTTGCGCGCAGTCGCTCTTTTCGGCCGTACGTAAGTTTGCGTTGCCAACCGATGTCGTATTTGTCGAAAAGCGCGCCATAACAAGTGCATTGCCATGGTAACCCGACCTCTGTCTATAAGAATACCGGTTTGCGCCTGCGCTCTTTACCTGTGATCGCCTCTAGAGAGAAAGACACGGGAGCTAGTTGCGTTGGTAGGAGTTTTGGGTTTTTGAGAGTTGTTTGAGAGTTAGTGGAGAGTTTGATATTTGATTTTCATATATTCTTATTGTAGGCCTCATATAATATTAGGAACACACACACACATCCATACATTAGTTAATTAACACACATTAGTTTATACACACAAATACACACACACACACATACACACTTTTATTTGATACAAACACATTCACATATTTTTTTTCATTAACCCCCATATCCCCATCTTCCTTTATTACTCCTTTCATTAATCCCCTTATTCCACTTCCCATCCCCCCTTTGACTACCTTTCCCTTCCTCACTATATAACTTTTTTTTTTATATATACATTTTTCCCATCCTATTTATTTTTTACATCCCATATTTTTTGTTTCATTTGACTATATAGCTCACCCCTTTCTTCATTTGCATCCCTTATTATTTGTCTATAATTTTGTTCTAATCCTCCTTAGTTTTTCCTTTTTCATTTACATCCCTTTGTTTATTTTCACCCCCACATTTTATTTTTATTTTGAGGGATATAGAATAGAGATAGTTAGGGTCTAGATAGGTTAGTTAGTTAGTTTTGGGGCTATTTAATATAGGGTTTAGTTAGGTGACTTAGTGTAGTTAGGTAAGCTAGGGACTTTAGTGTTAGGTTAGAGTTAGGGAGGAAGGAGAAAGGGAGGGATAGGCCTAGTGGAGTTGGGAAGGGGGTGGCTAGGGGGAGGGCAGTGGTGAGGGTGGATAGAGGGAGGGGGAGGGGGGAAGTAGGGAGTAGTATGGGCAGGAATAGGGGCCGAGGTTTGGGTGGAGGATTTGTCCTTCCTCAAACCCTGGCAGAGGAGGGAAGGAGAGAGGGTGGAAGAGGAATGGAGGTGGGAGGAGTGAGGAGGAGTCAGCCTCAGCTAGGCACAAAAAGAAAAGGGAAAGTGGGGCAGACTGTGGCAACTGGGGGTGGGGCTGGTGGTAGCCTGTCAAAGCCTGCAGGGACAGAGGAGGTAGAGAGGGCTGGTCCCCAGTCACAGGAGGGAGAGTCTGTGTCTGCTGGCCCTTCAGGTGTGAAGGGCAGGCTTAGAGAGGAGAGGTACTCTGAGGAGGAGAAGGAGGCTCTTGTTGAGGCATACTTGGAGAGGGCAGCTCAGCTGGAGAACCCTAACCTGAGGCCGGCTGTCCGGAATAAGCTGTGGGAGGAGATTCGAGTGGCAGTCAGCTGCTTAGGACGTAATCGTTCTATTGCCAGCATTAAACACCGCTATCATGACTGCAGGAGGGAAACCAAAGCTAAGCTGGCACAGCAGGCCAAATATGCACGTGGGACAGGTGGTGGTCCTAGCAAGAGGATACACCTAAGGTCATGGGAGGAGATGATGGCCAATGTCATCTCAGATGAATCTGTTTACGGATGTAAGGGGACAATGGACACATCAGTGCCAGCTGAAGAGGTCCATGAAGGTGAATATTAAATATCATATGTAATAAATGTTTTATTTCTAACAAATATATGTTAACATCAGAAATATATATCGGCTTTGTTTTTTAAAATATAAATGTAATCATACACATGTGTAATACAGAATATAGAATGTTCATATATTATATATGTTTAGTAATCAATTGTGTTCAAGCATCAGTGGAAAACATACCTAGGTAGGATTAGTACAAGTAATGTTTTACATGGTTCAAAGTCTAATTTGCACAGTAACTTAAAGTGATAGTAAACCCAATTTTTTTATTTCATGATTCAGATAGAGCAGCAATTTTAAGCAACTCTCTAATGTACTACTATTATAAATATTTCTTTGTTCTCTTGGTATCTTTTTCTGAAAAAGTAGGAATGTAAGCTATGGAGACTTTGCATTTTTTGTTCAGAACCCTGGCTAGCGCTCGTGATTGGTGGCTACATTTAGCCACCCAATAAGCAACAGCAACCCAGGTTCTGAAACAAATATTGTCTGGCTCTTAAGCTTTACATTCTTGCTTCTCAAATAAAGATACCAAGAGAAGGAAGAAAATATGATAATAGGAGTAAAATATTAAATGTTGACTAAATTTGCATGCTCTGTCTGAATCATGAAAGTTTAATTTGTACTTCATTGCCCCTTTAATGGCATCTTAACATAGTTGTAGTGGATATATTCATCCTGATTTCTGGAGTGGCTATCTGCTCAAACAAGCAAGGGTATAGATTTAAATTCTTTCTATCTATATCATATATATGGACTATGTGTAATACAAAGAGTCGCTTAGAGGCACAATCTTTAAATATACACCTCTGGTTAAATATGTTTAAGTTCATACAGAAATTATATATATATATATATATATATATATATATATATATATATAAAACTATATCTATAAAATTGATTTTCAAATGTTAGATGTTTCATCAGATTAATTTATAATTACAATTTATTTTTCAGAATTGGAACATGAGTATGAGTCCTCAACAAGACCGGAGGCCAGTGATGTTCCGGAATTCAGTGAGGAGGAGGAGGGGGATGTTATTGAAGCTGGATACTCCTACCTCAGCATACTTGAAGGAGATGAGCAACAGCCACTGGCCTATGAGGTTGAAAATGTTCCTGGCCCATCCCCATATTCATCTGGGAGGACATATCATCAGATGCAGCCTCCACCACCACAGCATTATCAGATGCATCCTCCACCACAGCATTATCAGATGCATCCTCCAACGCAGCATTATCAGATGCATCCTCCAACGCAGCATTATCAGATGCATCCTCCAACGCAGCATTATCAGATGCATCCTCCAACGCAGCATTATCAGATGCATCCTCCAACGCAGCATTATCAGATGCATCCTCCACCACCACAGCATCGGCAGATGCCTCCTTCATCACCACAGCATCAGCAGATGCATCCTCCACCACCACAGCATCAGCAGATGCCTCCTTCATCACCACAGCATCAGCAGATGCATCCTCCATCACCACAGCATCAGCAGATGCATCCTCCGTCACCACAGCATCAGCAGATGCATCCTCCATCACCACAGCATCAGCAGATGCATCCTCCACCGCAGCATATGTACTATATGCCACCTCAACAACACATTCAGCACCCTCCCATGGCACAACAAATGCCGCCACCACTACCACCACCACAACAATCACCACCACCCCCCACCAATGTCTGTCCTCAATTGGATATTGAGCCACCCACACAGTCCCCAAGACTGAGTGACGACAACCTCACACAGAGCCAGGAATATGTGCCGGAGACACCTATACAGCCACAAGTGCCCCCCATGGAATCCAATATCCCAGCGCAGTCCCAGCAGGATGCTCTACTGAGGCTCATTCACAGGGAGCTTAGACTTACTAGGCTCCAGCAGCAGCAGGATTTCAGGAGGCTACAGAGCCAGATGGACATACATAATGCTGCACTCGTCCGCCTGGCAGAGGCAGTGGAGAGGGTTGCAGATAGGCCGCAAACTCCCTCCTCACTCGCATCCTCCGTTATCTCCCTGCAGGACCCTGAATCACATCTTTTAGCCTCCCAGCCAGCTGGTGTGCGTCGCCCAAGATGCCACACTTCCATCCCAAGTACCTCTCCTCCAAAGGCCAAATCCCGCCGCAAGCATTAAGAAGTATTTTTCTTTTTAAATTCTTTCAAGATATATAATATCTAATTTTTTTATGAAGCACTTTCTTAAGTGTGATTTCCATCTCATAAATATGCATATATTTTTCTAATCAAAATTAGAAAATATATTTCAAAATTGTTTTAATAGCTGTTTATTTTCAAAAACATTAACAGCTTTATTCATTTTTATTTCACATGATGTCAATTAATATGCAGGTGTAAATTGTTGATAAATGTATGTGTCCTTTTATTGAGGATATTATGCCGTTTAAGAATACTTGGGGATACGTGTCTGAAATTTATACAGTATATGCTATCTAACATTGGTCAACGTGACATGTGTAAATGTTATGATTTATATTCCACAAGCATATGTTGTTTGCTCCTTCAGATGAAGCTAATAAGGCTTATACAGTTATAGAAGAGTTGAAAAGTAAATATTCCTTCCTGTTGATATGGCCAAATACCTTGCATTCATTATAGTCCTATGTGGAATGTAATATCTGAAATATATACCTATCATGACTAACGCACTCCTTTTTGTCAAGATTATTATTCAATATTTAGAATAATTAGATAAATGTATCTTTATGATATTTAAGCACTGGTGTATACACAACATATATGTGATTGCCATGATATAGAGGTGATTAATACATTTTAATTGACATCATATGAACAGACACAGACTCTCCCTGGGACCAATGCACAATGCACTTTTAAATTGTTTCAATAACTCCATGTTAAAGACAATACTTCATATCTCTTGAAGTATGTCATATTAAGCACTTATGTATTTTGGTTAATAGTCTAAATATTGCAAATGTATTATCTGCTTTAGCAGACATGACATTACATATATTTTATAAATATTAGTACTATGACACATTATAACTTTAATGTGTCATCGTTTTGTATTGAATAAATATGATTTTCACATTGAAAATTACATTTGAATGAGGGTAAATCTGTAATAATAAAACTCATCTTCATGATAAAAAGATTTTTTCCTTTGACTTATTTTTCTATATTATTTTCTATGAGGTAACCATGCCATTCAAGTGTGCAATCTCAGGGGATTGTATGTATTGATAATGTATCTTTATTTTAAGGATTATATTATATCTGGATTTGTCTCTTTGAAATGAGCATCTGATATATTTCTTAAAGGGATAGCCTATTAAAAATAAAACTCAGGAATTAGAGCATGCAGTATTTATATACTTAAATATGTAATCCTATAATCTATTTAACTTAATTATCATCTGTAATTTAATAAAACAGGAATGTTATCTTAGGAATCTACCCATTTTGAATCTGCACATGGGGAGCGCTTGATGATTGTTGTCTAAATGTAGGCAACAATCAGCAAGTGCACCACAGGTGATGAGCATTAAATGGAATGGCTCCTAAACTTAAATACATGATTGAAATAAGAAACATAAAAGGATTAAATTGATTATGAGTACATATGTAAGTTGATTGGAATTGAATGATTTATCTGGTTCATTAATGTTTTATTGTGAACACACTCTTCCTTTTTTTTTTAAAGTGACATAAATTCCATTATTTTGCTAAAACATATATATTTAAAAGCAAATCTAATATATTTATATTCTTTATATTTCTTAATATTCTTAGTATCCTTTGATTATAGTTTTATTTAGGTAAGATCAGGAGCAGCATAGAACCTATGTTGGAGCTGTTTATTGTTGCCAACATACAGTATATATCCTGTCTGTCATTGGTTCACCCATGTACTCAATTTTATTAACCAGGAGTGCATAGCTGCTCTTTAAATAATTATACCAAGAGAACAAAGTCATATTTGGAATATAATTAAAATGATATTTTAGATAATTATGTTATACATAAATCATAAGATGAATGCATTGATTAGTACATAGCTGGAAATAAAGAAACATTCACCATGACTATATTTGAGTAAAGTATACATTTATTTAGGGAAAATGTGGTAAATATAGGGATGAGGAGAGAGGGAGGGGAGTGGTATTCCATTTCTGAGAATCTTCAATCTGTAAAACATTAAAAGAAACAAATGTGTATTATTAAAAAACATAATCATAAATAACTAAAAGGTCTCATTACAATACTATAAAAATACCTGAAAAGAATTCTTGAATAGTTGCAGATCTCTCCAAATGGGCATTGAGGGGTTGGGGATGATTAATTACATCAGGCTCAAAGATTTCACCTGGGGGCTGTGGTGTTGGAAGTAAGTCGTTCAACATCCCATGCTCCTGTGCCATGTTGTGTAGACAGCAACATGCCACTATGATTTTAATAGCTTTTTCCGGACTGAATTGGAGATCCCCCCCTGATCTGTCCAGGCAGCGAAAGCGCATTTTTAGAACACCAAACAGTCGTTCTATTATAGCACGTGTTCGGATATGTGCTTCATTATATCTGTATTAAAAGAACAAGAAATATGATTATAATATATAATGTGAAGACAAATCAAATACTAATGAGCTAACTACATTCCTGGTTTGATCTTATAAATCTTTAAACCATTTTATATATATATAAATATATTTATATTGAAGCAGAGAGATTTATAAATGCTTCACTGATAATAGATGATTTGTATTTTGACTGTCCCTTTAAAGGCACTCAGTACAACATTGTTATGTCTGTGATAGTGATATATACACACACACACAAGATAATCAAGCAACAAATGTATGTGCACAAACACAGATATATAGCTTAATAAAGGGGCAGGAGCCCCGAAACGTTGCTCAATAAAGGTGCTGTTGCTCCACATAGAGTGCTACCTGTGTGTTCTATTTCATTACATTTACTGGGACTTTGGAAAAGGAGGTCCTCCAGGTTTGCACCTACATTCACCCAAGAGTGATTTAAAGGGACATTCCTATGAAGTGTGTACTGGTCCTACTTTTCTACAGATTATAGTGAGCATTTTGCAAGGCACAATCAATATTTCTGACACACATGAGCAGAAAATAAATATATATTTTACCTTAATTCAGCAGGCCCAACAACCTGGTTCTCTTTCAATGGTGTCCAAATCCATTTTTTAAGAGGATATGCAGAATCTGCTAAAATATGAATGCATAGATATACAGTATATATATATATAGATATAGATATAGATAGATAGATAAACACACATCTTTCCATAAAGCAATGTATGACATAAAATAATGTTATGCATATGTCTTACTATGACATAGTTAATATATATCTTTTAAATGATTAACAATTTATTTATTTAATCAATTTCACCCCCTTAGACACATACATAAAGGATTATAAAGCAATGAAACAATAAAATGTCAAAATATTGAACACATGAAGGCATCATAATATATACATAAACACTTACCGAGGAGATGTCCTTCAGGCATTTGATTTGTCTCAAACAATCTCCACACACCAGAATTCCTGAGGATGTAGGCATCATGGCTACTTCCTGGGAACCCTGCCACAACATTTAATATGCGCATGTTTGCATCACATATAATCTGCACATTTAAGGAGTGGAAGTGTTTCCTATTTCTAAATATTATCTCCCTGCGCACAGGGGGTCTTAGGGCAATATGAGTGCAGTCAATGGCCCCAAGGACATTGGGTATGCCACCTAAAAGAAAAAAGTCCCTCTTAACATCACGCCAACCTCTGGGTGATGTGGGGAAAAAAATAAATTTTCTGCAATTATCATAAAGTCCATCAATAACTTTTGAAAGATGCTTAGAAAGAGTGGACTTATGCACCCCAGTTACAATGCCCCCTGTCACCTGAAAGGATCCAGAAGCCAAAAAATGAAGTGCCCCTAGTAGTTTGGTCATTCCAGGGACAGCCCTGCTTGAATAGCCCTGGCTTTCCAGCCTATCTTGCAACAGGGCATATAACTGATATATTTTCTCCCTGTTGAGCCTGAAACTTTCAAACACCTGCTGCTCATTCAGGGTTTCTATTTCCAGCCTCACTCTGGGGATGTCAGGCCTACGCTGTCTAACTTCAGCATTGTCAGCTTCTCTCTCACCCTGCATTTTGAAATATCTGTTCTGAGGTTAGGCTAGGTGTGGTCTTTTTTTTATAGCTGTGTGTTGCTTGTTAACATATGTGAAACTGGTGATTGCAATGAATAACATGGGGGGGAGGGCTTATCTTCATCTCATCTAATCCTTAATTTAATGAACAGTTTGAAAGTATATACTTACTCATGACTTTTATTTTTGATATGAACTATAATTTCAACATATATGTAGTTACATATCGGAAATTCAAAGACACTGAATGTAATTATTATATTTTTCAATTTAAATATATCAGCCTTTATCATAACAGTTAAAAGTAATTATTAAAATTATATGATTTATGTAGGTCAAATATATATATACAATTATCATACATATATACATGTAGGAGAAGATTATTATTAGATAAAATTATATTTCTATATGTAATTTTTTTTTGATTTTCAATTTCAATGAGAAACAGGCCTCAAAAAGCTCTTTTTTCCTCCTTTACACCTAGTTGAGCTGGGGGTAATATGTCTCAATGTATCGACAGCCTCCGACAGTGTATTAACGGTTAGCGCTTTCAATGGAAACCTGGTATAATTTATCGATTAACGGCTTATATTACTTTCTATGGGACGCGAAAATCTTTTCGGCAGCCGAAGTCCGGAAGCCGATATTAAGGTATAACGCGCCATTGGAAACAGTCGTTAAACGCTATTGCTTTCGACAGCATATTTAACGGTTTGCGAGTGCTCGCAAACTGAATTACGACTCAATGGAAGCGAGGCCTATGTGAGGTGTGGACTTTTTAGTGAAGCATTTTTTTTTCATTAAATCATTCAAGTGACATCACAGTCCCAGAGGCTCACAGTAGCAACAGAGCATATTTAAAATATTTTTTTTTGTTTTCCATTTATGCTTCTTGTTTCGATATCTCAGATCACTCACCTTTCCTTCCTTTCTACATAAAATGGCACTTCATGGAGATGGGGGGTGCTGCAATCAGGGATCTACTGTCTTTCAGTGCCGACAAAACTACTCTCACACTGTCCACTTATGGAGGGAAACTTCTTTATTGTTTTAGACTATCTGCAGGTTCACATTACTATGATTTTATGGACTTACCTTATAAACAGATTTGTTTATGCATTGCCTGAAAGCCAAAATGCATTGTTGATATAAATTTAGATTGCAATGAGACAAGTCTTTCTCACAAATATCAGTTTGTTGCATGAAACTTAAATGTTATTTATTGCTTTTTGTTATGCTATACTTTTTAAAGAGGATTTTAGAGGTTGTTTTGGTATATTCTGGTATATTTTTTGTTTTTTGAACTGTCCATTTGTTACTGCCCAGTTTTTGCTGTTTGTTCCCTCCCTTTCACAACATATTAAAGGGCCATAATACCCAAATGTTTAAACACTTGAAAGTGATGCAGCATAGCTGTAAAAAGCTGATTAGAAAATATCACCTGAACATCTCTATGTAAAAAAGAAAGATATTTTACCTCAAAAGTTCCTCAGTAGCCACCTCCCATTGTAAAGGATTTCTAAGCAGCATTTTAGTTTGTCCTGGGACATCTGAAGGGACTAGCATCGTGCACTCTCATATTATTTCACCAATCAGGTAAAGGAAGCTTACTATGAAATCTCATGAGAGTTAAGTCAAATCTCATGAGATCACAGGAAGAGTTCATGGCCTCAGCACTGCTGATGCTGATTGGCTGCTGTTCATTTCTTCATTTTTTTTTAATTTTTTTACCTGCAGCTGGGAGCAGCTGAGTATAACTTTTTACACAGAACTTACTCTGCTGAGCTGAGGAAGTTGTGAGGTAAAATATCTTCCTTTTTTACATAGAGATGCTCAGGTGATATTTTCCTGTCAGCTTTTTACAGTTATACTGCATCAGTTTCAAGTGATTTAGCATATCAGTATTATGTCCCTTTAAGTCTGTTCTCTTCATGATAAAATGCAGTCACACTTTTGAACATCTTCCTACCACAAGTCATAACAGCCCGGAGTACAGCATTAGAGTTTACATAACAGTCAGGAGTACGGCATTAGAGTTTATTAATTCACCTAAACATACATTTAATTACATTTACATAAAATGTTATATGTATAAATATATAATACATTGACAATCTTAAAAAGCTAGCAGGCAAATGTGAAAACCTGTGTATTTCCCCATATTACATACCAAAATAATAATGATCCTTACAATAACAATATGTTGTCTGTAAAGCAATTCATGATTTATTTTCTGTGCTACATAGGCTTCTACCTTATCACATGTAATAGGGTGTAGATTTGGCTCATAGAATGATTAGTTTTAGCCTTTTATTCTTACACACTTTCTAGTTAGAAGAATAAGGGTTAGATTATTAGTGTAGCATAAAAATATTAGCGCTATTTTTTTCGCTAACAATGCTCAAGTTAAATTAAAAATGTTCTTATCCATGCACTGAAAGTAAATTGATTTTGCTGGAGCAAAAACCTCAGGTGCACTAACATCTAGAGGTTTGATAGAGCAGCCATGCTCTGTTTTTGTTTTGTAATAAAAATGACATTTGCTTTTGAGTGAAAAACAAATGTTATTTCAAGTATTTCTATTCTAAAAACAAAAATGGTGTTATCATTGTTTTAAAGTGATATGCTATGTGACAAGGTGTCGAACTGGGAAGGGCTCATATATGTGCATATATGTGTGTATGTATATAGGGTGCGCACACATACAAATATACCTATATATATATATATATATATATATATATATATATATATATATATATATATATATAGTGAATATTGGATTAGCCGTGTTACTCCAGTAGATAAGATGCTCAAATAACAAAGTATTGCAGTATGCAGTGATACCTTTTTATTGGACTAACATAATATTTCAAAGACAAGCTTTCAAAAGTTTTCCTCCCTTCCTCAGGTCTGAAGCAATACTGATCAATCTGATATAGATACACATCACATACAACAAATGGAAGGGAGGGAGGGGATGAGAGGGGTATCATAAAAAGCAGAGGTTTCCATTTGTTGTATGTGATTTGTATCTATATCAGATTGATCAGTATTGCTTCAGACCTGAGGAAGGGAGGAAAACTCTCGAAAGCTTGTTTTTGAAATATCACGTTAGTCCAATAAAAAAGGTATCACTGCATACTGCAATACTTTGTTATTTGAGCATCTTATATGGACTGGAAAGAGCTCAAATATATATGTCCATATATGTGTGTATGTATATAAGTGCGCACACATACAAATATATATATATATATATATATAGTTTTAAAGAGATATGGTATGTGACAAGATGAAAGAGCTCAAAGCTGTGTATATATGGTATATGTGTGTATTTTTATATTTGTGTATGTATATAGGTGTGCGCACATACAAATATACATACATACATAAATAGTAATGGTTAGAGAGAGTCTCAGCACCCCCCCCCCGTTATTTTATTTTTAAAATATATATAATAAACAATAACAATGTCATTAAAAAGCCTCATGTATTCTAGAAAGTGTATATTTTCGATATATATGTATGTAGGTATGAGCTTTGTTTCGATTAACGAGGGCCTAAGTTCTAATCAGAGATTGCCACAACAAAACTTCAGACTCATGACAACTATTTTTTGTCTTTTTTACCAATGGCATTCAATTTTTTTTTAAACGTGTTTGTTCAAATCAGTTATGTATAAAGCAAGTAAATATCTTTACTACACTTATTCTGAATAAACATGAAAAACCTAAAAGTAATGGGAGCACATAAGGTTTTTCTCACACACCAGTAATGATAATGAAGACATAAGCAGTCAAGGGCAAAAGAAAATATAATGCATAAATTAATTATTAGTCTTGACTGTGAAGTGAATTTCATATTCTTTGAGATCTTTAACAAGCTAGATACAGGATATGTGAGCCATTAACCCTTTCATAACATTTCTGTTAATTTTTTATTAACATTTTATAATGTCAAGACGCTTAATTGAAATCATGTGTGATATCGGCAGACAAAATAAAAGTCTAAGAATGCTATATAAAAATAAAATTTTAAAAGGTAAAAGGTTTTTAAATATAAATTTGAAACACTTATGTAAAACTCATGCAAATGCTGTCTCATGGGTTTGAACTTCACTGCTGAGGATCCTCAATTCAAAGTAACTGATAAGTTTACAAAGACCAAAACCTTTTGAAAACGTTTCTGAAAATAGGTAATCACGCTATAAAAATCCATTTAGAAAAACAATTTAAATAAAAATCAAACACATCAAATAGCAAGATAATAGCTGTAACCAAAAGGTTAAAAAACAACAACATTGGGACACTGACACAGCTGCATCCAGACAATTAAAATTAATTGCACGTATATCTTTTTTGTTTATACATAGACACCAACATGTTGATTTTTCAAAATCTAATTGCAACATTATACTCACTAAATCCTATCTATTCCCAAAACATATCTTTCCTAAAGACTTTGGAAGTCATTATGACATTCCACATGTTTTCAAGCTCATTGTTTTCCAGAAGGCAAAATGCCATGTTTTCATCATTAAACTTATACACGGGGGAAATTGTACACTGATCAGACAGGTGTCCCAGGGAAATATTTCTCCAGAGCAGCAGTGAAGTCAGATAGATTTAGGGGAAATTGGCAAGAGTTCCCAATTCCTCTCAGCATATACAGCTGTAGGAGTTCTGTTTTCAGGTACATCAGATTTTTCTCTGTTGAAGCACAAAGAACACAGTTGTAATTATCAGACAATGAAGCTCTTGTTTTGAAGTAAAACCTGAAGGTTCAGAGAACAATTTCTGGCTTCCAAGAAACATTATGTTTTGCTTCCAGATCCTTTCTGTATGCGGTTATATGGGGGAAAAAATAACTGCAAGAGCAAAACAATATGACATGACGTTCTATAGTACAAAGTAGTAAGAGTTCCAGTACATCTCAATCACAGCAAGTCATGTATTACGTATATTTAGATTTCATACAGTGAGATATGGATTCAGTTGTTTAAGAGAATGTTATTTAAATGGATTTTTTTATATTTTACCATTTTGTGTCTGTGTTAAAAAACATGTATAATTATTCACACTTTTAGTGGCAATACTCATTGCAGTTGAAATTCACTATATTATCAAAAAAACCTCAGCCAGTTGTTAATTTTAGCCTCACCACACCCCAATATCATATTTAGGCTAAAATATTTTTTTCAGCAATGGTAATTAAAATCTACTGTTCTATTCCCTATTTTATTACAACTAATTTAGGGTTAGAATACAAGTGGAGCACTATTTTAAAGTGCACTCATAAAGGGACAAATTTGCCCGTTTATGGGGGCAAGTTAAAGAAACATTGCTTAGCGCAATAAACCAGAGGTCAAGCCTCTGGTTAATTAAAACAATTTGCCCTAATTGCCCGCAAAATAAAATGGACAGTGGTTTTATATAAATTTAAATGATGGGCATCTTTATTTTTTTTAATAAAAACTGCATAAAGCAGTTGCAAGAGGTTAAAGTGAGGGGATGTGGGGTGTTAGAAAAGTGCCTTTACATTGCGGTCTATAGTGACTGTGTTTTAACCGTAAATATATATGTATGTGCTTATATACATATATATTTATGTGTTAATATATGTATATACACATATAAACACATACATATATATGTATATATTCATATACATATATATTTTTAATTGGCTGCGTGACTTTCCCCCTTCACTGCGCTAGGGACAGCATGAGAACAAGGCTCCCATTGGAGCCTATGAGGCAACATGAAGTTGAGGTCGCGTTCGCATTGCGCTTAACTTGTAATACCAGCACATATTTGTGTGCTCTGGTATTACTAAGTGGAGTGCAAATATCACTCTCGCAAAAGTGCAATTTTGCCCTCCACTCGTAATCTAGGCCTTAATGGGTAATTAGTATTTACATGCTGGATAATGCATATTTTCAAACAGGATAATTCAGGCAGACCAGTCCATGTTTCCAGAGTCTCAACTGCAACCCTTAACCCACCTGCAATATGTATAAGTTGTGGACTGCACTATAAATTAAATATACATTACCTACATGCTAATACCCCAAGTAAAGGATAGCTTCTTACAACAAAAAAGTAAGAGTACAATTCCCATTATCAATATTTTAGGGAAGAGATTTTGCTTAAATCAGCAACTTAATTAAAGCACTATTTTCTTCAAATGCCTATAACAAGTGTCTGTGATTTAACATTACTTTTGAAATTCAATATCTCAGAAGTAAAAGGCAATTACTGAAGCCACTGAAAGCATGAAACAAAAAAAGCTGCAGTTCTTTAAACGTACGGTAATGTTTGTTTATGAGACTATTTTGGCAATGCCTTTAAAATTAGCAGGTGACTGAGGGTAATGGCTTCTATTATTATTTTCCCCAGAAAGTATGTTCTTAAGTTTCCAAAATATAAGCATTTCTGGGAAAATTACCACTTTTGCAATTAAGAATTTCTCAGTACTTTGTGTTATTATTCCAAAACATCAAGATACTGTAGATGTTAGTTGTATTTGTTTTGCGTGTGTGCAGTAGACACTATGAACTAGATTCTATGCTTGCTTCTATTGATAGCATGAGAACTGTAGCCACCAATCAGCAAGCTCTACCCAGGGTGCTGAACCAAAAATATGCCAGCTCCTATGGTTACATTACTGCTTTTCAAAAAAAGATACCAAGTGAATGAAGAAAAGTTTATAGTAGGAGTAAATTAGAAAGTTGCTTAAAATTGCATGCTCTATGTGAATCATGAAAGAAAAAAAATTGGGTTTTATATCCCTTTAATTTCAATAGCCAATGGCCCACCATCACGCTCAACTTGCAACAAAGTTCTGCAACTATAACATTGTAGCAGCTATTACTTTCTATGGGAGAATCAATTTAAACCATCTTACATTAAGCAAACTAAAATGCTACCACAAATTATTGCTTTCAGCTGTCATGCAACAGCTTTTAGACAACCCAAAACTCTGCACGTGGGAGGATAAAAATTAACCTTAACTACCACCCACCAGCTGCGCTAAACCTGAAGTGAGTTCTTAATGTGGTAATGCCTCAAACATACCATTTATAATCCAGGTATATAATAAACAATAACAATGGCATTTACATAATTTATAATTTGCACAATATAAAATGTAAAGAGTAGACTTAAATAATGGTATCTTTTCAATATGGGTGTGTGTGTGTTTTGTTTTCGATTAACAAGGGCGTAAATTCTAGTCAGAAATTTCCATAACAAAACTTCAAACTTGTGTCAACAATTTTTTTACTCTTTTATTTTTTATTACAAGTATATATATATATATATATATATATATATATATATACATACAGTATATAGGCATTAGTGGTTATTGTCACATGACCATGCCCAGTGCATCGGAACTAACTTACTCTACACGTCACATACTTTTGGCTGTCTTTATGGAAAACAGGATACTTATGCACCGTAAAAGCTGTCATATTGCAAGGCACTGAGTACAGATCAAACTGAACCTGGATATCCGGCAGATAAGTTTTGAGCTCTCACTTATGTGGGGATGTATATGGATTCTATATGTAAAATATGTATCACTGAACTGTGAACTGTTTAATGTCTCTCGTATAACGCACTGTAGATGGTTGCAGAAGCATTAACTTTTATTATAGCAACTAGCGGCTCAACTGCTTGCTCCACTCCTATGCATGTTACGTTTTCTAACTTATACTTATGTGCCTACTCTGCCTTACTTCTGCTTATGATAATAGTATATTGCAGTCCACTTAGATCTAGAGGCGTAACTAGAAACCACAGGGCCCAGGTTCAGGAATCTAAGAAGGGACCCCCACCCAAAAAAAAAGTCAATTTGATACGTCTTTTTTTTTTTTTTTTTTTTTTTTACATTTAACACAGAAAAAAAATTTGAATCAGATTACATGTCTGCAAAAGGAGGTACCCTGTGCCCACAGTCTGTGAGATGGTATGACCCCCTATTACTGAATATAGTGACACTGTTTAACCCACCAGTACTGTATATAGTGAGTCAGTGACACAGTCTGTAATCTGCCGGTGAGATGGCTGGCCTGACCCTACCTGCCCCAGTACTTTATAAAGTGACCACAGTAGTCTGTGACATAGTCCAGCCCTCCCGTACTGTATATAGTGGTACTGTATAGTGACACTGTTTACCCCCTCCCCCCATGCTGTAGTAACAAGGTCTGTAATTTGCTGGTTCCCCAAACATACACACACACACACATACATGCATAAATACACACACAGTCACATACATACATGCACACATACATGCATAAATACACACACAGTCACATACATACATACATACATACATACATAAATACACACACAGTCACATACATACATACACACATAGATGCATAAATACACACACAGTCACATACATACATACACACATACATGCATAAATACACACACAGTCACATACATACATACACACATACATGCATAAATACACACACAGTCACATACATACATACATACATACACACATACATGCATAAATACACACACAGTCACATACATATACTGCTGCCCTAACACTGCGCTAACAAAAACAAAACCGCTGGGACTCTAAATCAATCTAAATCTATAAGAGTCCTCAGCACCGCTGACGTAACTCAATGATCTATATAAGTATCCTATAATAACACTGTCAGGTCGAGCTGTTGGCTAAGCACACCATGAGTATTACAACTGTAAACCCATATACTTTGTGCGATTGTCAGCAATAATAAAAATAATAATGTTATAAATACATAAATCAACAACTAAAATTATAATTAATTAAGTAATACACTTAAAGTCCAAAAAATGATACTTCTAATCTTAATGATCTCACCTCAATGTCCCTAGGAGTATGATAAAAAACTGTATATTTGATTCAATCAAGAATTCCTTGTATATGAAATCCTCCTGTCTCCGTGATTGAGAGCGGTGCAGCTTCACTGATCACAGGACGCTGAAGAGCGCCCAGCCGTATGGATACTGAAAGCACAAGAAAAGAACAGAGCACAACCGCGACTCAAGGTAAAAGTTTTTAATCACTTCTTTTGCGCTATACAAACAGTTGCACTTACAAGATAATAAAAAATTCAAGCCTTTGTTTTATATTAATTGGACCGCAATCCGACAGGCAGCACTCCCGGCTGGATTCCGTAGTTGCGTCTATACAAAGTCCAAAGGCACAGGTACTAGTGACCCCAAATTGCAACCGTACTTGCAACCACAACGGAAAAAGTGTCTGTACTGATGTCCCTCTTTGGTCGGTCTACGCGTTTCGTCCGTTTCATCAGGACTTTTTCGTTTACTGCGTTTTACTACGATTTTAAGTTTAATGTCCGTTTAATCTTGTTATCTACATTTTTAATAAGGCTGAATCCTAAACAGGAGCCCTATTTCTGAATTTACACTTATTCATTTTGTAATGGACATAATAAATCCAGAGGTTTGTCCCTATTAAACACATTCGCCTAGATTAGAGTTTTGCGGCCAAAGAGGTGCGTTAGCTACGCATGCTTTTTTCTGGCCGCACCTTTTAAATACTGCTGGTATTTAGAGTTCACAGAATGGCTGGGTTTTCAGTGCGTTAGGCTCCAAATAGGGAGCGTAGAGCATAATTTAACGCCACTGCAACTCTCGATACCAGCGGTGCTTACGGACGCGGCCAGCTTCAAAAACGTGCTCGTGCACAATTCCCCCATAGGAAACAATGGGGCTGTTTGAGCTGAAAAAAAACCTAACACCTGCAAAAAAGCCGCGTTCAGCTCCTAACGCAGCCCCATTGTTTTCTATGGGGAAACACTTCCTACATCTGCACCTAACACCCTAACATGTACCCTGAGTCTACACACCCCTAGCCTTACACTTATTAACCTCTAATCTGCCGCCCCCGCTATCGCTGACACCTGCATATTTTTTTTAACCCCTAATCTGCCGCTCCGTAAACCGCCGCTACTTACATTATCCCTATGTACCCCTAATCTGCTGCCCCTAACACCGCCGACCCCTATATTATATTAATTAACCCCTAATCTGCCCCCCACAACGTCACCTCCACCTGCCTACACTTATTAACCCCTAATCTGCCGACCGGACCGCGCCGCTTTTATAATAAAGTTATTAACCCCTAATCCGCCTCACTCCTGCCTCAATAACCCTAAAATAAATAGTATTAACCCCTAATCTGCCCTCCCAAACATCGCCGACACCTAACTTCAAACATTAACCCCTAATCTGCCGACTGGAGCTCACCGCTATTCTAATAAATGTATTAACCCCTAAAGCTAATTCTAACCCTAACCCTAACACCCCCCTAAGTTAAATATAATTTTTATCTAACGAAATAAATTAACTATTATTAAATAACTTTTTCCTATTTAAAGCTAAATACTTACCTGTAAAATAAACCCTAATATAGCTACAATATAAATTATAATTATATTGTAGCTATTTTAGGATTAATATTTATTTTACAGGCAACTTTGTAATTATATTAACCAGGTACAATAGCTATTAAATAGTTAATAACTATTTAATAGTTACCTAGTTAAAATAATTGCAAAATTTCCTGTAAAATAAATCCTAACGTAAGTTACAATTAAACCTAACACTACACTAGCAATAAATTATTTAAATACAATACCTACAAATAACTACAATTAAATAAACTAACTAAAGTACAAAAAATAAAAAAGAACTAAGTTACAAAAAATAAAAAAATATTTACAAACATTTACAAATATTACAACAATTTTAAACTAATTACACCTACTCTAAGCCCCCTAATAAAATAACAAAGCCCCCCAAAATAAAAAAATGCCCTACACTATTCTAAATTAAAAAAGTTCAAAGCTCTTTTACCTTACCAGCCCTGAACAGGGCCCTTTGCGGGGCATGCCCCAAAGAATTCAGCTCTTTTGCCTGTAAAAAAAACACATACAATACCCCCCCCCAACATTACAACCCACCACCCACATACCCCTAATCTAACCCAAACCCCCCTTAAATAAACCTAACACTAAGCCCCTGAAGATCTTCCTACCTTATCTTCACCATACCAGGTTCACCGATCCGTCCTCGGAAGTCTTGATCCAAGCCTCGGAAGTGTTGATCCAAGCCCAAGCGGGGGGCTGAAGAGTGACGTCCATCCTCGGGCTGAAGTTTGGATACAAGCGGCGGCTGAAGAACTCCATCATCGGGCTGAAGTCGGAAGTCCATCATCGGGATGAAGTCTTCTATCAAGCTGCATCTTCAATCTTCTTTCTTCTGGAGCGTAGCGGAGCCATCTTCTTTCCAACCAATGCGGATCCAACCTCTTCAACCGACGCCTACTCGCCGAATGACGGTTCCTTTAAATGACGTCATCCAAGATGGCGTCCCTCGAATTCCGATTGGCTGATAGGATTCTATCAGCCAATCGGAATTAAGGTAGGAAAATTCTGATTGGCTGATGGAATCAGCCAATCAGAATCAAGTTCAATCCGATTGGCTGATCCAATCAGCCAATCAGATTGAGCTTGCATTCTATTGGCTGATCGGAACAGATAAGGGGTTAATTATTGTAGGTAGCTGGCGGCGACGTTGTGGGAGGCAGGTTAGGGGTTAATAAATATAATATAGGGGTCGGCGGTGTTAGGGGCAGCAGATTAGGGGTACATAAGTATAACGTAGGTGGCGGTCGGCAGATTAGGGGTTAAAAAAATGTAATCGAGTGGCGGCGATATGGGGGGACCTCGGTTTAGGGGTACATAGGTAGTTTATGGGTGTTAGTGTACTTTAGAGCACAGTAGTTAAGAGCTTTATGAACCGGCGTTAGCCCAGAAAGCTCTTAACTACTGACTTTTTTCTGCAGCTGGAGTTTTGTCGTTAGATTTCTAACACTCACTTCAGCCACAACTCTAAATACCGGCGTTAGAAAGATCCCATTGAAAAGATAGGATACGCAAATGATGTAAGGGGATCTGCGGTATGGAAAAGTCGCGGCTGGAAAGTAAGCGTTAGACCCTTTAATGACTGACTCTAAATACCAGCGGTAGCCCACAACCAGCGTTAGGAGCCTCTAACGCTGGTTTTGACGGCTGCCGCCCAACTTGTTTTTTTTGCAATAGTTATGTAGCACTGAGACACAGTAGCCCGTCTCTTTAGTTGAAATAATTTTTATTTTCTCCACTTCATTTCCACATTTCTTGGAACAATCATAATCATTTCACCATTAAAACATATCAGGTAAGATAACATAACATTCACTTAACAAGATTATTCCCGACTTTAGGGTTTTCTCTTTATTGAAAGTTCGTATACTTCATTCTTTATTTACTCTCATGAAGAGTTTGGCAAATGGGCCTATCTTTCTTCTTTTTTCCAAGATGAGATTTTCAAATCAGAGGTCATCGTATTGAACTGTGGAGTTATTTTCGGTGGTAAGTCCTCCCCCCTTTATTTCACCTTTGTAGACTCATATAGAATAGCTTTCCTAATGAGGGATCGGGTAATATGGGGGGTCTTTTCCTTTACATTTTCAACATAAACTATCAACAACTTTTAATACAAACATTTTAAACCAGCAAATTAAAAATATAAAAGTATTTTTTCATAGAGTTATGTTCAGGCACTACACACTTCATCCTTACAATATCTAAAGACTATTTGCTCATCTGGGGAAGCCTCCACCCGATTCCCCTTCATCGTCCACCATACGTGTCATTTTTTATTATTTTCCATTATCCAATAGAACCAGACTTTTTGAAACCAAGGCTCCATATCTAACACCCTTGCTGCTGACTCGTACAATGAGAATGTCATCTGGATTCTGGATAGCACCTCCGCCCATGATGGTATTTCCGTCTTCCAGTATTTTGCTATGGTTATTCTCGTTGTTGTACATAAGATCCTGATAAATATGTTTATGTGTGTATTAAATCTAGCTATGTTCTCATGTAGTAATGCTTGGGCTGGGGTGAGAGATATCTGTTCATTTAATACCTTACTCAGTAACTTGGACAACCTCAGCCATATGTCGTTTACCTTAGTGCATTCCCACCACATGTGGATATAGGAGCCTACCAAATGACATCCTCTGTAGCAATGATTACCGCTCCCCCTAACCATATGAGCGGTTTTCATTGGCGTCAAGTACCATCTGAAGGATGTCTTCAGAATATTCTCCCTAAGGTCCGCACCAATAAGTCCCTTACTAGCTTGAGAGAACAGTTCGACCCAATCGTCTTTTTCAATTTCTTTGCCTAAATCTCTTTCCCATTGTATCATTACTGAAGATTTGGTCTGGCTCTTGGCCTGTTGTATAGAGATGTATAATTTAGAAATTGCTTTTTTGGGTCTGTTAGGAGAAGTACATAAAAGCTCCAGGGTGGACTGTCGTCTTTGTGTCGTGTCTGTCTCTAAATACTTCTGTATGGCTGACATCGTCTGGAGGTACAGAAACCACTGCAAGTGGATGGGTTCCACTTTTTCTTTAAGTTGGGTATATGTCAATAACTTGCCCTGGGACTGCATGTCTGCCACCCTGTATAGGCCCTTGTTTTCCCATTTCTTAATTCTATATTTGGAGTCTTCATTTACTATATATTTCAATGGCATCGCCTGTGTGTGTGTAGGAACTATCCCTCCCACCCTGTTAGCAGCTATCCACTGTTTTCTAGTAAGTAGCGTGATTTTATTTTGGTAGAGGGCATCTAAGTCTTTCAGATTCTTGTTCCAGAGAATACCATCCGGCGTCTCTTGCCTCAGCATTTCTGCCTCCAAGGCAGGCCAAAGTATATCAGTCTGTCGTCTTCCCAGTATTGAGGTCTGAGCTAACCGGGCCGCTGTATAATAGTCATGCAAGTCAGGGACGCCCACTCCTCCCAGCTGTCTATGTCTTTGTAAGATATGTCGGGATATCCTCGATTTCTTATTATCTCTCAAAAACCTATTTATATCTCTCTGAAGGTCGTCTATGTCTGGAGTATTAATTTTGATAGGGAGCACTCGAAACAAATATAGAATTCTGGGTAAGATTGTCATCTTCACCGCAGACATTCTACCATACCAGGAAAAGCCCATCTTTCTCCATTTCCCTAACTCAGATCGGATTGTCTTAAACAAGGGAGTGTAGTTTGCCGTATATAGCTTCGAGGAGTGTGTAGTTAACTTGATTCCCAGGTACTTCAACCCCTCTGGCACCCATTGAAAATCAAAATTAGCTTCAATCAGTTTAATCGTGTGTTTTGGGATAGATAGAGATAATGCTTCACATTTATCAGCATTGATTTTATAGCCCGATATTTGTGAAAACAGATCTAAAGCTTGGTATAGGGAGGGTAGGGATACTAACGGTTTTGTAATCGTAAGCAGCACATCTTCCGCAAACAAAGCTATTTTATGATTTATCTTCCCTATCTCCACTCCTGATATGTCAGGACAATTCCGTATATATGCTGCCAGCGGCTCGATGCATAATGCAAAAATTAAAGGTGAAAGCGGGCATCCCTGCCGTGTACCGTTAAGTATACGTATTTCTCTAGACTGGTGTCCTATTGCCCTGACTTGTGCTGTAGGTGTTGAGTATAATCCCTTAATAGCTTGCAAAAATCTCCCCTTAAATCCCATTTCTGTGAGAATCGCTAACATATATTTCCAATCCACCCTATCGAATGCCTTCTCCGCGTCCAGTGAAAGGACTAGAGAAGGCACTCCTTTGTCTCGTAGGTAATCGATTACCGAGACCATTTTGCGAATATTGTCTGGGGCTTCCCTATCTTTAATGAATCCGACCTGATCTGCATGTATGATAGAGGGTAAGATATGTTTTAATCTATTGGCCATAATTTTTGTTATAATTTTGAGGTCCTGATTGATAAGAGAGATCGGCCTATAGCTAGAACATACCTTGGGGTCTTTCCCTTGTTTTGGTATGACCACTATCCTAGCCCTCAGAAGATCCTTAGGTATTGTCCCTCCCTCCATAATATGATTTGCCAGCACCACCAAATGGGGCACCAATAGTTCTTTGAACGCTTTATAATATTCCCCTGGGAACCCATCAGGTCCTGGGGCTTTACCTGGCTTAAGTTCTTTGATGGCTGTCAACACCTCCATATGTGTTATTTTGGTATTTAGGGCCTCCCTATCTCCCTCAGTTAACTGTGGTAGACTAGCTTTTAATAAGAAGGAGTCTAATATCTTTTGTGTTGAGGGGCTGTGTTGTGCCTTTGTACCGTCATACAGTTCACTATAAAACTGAGCAAATGTATCAACAATCTCCTGAGGGTGAGAGGTCATCTGTCTATTGGACTTTTGTATCTGTGCTATAGCAAGGGCTTGATAGTTGTCCCTAATTTTCTTCGCAAGGTATCTATCAGGTTTGTTGGAAAAGATAAAGTAGTTTGTTTTGAGCTTGTGTGCCGCTCTTAGAGAGTGTTCATTTAGGAGCGAGTGCAGACCCTGCCTTTTATTAGTGAGCAACCTCAAAGTAGTTTTTGATTGATTTTGTCTATGTAGTGCTTCTAAAGATTTAATTTCTGTCTCGATCTGTTTTATGTCGGAGTCCCTTTGTTTTTTATATTGGGTTTTATCCTTAATAAGGATCCCTCTCAAAACTGTCTTATGCGCTGCCCATGGCATGACTGGATTCGCTGTGGAGTCTATGTTAAGCTGCCAGTACTCTTTTAAGTGCCTAAGTATATTATTCTTCACTAAGGGGTTCTTCGTACAGTTAGGATCATATGTCCAGGTCTTTATTCTCTTGGGGTCTGAAAGGTTACCTAGGCTCATTTGTGTGATGGAGTGGTCAGACCATACGCACGGATGTATATCTATTGATTGAATTGTTGGCTGTAGGATCTGGCTAGTGAACACATAATCTATTTTACTATAGCTATCATGGGCTGCCGAGTAAAAGGTCGCGTCTCCCGACCCCCCATTTAGCACCCTCCAGGTGTCATGTAGAGAGTGTTGGTCTAGAAGGTCCAGAATGTTCTTAGCAATTGTCTTTTGACGTTGCTTTTTCTTTGATGACAGGGTGAGATTCTGTTTTGTTAATGTTTGAAGATCAATATTAAAATCGCCTGCCAACAGTATTCGCATCCTGGACCAGCTAGTTAGTAAGCCCGTCTCTTTAAAAGGCACCTAGCATTTAATTAAAAAAACTGGTTACAAGAAAATGTTGTTTGGTGTTCTATCTAATCCTTGAAAATCTGCATACTGAAAACTCATTTTTTATTATCTTATTACACTTTAATGATCGTCATGAGATTTATTGACTGAAGAAAATCAAATTACAGTTAGGAATATTTAATCTGCAGTAGATAAAGACAGATATGATGTGAAATTGTAGGTGTCTCAAAAAAAAATCTATTGATGGGGCAAAAAATAAAATGCCCTGAACAAAATTATTAGTGGTGATATACACTGCAGGAGTAAATGAGCTGCACATTGTTTTAAAAATGGTGGCTTATTGGCATCAAAAAGTGATTTGAGTGATTGCTTATGTCTGGGTATAAAAAGCAACATTCTAAGAGAGAAATATTTACCTTTTCTTCTGGATGCCCATGGGTTGATAAAAATTCTCATGCAAAATATAGCTGTGAGATCAAATCCATAGCAGTCTGATAAAAGAGGATGCAGAAGGGGAAGTTTCACATCTACTTGTTTGAGTCTTTTAATTTAGCACACTATAAATAAAATAATTGTATGCATTAGCATGAGCTTGTAGTCATCAATGCCTTTAAAAAATTATATACTGGATTATATAGTAAAATGTATGTTGCTTGATATGTTTTTTTTTTAAAAGGGTCACTTGTTTCCCACTTTACAGCACAGATTCAGTAGCCCACAGAGACTATGCCATGTCTGCTAAACTGTGAGCCAAAACGTGCGGGGTACATTGACATTTTCTGTTTTCCCATCATTTTAACACTTTGGAGTAGACTCAGCTAACATTATTATTAGGGACAGCACCCTATTTCACTCAGTTAAAAAGTTGAGAGTTTATAAGAAACAACTTGACATAAAGAAGAGATCTGGTCATTGCTTGCATTCTACAGATGTGTGATTGTTTTTCAGCAGAAAGTCATAGGGGCCTATTTATTATGGTGCGAGCGGACATGATACGATATAACGGATCATGTCTACTGCACATCGATAAATGCCTACAGCATACGCTATCGGCATTTAGCATTGCACCAGCAGTTCTTGTGAATGCCGCCCCTGCAGATTCGCTAGCAGGGGGGGGGGGGTGTCAATCAACCCGATCATATTTTATCGGGTGGATTTTTGTCCGCCGCCTCAGAGCAGGCGGGCAGGTTATAGAGCAGCGGTCTGAAGGCTCGCAGAAAACACGGGGCATCAAGCACCATAAGGAGCTTGATAAATATGCCCCATTGCTAGTAACATACTAATATGCAGACAGCATTCCAGACTATACATCTCATTTGCACTGCAATCAATATCATTCTAAAGTGTTAAACTTAAAACCACAGCTACTGCAGCTGAAATGTGGGCATACTGTCCCCTAAGATTATGTTTTGTTCTGCCAGACAGCCTTGATGTATCTCTGTTTTCTTTGCTAACCTATAACTAAAGCAGTATTTCCCATATGGCTGTTGCAAGATCTACCTCAGGTGCTCACCATGTGCTATGTTGCTTCACTGTCAATTAAATTATTGGTTGCACCAGTTACTTGAAAAATTAAAAATGTGCATATGTTTTTGTGTGCTAACTTCTGTCTTGCAGTTCACATTCTGAACACAGTAATTTTTTTTATTTTGCCTGTAGCTTTAATTTTAAATTTACATGAATCCTGCATTTTTATACTTTACTATAATACCTAACAGAAAACAAATTCTCTCTTTTTTTATTTTTATAGAAATGTTATATAAACTGCATCAACATTAAGTAAGAATTCAAAGATGTTTGGATTGAACCATACCAAAGCAACAGTACTCCTTCTCAGGTGTGTTCCTGTTTTTACAAACATTCCTTCTAGAAGAGAAATAACACATTTGTAAACTAGACAGAGGTCATAGACTGAGTGATTAATGTTGTCAAGCTGCTGTCCAAATTAGCTATACCCCAGAGGCAACTGCAGTGAACAGGCCAAATGTGTTTAACATATTAGCACACATCTAGCAAATTTAGCAGAGAAAGAGGGTGGACTACAAAAAAGGACAATTTTTAATGTCAATGCAGTAGCCCTGCAATGCAGCTTTTTAATTCATACGGATCTAAGTCTCTGCAGTGACTATTCATTTATTATGTTCTGTTTGTTTCTTGCTTCAACTACTGTCCTGTACAGCTGAAAAATATACAGTTTACATCTCAGGGCTCAAAAACAGATAGAACACCAGCATGAGTTACAAATAACTAGGGATTTCTGCTACATCTCATAAAATCTTTAATATTATTGTTTATACACATTTAATACTTTTTAATTTAATACTGTAAATTAATTTTTAGAGAAATTCAGATTCAGAAACAAAAAATAAATTGAACTAAAATGTAATATTCAATGTAAAAAAAAATAATCACTTAAACACTAGAAAATTATTTGGGGTCTCGTAACATAAGATAAATAATTATTGTTCTTATTTAATAAAGTTTGATATAAAAGCTTTTTTTTTAGAGCTTTAAAACTTAAATTACAGCAGAAATTATTTTTAAATTAGATGCTTATCAAGCTCCAATTATTGACAATTCCAAATGACAAAAAAAGACCAAAACACAAAAGTAACATATAACTATAAAGTATGTTTCCCATTGATTTATATTGGAAACCTTATACAAATTCTTGAGGCCTTTTCACAAAAAACCCTTCCTTACAACAACTTCATTGAATGGGCAGCATAAAGTAATTGCAGAGAGAGCATATAGAAATTATATTATATCATATAGGTACCAGTGTTTTAGTATATCAGGAAAGTTCACTGATCCCCCACTAATAAACCAACCAAACACAATCTTCCTAACTATTAACTGTATACACACTGGCATCTATTAGCTACATATCACTCAATCCCCCAAACACTGTTACTGTTACTATCCAGCAAAGTCCTACTGCTTTTTTACTTCAACCCCTATAGTAGTAACTCATAGCAACACCCATTAGGCCCCAACCTAACCCTCCCTACCCACTGTACAATCCACAACAACCTCCTACCCAACCATAATTATTATTGCATGCCTGAAATTCCCCAAATAAACCACTTTCCCGTGGAATCCCTACCTACCTTTCTTCATTTCTCTTTAGTAAATTATTAATGTCACATGTCAATATTTATTATTGGGAAATAATTCACAGTACCATTCTTCTTTCAAATCATCAAAACCTATTTTTATGCAACACAGCTCAGTACATAGTTAGCAATGTTTCGTCATAGTCATAGTAAGCCTGAAACATTGCCTACTATGTACTGAGCTGTGTTGCTTTAAAATAAAGGTTTTGAGAATTTAAAGAAGAACTATAAACTATTAAATGTTATACATTGGTATGGTAGAAAATACTTTACCATTTAAAGTCATCAAAGCCAGATTAACCAAAAGGAAAATTAGACATCTACCTAAAGGCCTATTAACATAAGGGACCCATTGAAAAGAAAATAAATTATCAATAAAATAATCTGATTAGTAACTTATTGATTAAACATTGGTCTGAGTTTAGAGCAGTTTGATCCATTTGTTCCACTGGTACAGTTTCTAAAATGTAAGATTTTTTGGGGTTAACTTATAATTGTTCAAGGTTAGGGGCTTCTACAGACATGTATTAGACACACACACATTTAGGAATTAGTTTCTTAGACTACTTTGTTTGCTATGTAGTAACATATATTTTTAAATGTGACAATTTAAATATATTGTTGAACAAATATTTTTTTGAAATACAAGTAATCTGTTTCTTTAAATTTATGAAATCCTTAAGTGTATCAACATTCTAATGTTAATAGGCTTACTGACCAAACTTTTCTATAAATAATGAGATTACACAACCTTTTATCGACTCATAAACATAACTTTATTGGATATTTAAAGATGAGCAATCAAGAGGAGTCTCCTGTAATAAACACATTCTGAGAGGGATTTTGGTTTAGAATAAGGAGCCAACACCTTTCTATATAGGTACTACTGAATGCTTAAACCACTTATGCTCTTATCCTGCAACAAAAGTAATAATCAGATGCACCCATTCTGCCACCAAAAAATAGACTCAAAACTTTTACCATCTGAGAAACAGCTGCCACATTCCCAGCTAACAATCAAACCCAGAAAAATAGAGAAAAAAATTCTTTATTATACAGAACAGATCAACATCATTGTTTCAAAATGCACTCCAACTGCATTCAACAGGTGTGATAGATCAGCCCATATAATGTTATGGACAATAATAAGGCCTATTCTCCTGACTTTCTTGCAGACTTTCTTTTCATCCAGTAAAAAGCTTTATGTGTGAACACACTACCTGCTACATGGAATGATATAGAACCAGACTATCGACAAATAACACATTGGCATCCCCTAACATCATTACCCCTGCAATGAAATACAATTAAATCAGATTAACCCCAGCACTTTCTAAATTTGTAAACTACTCCTGGGATATTTATCCACAGCATGTCTAGCATGTGTTGCTTAGCCATGGTACAGTCGGCAAAAAACTGTAAAGCTCTTTGATACATGGTCACCATTCAATAAATTAATATGAAATTATCCATATTCATCTCACTTTAGAGGGCTCCACTTCAAAATACAGAAGAAATAGAAAATAAATCATTGTAAAATGAATTTGGGATTTATTCAACTCTCAGTTATCCAGTGAACTTATTTTTTATATACTGATTATCTAAACCACACTATTGACTAGCCCTTGGTCCTTCTGATTTTTATAACAATAGCAGACTTACTTGGATTTTTGCAGTTTGGTTTTGTACAAGAAAAACACCATTACTCACAACGTCTGACAGCTTCTGTGAACTCCCAACAACCTCGTCTCCCACTCAAACATACACAATGCTTTTATCTGGCACCACTGTTGGGGTCTATTTCATATTTAAGAGGACCTGCTCACCCTCTTGCAAGCTTCTTCATCATGATAGCAGCACAAGAAATGTCCACAGTTTGTGCTACTGAAGCCATAGTTAATGGGAGTAGATAAATATAGAAGAAATGTAATCTGCCTTCTCCACTCTGGAAGCACCACATAAAGAAGAAGCCATTAGGCTAGTAGGTGTGGTTGCCTTTGCAGTGTGTCCAGCATTCTTCAGCACAGATGCTTGCTATAATGCTGAAATAATAGAGCTCACGGCCTGCTATTGAAAACATAAATACAAGGTCTATAGTGACTTTGCAAGGACAGGAGAGCAGCTAATTAGAAGCAGCATGAGTGAGAGATATAGCTATAGGGGCCAGAACAGAAAGGCAACACAAATAATGGGAAAAGTAAAAGCAGTAGCGAAGCTAACAGCAGAAACAGAGAAGGTTAATGAAACAGTGGGAAAGGAAACAACAGATTCCTCCATCTAGGTATGTATGTCCTTATTCTTGCTTCCCTGTTAATTCTTTCTTCTTGTCTTTACAGGGCTGTTTAACTCTGCACTGAAGAGTCCAGAAGGTACTGTACACAGATAAGTCAAGTATTATTGCTCACTTCGACAAAGAGCTGTTTTTCACTAATAAAATTACAACAAGATTTTTTGGAGTGCTGGGAACTTCCTTCTATTCCAGCTTATTGCTCACTTTGAGCTCACTTCCACTGAGCCGTAATTCGGTTTGCGTGCGCTCGCAAACCGATAAATATGTTGTTGGAAGCAATATTGTTTATCGACTCCTTCCAATGGCGCGTTATACCTCAATTTCGGCAGCCAGACTCTGGCTGCCAAAAAAACTTCACGTCCCATAGAAAGTAATAGAACACCTAATCAATAAATTATACCAGGTTTCCAATTAAAGCGCTAGCCGTTAATACACTGTCGGAGGCTGTCGATACATTGAGAAATATTACACCCAGCTCAACTAGGTGTAAAGGAGGAAAAAGGAGTTTTTTGAGGCCTGTTTCTCATTGAAATTGCAAATCCTAAAAATTTATGAGTGTTTCAATGTTGAAATAAGATTATATATGCTACATTTATTGGTCCTATATATAGGAATATTTGCACCTATGTCTTAATTGAAATATCAATATGTATGTACATAGAAAAATAGATGCAAGCATATATCACCTATTCCAAATGCAACCTTTGCCCAGGGATGCTATAAATATTCTCAATACATATATAAATATAATTATATTTAATAATAATCTTTGCCTACATGTATATATGTATGATAATGGTATAAACATCTTTCACCTATATAAACCATATAATTATATTAGATTTGTTTGTAAATATATATGTTCTAGCAAAATAATGGAATCAAATATTTGTGTTATGTCACTTTAAATTAATGGGAAAGTCTATTCACAATTAAACATTCAGGAATCAGATAAAACATTTAATTCCAATCAACTTACATATGTACTCATAATCAATGTGTTGCACTTGCTGATTGTTGGCTACATTTAGACAACAATCATCAAGCGCTCCCCATGTGCAGAATAAAAGAAATTAAATAGATAATAGTACATATTTAAGCATATAAATACTGCATGCTCTGATTCATGAATATAATTTTGAATATACCTTTAAGAAATATGTAAAATCCTCATTTTAAAGAGACAAATACAGAAATAATATAATCCTTAAAATAAACATACATTATCAATACATACAATCCCCTGAAATTGCAAACTTGAATGGCATGATTACCTGATAGAAAATAATATAGAAAAATAAGTCAAAGGAAATAATCATGAAGGTGAGTTTTATTATTACAGATTTACCCTCATCCATATGTAATTTTCAATGTAAAAACCATTGAATATATTTATTCACTACAAAAACTATGACACATTAAAAATATAATGTGGCATAGTACTAATATTTATAAAATATATGTAATATCATGTCTGCTAAAGCAGAGAATACATTTGCAATATTTAGAATATTAACCAACATTGCTAAATATTTCATACTTCAAGAGATTTGAAGTATTGTTTTAAACATGGAGTTATTAAAACAATTTAAAAGTGCATTGTGCATTGGTCCCAGGGAGAGTCTGTGTCTGTTCATATGATGTCAATTAACCCTTTGAGTGCTAATGACGGCTCTGAGCCGTCACAGAGTTTCCCACTCTGGTGCTAATGACGGCTCAGAGCCGTCACTAGCACTCTCCCACCTTGAGGGAGATCTGGGGGCTCCCACCCTCTCCTACCCCAGCGATTGTGCCTGTAGAGGGACAGGCATCGCCGGGACTTCATGTTTTGCGTGGTGACGTCACGCGCAATAACGTGATGACGTCACCGCGCAACTTTATTTATACTTAACAATGTTAAGTATAGGAGCAGGGGACATGCTGCTTAGAAGCCTGTATCTCAGGCATCTAAGCAGCTACAGACCCCCAAGACCCACTATTGGAAAGGTAATCGCCTAACCTTTCCAACAGTGTAAGTCTTGGGAGTCTGAAAAAAAAAAAGTAAAAAAAAAAATTGTTCAAAAAATAAAAAAATATTAAAGTATCTTAGCACCCAGGTGGGAAAGGGCTTAGCACTCAAAGGGTTAAAATGTATTAATCACCTCTATAGCATGGGAATCCCATATATGTTGTTCATATATCACTGCTTAAATATCAGTGATGCATTTCTCTAATTAGTCTAAATATTTAATAATATTCTTGACAAAAAGGAGTGCATTAGTCATGATAGGTATAGGTTTCAAATATTACATTCCACACATGACTATAAGCATTAATGCAAGGTATTTGGCCATATCAACAGGAAGGAGTATTTGCTTTTCAAGTATACAAAAGGTGGATAGCGCTAACAAAATCCCATAAGATGTTAAATCTTATACTATTATTTAATACTGTTATTTGATCAAATCACATGTGGATCAAATAAACATAGAAAACATAAAATGGACACCGGTGTCTTTAGAACAATATAAAATGCAATAAAATAAAATATCTTAAATCAGTTATTTGATATATATGAGAGAGCATAAATGGCAATCGATAAGATTAAATAATGTCTAATACCCAAAAAAGATTTCTAATGGATAGTATACAATTTATACTAACAAACAATTATTTTCTATTTAATGGCCAATTCTTCTTACAGATAAAAGGAACTGCAATGGGCATAAGATTCACACTCAGTTATGCTAATTTATTTATGGGCTACTTCGAAGAAAAATTTCTGGGAAAATCACCATGGGGTGCGAATCTCGTGCTCTACAAAGGATTTATAGATGATGTATTCATAGTTTGGAAAGGAGACTTTGAATTACTTGACATGTTGGCAATTTTTAAGAATAAAAAGAAATTGTTCAAATATAGAAGAATATAACAGTCTGAAATACTATCAACCAAATTTAATGAGAGAGGATATAATGAAACAGCAATAGACAAATCAAAATTACTACTAAGAAAACTATATAGAAAAGAACTACTAACCCAAAATAGAACACGTAAATAAATACAGAGATAATTAAATAAAAATCCCTTTTATCACAAACAGTTAACATCAATATATTACACAAATTATTTCTAAACATTGGCATCTAATAAAACAAGACCATATCTTAGGAAAAAGAGTTAGTAAGAAACCAGAAATAATTTATAGAAAGGCAAAAATGTTAAAAAAAAACATTTTATTTTAGTGCCCAGTGAATTTAAAGATAAGACAAAAAGGGAAACACAAAACCATGATCTTAGTGGCAATACAATCATGGGCTTCTATTCATGCATTATTTGCAAGGCCTGAAAATGTAGTTAAAAAAAAAAAGAAAAAAAAATAACGTCCACCAACACAGGCATATTCCTAAATATTAAGAATATCATAAGGTGCTCTGACAAAAATGTTATCTAACTAATACAATGTAAATGCAATTTACAGTACTTTGGACAAACAAGTAGGTTATTAAGAACAAGAATCAGAGAACATCTATTGTGTATTGAACACAGGGTAGATAACACCACCTCTAAAATATTGGGGAGTTAAGAAAATTCAAAATAACCTAAGAGGAGGCAATATAGAAAAGAACCTAAGATCTGAAGCAGAATTAATTAATTCCTTCAAAACATTACATCCATATGGTTTCAATTCATAATTAGATCTGAATCATATCTTATAAAGTATATAAATTACATACAGGTATCTCTATACATGGTAGATGCTTTTTATTATATCACCAGTGTAAGAGATTCTTTATATACTTTTTGTTTTTTAGATTTACTTTAATTTTAATACTTTTCATATATATATATTCTTATAAAAGAAAAATTTAGGATTATTTTATCTTCACGTATCAAAAAGTTGCACGAATATTTTTTCTTATGTTTCTAATTAATAAACTCCCTTTGAGTAGATTCACTTGTAAATCTGTACATCACACATATTTGCATAAATCTTTCTAAGAAAGAACTATATACAGTATATTAGTTAGGTCACACAGACACATCGCCATATATTTACTAACACAACCAACACATGATTTTTTACACTTGCAGAAAATTAAAAGAATGATAGTCAAACTAATCTGCACCAGCCAGCACTTTATCTATGCACTTATATATTTTTTTAATAATCATTTTATACTATTATGAAATTATTATAATAAAGTGTAAAAAATACAATTTGCAAATAATGCTTTCTGCAAAAATATTTTAGAACTCAATATTACTTTTTGGAGTTGTTCACCATTTCCAATTTCTAACAAAATGTTTCTACTTTTTAAATAGAAATATTTAAGATTATGTGTATAAACTGTTCTTTATACAAATTAACACATAATTTCAAGGCTGATTATAGTTCAACAAAAGGAATGATCACTAATAGAACAAAAGAAGAAGAAATTGTTTATGTTGATATAAGCCAAATTTGTATAACAACCAAAAAAGATCACCAAAGGGTTAATTCAAAAGAGCTTAAAAGGAAGAATTTTAATGAGTGTCAGGCATCTTGAGAAAGGCAACCTAGCCGAAACGCGTAGATCACCTGATTGAACTAAACAAGGAGTGAATGTGTGCACACACTATCTCATCTTCAAACTGAACAGACCAGCTGAGGAAGCTACACGGCTACTGAGGATTACGGCAGGCACACCCCCTACCTACCAGTGTAAATCTCAGAAACATTTGACTCACACATGAGCAGTAACGAATACATCACATGTATTACATCACATTACGGAATATCACCTAAATACAAACAATTACGGACAGATAGACAATAAGGGAGCTATAAGCCCCTACTTTATCCAGCAAGTTGGGCCGACACTGTGAGTATCAGATCGGTAAAACTGTTGGGGAGCTGGATACCATTATTTACAGCCCCGTGGAAAACATATAATTGATTTGAAAAAAGACGTACTGGCTTAAAAAAACATTGTAACATTTCCTTTCACAAAAAACTAATACCAGCATAATAACTGTATAACCTACTACTGCTACAAACCACAGGTTATTAGCAACAATTGTCTATAGTAAACGTTTTGATACAATTATTCATATCAGCCTTTGATACTAACAGATTAAGTGCATATATATGCATATAAGGCTCAACAACTTATCGATTGCCATTTATGCTCTCTCATATATATCAAATAACTGATTTAAGATATTTTATTTTATTGCATTTTATATTGTTCTAAAGACACCGGTTTCCATTTTATGTTTTCTATGTTTATTTGATCCACATGTGATTTGATCAAATAACAGTATTAAATAACAGTATAAGATTAAACATCTTATGTGATTTTGTTAGCGCTATCCACCATTTGTATGCTTTATCTTATGTCACTATTTTGCGGAGTATAGTGTTTTATATTTTTGGATTAGCAGCTTTATCTCTATTTGGTATTTATTAGACTTCATGTTTTTTTATTATTGTATTTACTTTTCAACTCTTCTACAACTGGATAACCCTTATTAGCTTAATCTGAAGGCGCAAACAACATATGCTCGTGGAAAATTAATCATAACATTTACACATGCCACGTTGACTAATGTTAGATAGATAGCATATACTGTATTGATTTCAGACACGTATCCTCAAGTATTCTTAAATGGCATAATATTCTCGATAGAAGTACACATAAATTTATTAACAATATACACCTGCATATTAATTGACATCATGTGAAATAAAAATGAATAAAGCTGTTAATGTTTAGCAAATAAACAGCTAGTAAAACAATATTGAACTATATTTTCTAATTTGGATTAGAAAAGTATATGCATATTTATGAGATGGAAATCACACTTAAAAAAGTGCTTCATACAATAAATTAGATATTATATATCTGGAATTTTTTTAAAAAGAAAATTATTGCTTAATGCCAGCAGTAGGATTTGGCCTTTGGAGGAGAGGTACTTGGGGTGGATGTGTGGCATCTTGTGCGACGCACACCAGCTGACTGGGAGTCTCTCCACTGCCTCTGCCAGGCAGACGAGTGAGGCATTATGGATGTCCATCTGGCTCTGTTGTCTCCTGAAGTCATGCTGCTGCTGGAGCCTGGTCAGTATAAGTTCCCTGTGAATGAGCCTCTGTAGAGCATCCTGCTGGGACTGTGCGGGAATATTTTATTCCATAGGGGGGGCTTGTGGCTCCATAGGTGTCTCTGGCGCATATTCCTGGCTCTTTGTGGGGTTGTCGTCACTCAGTCTTGGGGACTGTGAGGGTTGCTTAATATGCAATTGATGACAGACATTGGTGGGTGGTCGTGGTGATTGTGGTAGTGGTGGTGGCAGCATTTGTTGTGCCATGGGAGGGTGCTGGATCTGATGTTGAGGTGGCATATAGTACAGATGCTGCGGGGAGGCTGCATCTGGTACTGTGGTGGTGGAGGCTGTATTTGATACTATGGTGGTTGAGGATGCATCTGATGCTGTGGTGGTTGATGATGCATCTGATGCTGGGATGGTTGAGGATGCATCTGATGCTGTGGTGGTTAAGGATGCATCTGATGCTGTAGTGGTGGAGGATGCATCTAATGATATGTCCTCACAGATGAATATGGGGATGTGGCAGGAACATTTTCAACCTCATAGGCCAGTGGCTGTTGCTCATCCCCTTCCAGCATGCTGAGATAAGAGTACCCAGATTCAATCACATCCCCTCCTCCTCACTGAATTCTGGAATATCACTGTCCTCCAGTCTTGTTGAGGACTCTGAAACATATTACATTTGAAAATCAAATATATATATATATATATATATATATATATATATTGCATATATAGTTTAATATATATATATATATATATATTTATTTAAATAGATATAGATATATAGATATAGTTATATATATATAATCTGAATAGGAATAAGCACTCACTGGATTTCAAAACAACAAATATTTATTCGGCAGTGACGTTTCGGGGCATTCACCCCTTCCTCAGACAACCCAAAATGTGAAACAAGCAGTGTTAAATAATGACTCAAACCCCTCCCCCATCAAATTTCAGCCAATCAAAATACATCCAAAGCAATCAATAGGGGATGTATGTTAAACAAAAACAATTACATTTCTGTATAATGTCAACAAAGTGTATACTCTTAAAAAGCATATGTGTAGTATATCAATATATAGTGTAATGTAATAGTGTGTCAGTGACAGTGAAATGGGTGGCTATGGAATATGCCAACAGATAATAAATAATAAATCTGCCTTCTTATAATACACACTGTAATCAAAACATGAGGTGTTCACTGGACTTATTGTTACAATGAGAAGTGGCTTATTTGTACCGCATATAAAGTACTCAGAGACATTTAATCACTTAACTGCAAAGCGACTTACTGTTCATAAAAAGCATCTAATTTAGACAATCCTCAAAGGGTATGGATACTCCGCCATTAGCTATCACGCTAACCACCGCATGGTCTGAGGGGGCGTGTCAGCATCCGGGTTAGCATCTTGAACCGCTCCCGGAGATCAATGCCCTAAGCGTTGTTATGCGTTGCCATAGCAACCTACTGCGGCGTCACCAAACACACCAGAACGAGGCCATCAAGTCTCTGTTATATATATATATATATATATATATACAGGGAGTGCAGAATTATTAGGCAAATGAGTATTTTGACCACATCATCCTCTTTATGCATGTTGTCTTACTCCAAGCTGTATATGCTCGAAAGCCTACTACCAATTAAGCATATTAGGTGATGTGCATCTCTGTAATGAGAAGGGGTGTGGTCTAATGACATCAACACCCTATATCAGGTGTGCATAATTATTAGGCAACTTCCTTTCCTTTGGCAAAATGGGTCAAAAGAAGGACTTGACAGGCTCAGAAAAGTCAAAAATAGTGAGATATCTTGCAGAGGGATGCAGCACTCTTAAAATTGCAAAGCTTCTGAAGCGTGATCATCGAACAATCAAGCGTTTCATTCAAAATAGTCAACAGGGTCGCAGAAAGCGTGTGGAAAAACCAAGGCGCAAAATAACTGCCCATGAACTGAGAAAAGTCAAGCGTGCAGCTGCCAAGATGCCACTTGCCACCAGTTTGGCCATATTTCAGAGCCACAACATCACTGGAGTGCCCAAAAGCACAAGGTGTGCAATACTCAGAGACATGGCCAAGGTAAGAAAGCTGAAAGACGACCACCACTGAACAAGATACACAAGCTGAAACGTCAAGACTGGGCCAAGAAATATCTCAAGACTGATTTTTCTAAGGTTTTATGGACTGATGAAATGAGAGTGAGTCTTGATGGGCCAGATGGATGGGCCCGTGGCTGGATTGGTAAAGGGCAGAGAGCTCCAGTCCGACTCAGACGCCAGCAAGGTGGAGGTGGAGTACTGGTTTGGGCTGGTATCATCAAAGATGAGCTTGTGGGGCCTTTTCGGGTTGAGGATGGAGTCAAGCTCAACTCCCAGTCCTACTGCCAGTTTATGGAAGACACCTTCTTCAAGCAGTGGTACAGGAAGAAGTCTGCATCCTTCAAGAAAAACATGATTTTCATGCAGGACAATGCTCCATCACACGCGTCCAAGTACTCCACAGCGTGGCTGGCAAAAAAAGGGTATAAAAGAAGAAAATCTAATGACATGGCCTCCTTGTTCACCTGATCTGAACCCCACTGAGAACCTGTGGTCCATCATCAAATGTGAGATTTACAAGGAGGGAAAACAGTACACCTCTCTGAACAGTGTCTGGGAGGCTGTGGTTGCTGCTGCACGCAATGTTGATGGTGAACAGATCAAAACACTGACAGAATCCATGGATGGCAGGCTTTTGAGTGTCCTTGCAAAGAAAGGTGGCTATATTGGTCACTGATTTGTTTTTGTTTTGTTTTTGAATGTCAGAAATGTATATTTGTGAATGTTGAGATGTTATATTGGTTTCACTGGTAAAAATAAATAATTGAAATGGGTATATATTTGTTTTTTGTTAAGTTGCCTAATAATTATGCACAGTAATAGTCACCTGCACACACAGATATCCACCTAAAATAGCTATAACTAAAAACAAACTAAAAACTACTTCCAAAACTATTCAGCTTTGATATTAATGAGTTTTTTGGGTTCATTGAGAACATGGTTGTTGTTCAATAATAAAATTAATCCTCAAAAATACAACTTGCCTAATAATTCTGCACTCCCTGTATTTAAATATTGATATAGATATATCTATATATATCTATCTATATAACTATATATATATATATATATATATATATAAATATAGATAGATAGATAGATAGATAGATATTATTTCTGTATAAACTTAAACATATTTAACCAGAGGTGTATATTTAAAGATTGTACCTCCAAGAAACTCTTTGTATTACACATAGTCCATATATATGATATAGATAGAAATAATTAAAATCTATACCCTTGCTTGTTTGAGCAGATAGCCACTCCAGAAATCATGATGAATATCTCCACTACAACTATGTTAACATGCACTTAAAGGGGCAGTAAAGTCAAAATTAAACTTTCATTATTCAGACAGAGCATGCAATTTTAGGCTTCTTTCTAATTTACATTAGTATGATATAATGCGGGAGCAAAGTATAATCAGAACAATAGTATCAATTAGACCCCCTAAGCAAAATTTAATAAAGTTAATTCATTACAATGATACGTCAGCAAATGCCAACAATATTGAAGAATGGGTTAAAAACCCTGCAATACTAATATGGAATGGGGGGGGGGGGTGCTCACTGTCCAATGAAACTAGAGAAAAAGGAGAAGGGATAAGGGACAGATACTGAGCACTCAACGAGTAATATGGGAAAAAACTTACAGTAGAGACTGTCCGAAAAATGAGTGGAGTGTTAAAACTTCAATTTATTAGTATATCATTAAAAAGCTACTGATGTGGGTAAAGTAAAATTTAAATAAAAAATTAGAAAAAGGGGGCTAGCATATCCACTAGAGTGATTTACTATTCCACTATAGTAATGTAAATCGAATATTAGCATATACGTTAGGCAGGTGTGTACCACAAAACGCTCCCAGATTGCACTACAAGACTAACTATTAAGGAGGATAAACCTCACCACATATTATCCTATCTAAGTGCAATACTGGAGCGGTATACGCCTGTCAAACAATGCTGGTAAAGCAATACATAATTAAATCATATATAGTGTAATATATAGTGTAATAGAGAGAAGTGTATTCACAGAGGGATAGCTGAGCCCAACGAGCGCCTGATGCGCATTTCGCCAAACAAGGTTTTCTCAAAGGCTAACCCGATTGATGGGAGCCTCACTGCCTAAATACAAATTAGCTACCAATCTGGTGATGAGAATTTACTCACGCCCCTGTGGGAACCAATCAATAGCGACCTCCTATCATTGGATAGGCGTGAGTCACAAGACTATAGTGTAAAATGACAAGGGGAAGGGGGTGTGTCACTGCCAAAAAATCGTGAGCCAATTAGCATAGATTGACATTATACTATGATTCCCCTACACGTAACCAAATTTGATTAATAACATATGTACACATCAAATATCCTAGTGTGTTGTGATCAGTGAGTATTTCAAAATAATATGTAAATTATAGTGAGTAATGGCACATTCTTCAATTATTAGGTGACAGTACCAATAGTATTCAGCTCCGATCATTGACATATTTCATGGTGAGAAATCGCCATATGAATTAAATAGCGTATCATATTATGTAGAACATTTGTATGCCTATAAGCTATTGTTTGTCTCATTATTATCCTGTGAATACATTGAAAAAACGATACCTATACAAAGCATAAGACAGAACATTTGTGTATAGTAGAACATTCTGATCTATACTGTAATCAATTTTTTCGGATAGCCTCTACTGTCAGTTTTTTCCAATATTACTCCTTGAGTATCTGTATCTGTCCCTTAACCCTTCTCCTTTTTCTCCTCTTACTAATTTACTCCTATTATCATATTTTCTTCCTTCTCTTGGTATCTTTATTTGAAAAGCAAGAATGTACAGCTTAAGAGCCAGCCCATTTTGGTTCAGAACCTGGGTTGCTCTTGCTTATTGGGTGGCTAAATGGGTGGCTAAATGTAGCCACCAATCACAAGCGCTAGCCAGGGTTCTGAACCAAAAATGTGCAGGCTCCTTAGCTTACATTCCTACTTTTTCAAATAAAGATACAAAGAGAACAAAGAAATATTGATAATAGGAGTAAATTATAAAGTTGCTTAAAATTGCTGCTCTATCTGAATCATGAAATAAAAAAATGGGTTTACTTTCCTTTTAAGTTAATGTGAAATCAGACTTTGCACCATGTAAAACATTACTTGTCCTCAACCTACCTAGGTATGTTTTCCACTGATGTTTGAAAACAATTGATTACAAACCATATGTAAAATAGGAACATTCTATATTCTGTATTTCACATGTGTATGATTACATTGATATTTCAAGCACAAAGCCTATGTATATTTCTGATGTTAACATATATTTGTTATAAATAAAACATGTATTACATATAATAATAATAATAATAATAATAATAATTTGCGATTTATATAGCACTTTTCTCCCTGTGAGACTCAAAGCACCTTACAAATATACTGTACCAACATAAAGACATAAAAGTCAGGAGTTTCTGAAGGTCAGATAATCGGACTGAATGCCTGATGGAAGAGGTGGGTCTTTAGCTTTTTTTTAAAAGTCTGTAAGGACGGTGCCTCTCTGATTGCGCACAGTAACGAGTTCCAGAAAGTAGGGGCAGCGTGGCCGAATGCTCTGGAGCCTGAGTTTGTCCTTATTCTTGGCACTGAGAGGAGGGATGTGTTGGCTGACCTAAGTGAACGGGATGGGATGTAGGGTGTCAGGAGCTCTTTCAGGTACTGTGGGCCTCGGTTGTTTAAGGCTTTGAGGGTCATCAGGCCAATTTTAAAATATGTTTGCCATTTAATTGGAAGCCAATGCAGGGAGTGGAGAACAGGTGTTACGTGGCAAGAGCAAGTTTAATTGGTCAGTAGTCTGGCTACTGCGTTTTGTACCATCTGAAGGTGATGGAGTTCTTTTTTGGGGAGACCCAAGTAAAGTGCATTGCAGTAATCTAGCCTAGAGGATACAAATGCATGGATTAATGTTGGCATATCAGCCGGTGGAATTAAGTTTTGTATCTTGGCTATGTTTTTCAGATGAAATTAGGCAGATTTTATTATGGAGGAAATCTGCTGTTTAAAAGATAGTCCAGCATCAATCAGCACTCTGAGGTTTCGTAACTTTGCTGAACTCCAAGCTCCAGGCCAGTTGGGTCATCGTGGGATATTTTTGATGCCTGGGTCCCCTCACCAAGAGTAACTCTGTTTTGTCCGGGTTCACTTTGAGACAGCAAGCATTCATCCATTCTATGAGGTCTGTTAAGCAACTGTTCTTATCTTATTCCGGACACTCACCCTCAGGTTAGGGCTCTCCAGCTGAGGTGCCCTCTACAAGTAGGCCTCAACCAGAGCCCCTTCTTCTCCTCAGAGTACCTCTCCTCTCTTAGTCTGCCCTTCACACCTGAAGGGTCAGCAGACACAGACTCTCCCTCCTGTGACTGAGGACCAGTCCTCTCTCCCTCCTCTGTCCCTGCAGGCTGTGACAGGCTACCACCAGCACCACCCCCACTTGCCACAGTCTGCCCCACTCTCCCTCTTCTTTTTGTGCCTAGTTGAGGCTGACTACTCCTCTCTCCTCCCACCTCCACTTTTCCACCCTCTCTCCTTCCCTCCTCTGCCAGGTTTTGAGGAAGGAAAAATCCTCCACCCAAACCTTGGCCCCTAGACCTGCCCATACTACTCCCTATTTCCCCCCTCCCCCTCCCTCTATCCCCCCTCTCCACTGCCCTCCCTCTAGGTACCCCCTTCCCAACTCCACTAGGCCTATCCATCCCTTTCTCCTTCCTCCCTAACTCTAACCTAACATTAAAGACACTAGCTTACCTACCTACACTAATTCACCTAACTAAATCCTAAATTAAATATCCCCAAAACTAACTACCTAACCTATCTAGACCCTAACTATCTCTATTCTAAATCCCTGCAAATAAAAATAAAAATCTGAGGGTGAAATTAAACAAAGGGCTGTAAATGAAAAAAGAGATGGGCTAAATAGTAAAAAAAAATAGGATTAGAACAAAATGAAAGCAAAATACTAAGTGATGTAAATTAAAAAAGGATGGGCTAATAATAGTCAAATAAAAAAATATATGAGATTAGAAAAAAAAGAACAAAAAAAAAATATGGGATGTAAATCAAAAAGGGATGGGAAAAATGTATAAATGAAAACAAGGAAAATAAAGTTATGTAGTGGTTAAGGGAAGAGTAGTTAAAGGGGAGATGGGAAGTGGGATAGGGTGTTAATGAAAGGGGTAATAAAGGAAGATGGGGATATGGGGGGGTTAATGAAATAAAAGAAAAATGTGAATCTGTTTGTATCAAATTAAAGGGTGTTTGTGTGTGCGTGTGTGTATAAACTAATGTGTGTTAATTAACTAATGTATGGATGTGTGGGTGTGTGTGTGTTCCTAATATTATATGAGGCCTACAATAAGAATATATGAAAACAAAATATCAAACTCTCCACTAACTCTGAAACAACTCTCAAAACCACCAAACTCCTACCAGCGCAACTAGCTCCCTTGTCTTTCTCTCTAGAGGTGATCACAGGTAAAGAGAGCAGACGCAAACCTTTATTTTTATAGACAGAGGTCGAGTTACCATGGCAATGCACTTGTTATGGCGCACTTTTCATTGTATCTGACATCGGTTGGCAGGACAAACTTACGTACGGTCAAAAAGAGTGACTGCGCCCAACACGCTATCGTTTTGAATATAAACCTGGTAATAAAATGGAGTCATAAATTACTTTTAGCTGCCGGCCGCTTCGGTAGCTTACGGCTCCATTTTTAACGGCTCAGTGGAAGCAAGCCCTTTATTGGCCTGTGTTGGCAGCTGATCATATATAAGCCTAAACAGATCATAAGATTTAGCTTCCTAGTCCACATAATTAACCTTTAATGTGTTCAAATCCCCTACTGTCACTGCACTAACATTTTCCTGCCATATTTAAAAGGACAGTAAACACCTTGAAATTTTTATTTAAAATGTTTAGTTTTGCATAATAAAACAACTTTGCGACATTCTCTTATTTTTTTCATTTGCTCACTTTTCATTACTGCTACATTTATTTTTTTTCTATTATGGGCTTTAACTGTTAATAACTGCAAAACAATAAACTATATACTCTATATATTATGACTGTGACTAGCCTTGTTGTCTACAGACTGAAACCCAGATTAGCTTTGCCAAATAAGGCAAGTAGTCGGTTGAGTTTGGCTTTTGAAAACCAATTGCAGAAAAAAGGATGCTAATTTGTTCTAAAAACATTAAGACTTGGCTCATATGTTATTCAATAGCAACACAACAGAAATGTCTTGTAATTACAAGTTGTTTACTGTTGCTTTAAGGTTATGGATGTGGAAATTAGGCTGTGTAATAAAGTTTAGTTTAGAAACCATGTCAAAGGAATTTGTTTGTATGTTTGTTTGTATGTTTTAAGAATGTTAAAGGGACATGGAATGTGAACTGGCATGATTCAGATATACAGTTAAAAAATTACTTTATTTATTTGTATCCTTTAGTGAAGCTTAGCTCCAGGGCAGCATACTATATGACCGCAATATTTTTTTAAATGTTTGTAACAAACTTATTAATATAAAGGTCAAGACATATGCACTCTTCTGAGCCTACCTCGTTGTGTTCTTATGGGACAAAACTATGACCTCAATCACAATCTATCAGTGATTTGCTCCTGAAAACTATTTTTTTACTCTCCATCCAGATTGGTCACCGAGTTTCTCAAGTGATAACAATGCTAAATCATTTGGTTTGTTAAAAGCCTAACACTCAATTTCTTGTTACAGCACCGTTTCTCTTTGGCATGAACTGAAAAAAAAATAGTTACTACGCTTTTCTATTCAAAAGAGCCTATAATGGGTCAGATTACGAGTGGAGTGCTATGGTTTTCGCACAAGCAATATTGGGTTTTCTCGTTCATTTGTGTGCAAGCTAAATTGTGCTCGTATTACAAGTTGAAAGTAAATGCAAACATATGAGCGCAATTGCGATTTACGCTAGAATAATTACCGCAACCTCAAATCTCTTGTTGCGGAACAAAAAACCTGGGATGCTTCTTTTTAAAATCTTTGATACTTTCAGGAGCATACACTTCAGATGCTGGTACCCAACTTCTCTCATAAGGACCATATCCCTTCCAGTGGATGAGATATTCCAGTCTTGCTCCAGGTCTAAATGTGATAAGGAAGTGAAAGCGGCTGAAAAAGAGTGCCCACCGGGCCTTCCTGGCTTTTAGTCTAAAAGCTGAGGGAGTGATGTATCAAGCCCTTTCTGACAAGAGAACACTGCCCACCGTATTTAACAAGCAGCGGTCATAAGACCTCTGCTTCCCTACTTTGATAGCTTCTGCCAGTGCGCAATTGGCTGTGCGTGGGCAGGGGGCGGGATTGCACACGAGTGATATTTTGCGCTCGTGTGCAATGCTGAATTCCGCCAGGGGAATTCAGCCCACCAGAGGCGAGCTGCGGTGGACAGGGGTGCGTATGTGTGCCCCTGTCTGCCTCAGCTTGATAAATTGCCCCTTAGTGTAGGTATTCTAGGTTCCTGTGGTCAGTGAAAACAGTAATGTGATGATTGGCATCTTCAAGCAAATGTCTCCACTTCTCAAAGGCTGTTTTTATGACAAGTAGTTTTCTGTCCCCCACATCATAGTTTCTTTCTGCTGGGGGGAGGACTCAAGACAAAAAGGCTGCAGGGTGGGGGCAATCCTTATCACCTGCTCTTTGGGATAATACTGCTCCAATGGCAGTCTCTGAAGCATCAACTTCAACACTGAAAGCATTCCTTGGTTCAGGTAAATTCTGGATAAGTAAGGAGGTGAAAAGCTGCTTTAAGTTATAAAAGGCTTGTTGTGCTTTTTTAGACCAGATGAATTTGGTTGTCTTCTTGGTAAGGGCTCTAATAGGTTGGATAATACAAGAAAAGTCTCTTATAAATTTTTTGTAAAAATTTGCAAAACCCAAAAATCCTTGAATAGCCTTCTTACTGTCAGTAGAGGGACAATTTTCTTGGAATCCATATAAATTTCTAGGTGCTAGGATGAAGCATAGGAATTCTTAGTCAGTGTTGAAAATACATTTCTCCAGTTTAGCATATAAACGATTAGCTCATAAGCAAGATAGCATAGTCCTCACATGATCATAGTGATGTTGGACAGAAGAGGAGTAAATGAGTATGTCATCGAAGAAGGCTAATATATAAATGTCCAGGATTTCCCAAAAAAAGTAATTTACAAATCTATGAAAGGAAGCAGGGGCGTTGCATAGACCAAAGGGCATCACAGTGTTCCACTCATCTCCTTTGCATACCTTCACAAGATTGAAGGCATTTCTTAAATCAATTTTACTGAAGATGACTGTTCATCTGAGTCAATCCATCAGTTCTGGAATATGTGGTAGTGGGTATTTAGTCTTTACAGTGATAGCATTAAGGTCCCTGTAATCTATGCATAGACAAAGTCCTCCATCTTTTTTGCTGATAAAGAATATACCAGCCCCGGCAATTAACTTGGATGGTTTAATGAACCATTTTTGTAAATTTCTTCAATATATTCTTTTAAAACTTTTACTCTGATTCTGATAGTGGATAGATGCGGCTGAAGGAATTTGGAGCAGATCAATTGAGGAATTGTATTCCCTATGAGGAAGGAGAGTATCAGGTCCTTTCTTTTCAAAGAACTCTTGAAAATCTCAATACAACTCTGGTATTTGTACAAGAGGTTTAGCTGGAGTCTCAGGTTGGAGGGTAGCATTAAAGTGGGATTTTAAGCAGTGATGAAAACATAACTGGGACTTAAAGTGTACAGTTCCAGTTTCCTAGTCAATAAGCGGATTATGCCTACATAACTTTGGGAAGCCAAGCACTAAAGGAAACACCAGTGAAATTACTAAATCAGTCTCTTGATGCCCAGGCCTGATTGTAACCAATAATGAAATAGTCTCTTTTGTGATTGGTCCAGTTACTAACGGTGATCCATCTATGAGCTGTATTTGAATTTGATTTTCTTTATTGAGACTAGGGGCCTATTTATGATTGTACGAGCGGACAGTATACGCTCTCGGCATTTATCATTGCACCAGCTGTTCTTGCTAAGTACGGCATCCAACAGAGGAGATTTTGGGAATTTTGTCCTTGGATCGTGAGACACCGAGAGACCAGCACCTTATCGCTTTGGTCAGCGTGCTGACTGCTGAGAATGTCAGCCTGCTCGTATGCACTTTTTTAACGAAAAGTGCCACTCCACTTGTGAGTACCTGTCTTTTGGTTAATACTAAATTTTTCCACTTGTTTAGAGATATCTGCACTATGAGGCGCTCTCTTTTTCTCTTCACCATTTAGATTTCTGACTCACCGACAGCACCAAGAGAAGCAGCCCCGCCGCACGGATTTCGCTTGTTTGATTGAACTTTTACAAGACTTTTATTTTTGGTATCACTGATGGACTTTTTTGGGTTTGCATTAGTTTTTAACCATTAATCACTGTATTGTTCACTTGATTATCTATTTTCATGTTTTAAATTGTATCACATCACCAAGTTATATAAGCACTACCATTATTATCATTAATTCTACCAGATTCTACCTCAAAATCACTCATCAGTCTGAGATATAACACAAATATCACTTTAGCATCAAAATATTTTTGTTTATTTATAACAAACATTCTGTCACACAGATACACACTTTTTCCATAGATTTTTTAAAGATTTTATTCTTAGTACTCAGCAACGTATCCTTTCTTTTAAGAAATTTTCTATATGGCGCCCCCTATCTATATTCAATAATATATATTTCCTTTTGCTCTTGTGAACTGCTGGTGCAATACCGCCCAATGCAGATTTGCGGTTAATCGGCCGCTAGCAGGGAGTGTCAATCAACCCGATCATATTCGATCGGGTTGATTTCTGTTGATTTCTGTCCCTTGCCTCAGAGCAGGTGGACAGGTTATGGAGCAGCGATCTTTAGACACGGGGCATCAAGCTCCGTATGGAGCTTGATAAATATGCCGCTAGGGATCTAATGGAGTGTCAAGGAAATACGCTGGCCCCAGAATCAATCATGGCAGGTATACTAACAGTTCTTATACCACTGCAATGACAGAGGTAGGAACAAATTAGGTTTTGAATATCTAGGCATTTGATCAATGGAAAGGAGGGGAAGAGGCTGCTTACCCCTAGGAGTCGTAGGCTTGGCAGTGAACATTTGAGCTATATTTCCAGGTTTTCCACAGTACAAGCAGAGATTTAACGACCTTCTTCTTTTGCTTATCAGCTTCAGAGAGGGCACCCCAGACAAATCCTAATTGCATGGGTTCTTTAGTAGAGCCAGCAGGTGATGGTAGAGGCAGAGGAAGAACAAACCGCTTGTAAGGAGGACTTTAAGCAGTAGTCTTTCCCTAAGGCGGCAATCATTCTGAGTTAATAGAGAGATAAGATTTTTTAGTGTTTTAGGGACCCCTACTCGTGCTAATTCATCTTCAGGAGTATCAGACAGAACCAACCTGAATTTATCCAGGAGGGCAGTTTCATTCCAGGTGGCTAATGTGGCATGTTGACAAAACTCTATTATATATTCTTCCACATATATTCTTCCCTGTTAAAAGGCACTTATCTTAGCTTTTGAAGTGGAGGTCTTCTAGGGGTTCTTCATATTGTGACTCAAGACTTTGCAAGAATTGATACCAATACTCAAGGATAGGGTTGTGGGTGAGAAGGAGTTGGTGAGCTCATAACTGTGGTTCGCCAGTAAGAATTGAAATAACAGTTTAAACTCATATAAAGTCTGAGTATTAAGTTCTGGATTGCAGTTAAAACAGAATCTGACAAGAGGAGATAGAAGTCTGGAGTTGGGAACAATCCTCATAACATTTTTCAGGTTCAGGAGGAATATTATCAGCAGATTCTGATACAGGTAAACTGGATACCGGTGCAGAGGGGTAGGACCCTTCAGGGGTCTTTAGATTTGCTGTTCCAGACTGTTCTGATTCTCTTGTAAAGCATGCACAGATTGAGTTACTGCATTCCTTGCTATGTTAAAGCTTTGACTATTCCTGTAAGTTCTATCTTGAGGCTAAGTTATTCTGTGACGAGGTTAGGGTGAGTGTAGGAACAAATACATTTATTGCTTTATTGAATGATAAGTAAAAGAACAATTGGTAGTTGAAATTGAAGATCCCAAGAACAGCAAGTTTGAACATAGGCCCAATGCAGAAAACTCCAAGAACGCTGAGTAGTAAGTTTTGGGTTGCAGAGAAAACAGAATCTGATAAAGAGGTGATAAAAATCCAGCATTGGTAATGATCCCCACTGATTTTCAGGTAAGGCCACTCCAGATTCAGGGGGAATATTAACAGCAGATTCTGATACATGTGAACTACATACGGGTGCAAAGAGGTAGGACCCTGAAGGGATCTTTGGAGTTGTTGTTCCAGTCTGTTCTGATTCTCTTGTAAAGCATATACAGGTTGAGTTACAGTATTTACTTGCTGTGTTAAAGCTTCTACTATACCTGCGAGTTCCATCTTAAGGCTGAGTTATTCTGTGAGGAGGTTAGGGTGTGTGGGACTAAGAATGCAGGAACAGATACACTGAACAACAAAAGTCTATTCAAAGCTTTAGTGAATGATAAGTAAATAAACAGTTGGTAGTTCAAATTGAAGATCACAGAAAGAGCAAGCTTAAACATAGGCCCAATGCAGAACACTAAAGTCCTATACAAAGTTCAGAATATTTAAGTAGGTTGCAGTAACAAAGTCCAAAGGGCAGTGATACTTAAATTATGCAGTAGAGGGTAAAACTGTCATGAACACCAGGTAGGTACAGCGGGCACAGCTGGTTTGGAGAAAGCTTTCACTGGTATAGCAGACACAGGATACTCAGCAGGCACAGGATACCCAGCGGGTACTGTTAGTAAAACTGTCATGGGATACCAGGTAGGAACAGAAGGCACAGCTGGTTTGAGGAAAGCTGTCATTAGTATAGCAGACACATGATACTCAGCAGGCACGGGACACCCAGCGGGTATTGTTGGTGACACTGTCACAGGATACCAGGTATGTACAGCTTCAGGAACAAGGTGAGCATACAGAGGTGCAAGGTAAGTATCCTTGGTTTCTGGAACAAGGTGAGCATACACAGGTACGGTATCAGGTATGTATGCTTGGTCTCTGGAAAAAGTTGAGCATATGCAGGTATCAGGTAAGTATGCTTGGTCATTGGCATACCAGGTAACAGGTAAGTATGTTTCAAATTCAGGAACCAGGATAGCATATGCAGGTGCAAGTTAAGTATACCAAACTCCAAGAACAAGGCAGGTAGGCAATAAAGTTGTGGTCTGAGTGACCATTTATAGGAAGTGCCATTCCAATAGCCGCAAGGTGGGATTTCCAGTAATTAGGACATGGCCCCTTTAAATATAAGCAGTGCACAGAGAGCTGCAGCTGTTGGAGTTGAATCTCAGCGTCCCTCCACATGGGGTGCCGAGACTCAAGAAATCACTCTTGCCATTCACCCAGACTGGTAGCCGGACTGGGAGCCAGTCAAGCCCTGACATATAATATCTTCTTTTACTGGATTTCAACATTACTTACACTGTAAAGTGTGAACTCACTGCCTTGCCACATTGTATCTGCATAAGAATCCCTTAAATGAGAACAAGTTTTTATAGGTGACATGCCTCTGTGCATGCTAAGTCCAAACTCGTTCATAAGATTGCCTTTCAAAGTACTTACGCCTACATAAGTGAATCCATGAGCACAAATGCTCGTTCTAGTTTACAAGTTCACTAATGTAGGCACATGCGTGAATGAATCTGGATAGACCTAACAACTTGATTTGGATTGGGTTTTATTTTCATTACAGAAGAAGCATAAAAAAGTGAGTTGAAAAGAACCAGAATTCGTATCTAGATTTCCCATTCTTGTTATATATTGCATATGCCAAATAATCTAACGTTGACATCAAAAAAATTGTTTCTTATATTAACATCTGGATCTACTATATTTATCCTTCACACGGCATATTTTCAGATAAAATAAATTATTTTAATTAATCTCTTTATTCTAAATCACTGGCCATAGAAAACCAGAATACTAATTTTGGAGTTGATCCCAATTTATCACTTGATAATTTCCTGCATGTTACTAGCTGCAGATTAGCTCTTTTCAATGCTGACACAATCAAAATCAGCCATTTTCATTATTTATTGCTAGCATATTTTTCTTTATTGTTTCGTTGAAAAATGGTCCTATACTTGTGCCAGCCCTGTTTTTCTGATCATAATCTAATTTCTTAATACTTAATTTCACATTAATTAATTCATTTTCCCGTATTGAATTCCACAAATAAAAAGACTTGATAAACTCCAAACAACACTTTTTGACTTATTACAGAGTACCCTGAAATGTTTTTTCAAATGTAACATGAGATTTGCATATGAGAAAAACGTATCTAAATTAGGACATTAGGAAGTAATATCACCAAAGAGATTCAAATGCTACCTGCTCAATCAATTAACCCTACAAACACACATGCCCACTATACCTGTATTGCCCGTATTTAAATACCATAGCCAGACATACACACATATCTCTTTAATTTTGGAGCACATCAGGTTAATTGTACACATCTTCCCTATTAGTATCACTACACAGTATTAAAAGGGGTGAATTAACATACAGGCCTTTCCACCTGTGATGTAATCACTAAACCCCCAATATCATTTTTTTTTGTCGTTATTCCTGCAAATAATTTTTTGGGATTATATAATCATTAATAATACAGATAATGATTTTTTGTTGTTGTTTTTACATCTCCATGTTTTAAAATCTATTGACAATGTGAGCCCAAGATTGGAGAAAAAATTGTCAGACAACTTTTATCTTAACCGAAAGGCTGATATCTTGACATATAATGCACACATGTAAGTTATTATCATCAATGCACACTATCAAATGGGGTCAATTAACATGCAGGTTCTTTAAATTGGTTCTTTAAATTGGTAACCCACAAAAATGTACATTTTTTTTGTTGTTGGATAACGAAAACAGGAGATTAGCAACACAGATAGTGCTTTTGTGCTTCAGGGGTATTAACAGCAGAAGTATTTTTGGATTGTGATCAGTGGATAAAAGAAAACACTGACAATATCGGCCAAAGCTCAGAAACCTACCAAAAACAAGTGCAAGATTGTGATTAACCTCTAAGTTGTATCTGCAGCACAATTTTTCTTTAAACCATGGTACCAGGCCTTACTTGTACTTCTTGTTTTTTTATTGGAAAATGTAGTTGTTTATTTTTTAGCTGTTTATTTTTTTAGAAAAAGTAAAAAATATTTATTTATATAAATGAATGAAGGGCCTTAGCCTCCTACATCATATTTAAGCCACTATAAAAGACACAACAAGTCAACGAGTTACAAGACATTTTATTGTATTGAGTTGAAATGTAATACCTACCTGTAACTCAATTATATTCATATATGCAAATAGATTCATGTCACTTTTCAAGAGACAGAATTGAAAGGCTGAGAATGATACAATTTTAATCAAACATAATTTGAAAACTGAACTTCAAGAGACACTAAAATGAACCCATAGTGTGTTAAGAGGATGCTATGCTACTATGTGAGAAGATTTCATAATTTATTATTAAAGCGAAACTGCCACCTTAAAATTGCACAATTTTACAATTTTATTTTGAAACAGACAGAGCCTGTGGTATATATTAGTCTGTATCTCACCATCTTGTTTACTGTGAACTAATCTCTTCCCTGTTAGAAGCACAATTCTTATAGCTAATATCTACTGAATAAAATATTTTGAAATTAAATGTAGTAATAGGGTAAAAGGCTATATCGTCAAACATCCTTACATTTTCTAAATTTAAATAAATTTAGAAAACCAAGTGTAGAACGAATATATGACAAATTGCAACATATTATGTAAATGTTATTTCTATGATTGAAGTGGGTGATTTTCATCATTTGAGCTGTTAAAGAAATCCTGACCTTTCATTTCCTTAAAAACATCAAATAACAGGTTGGGGTTTTTGTGCGATCATTTGGTAGACATTAGTTTTTTTTCTGTCATGTTCGTAGTTATTATTGTACAGTTTTCAAAAGTAAGAAAAAAATCTATTTCTAAATGTTTATTTTGGAATCCAACTTTAGTCGTGCATGGATTGCTTCAAAATATAACCCTCTAGTGACTTTTTTTTTTTTTCCTAACCACAAAAGCCAGATGTTCGCAGAAAACTTGGCCAAACTGTGAGGTGTGGGAGGAATAGAAGTGGGGGAATTTATCAAGTTACCATCTTGTTTTCATTTTTACCACCTGTTTACTGACCAGTTGGAAGATTTTGAAAATACTTCAGTTCTTTGTCAACTGGATAACATGATGGTTGTGTAGATTGCTTGAGTTCTAATTGACAGGTGACTGAGTGAACAAGTCGGCACTTTAAGGTTTGTTGACAATAAAACTAATCTTTCACTAATGTTCTAAATTGCAGAGAAAGTAATCAATTTCCCTGTGCATAATCTCTGTGGTGTTCAGAAGGATTACATATATCTCAGAAGTTTGTAAACTTTGATGTTGGAATTATTTAAGATATGAATTGATTAAAAGGAAGAAAGTAAAAAAAATGCAGAGCAAGGCAGCTGGTAATAAAACATTCGCCAGATGTGCATAATTTCTGAAAAAAATATTTTTAATGTAAACATCCTACATGTGCTGATTAATTGTATATTTTAAAAGTGGATTAAAATTAAAATTGATCAAAACAGCTAAACTGGACTAGGGAAAACAGTACTTTCTCATATCACTCTAATAATGTCTGATTTATTTGCACCTATAAATGTCTGCAAAAAAAAAGAAAGAGGCAGTGAGAAGAATGTTTTTTTTCTTGCATTTTTTTTTTAAATTTAATCAGATCAATTTATTACTACAGAAAGAGCATTGGTAGCTTAAAGAAACATTCCAGCCAAAATTGGAATCCACATGGATGCATTTCAGTTTTGAATAGAAGCATTTTTGTAATATAAATATATTAGCAAAAATGTGTCTAATAAAAGCTATAACTGTTGCAAAAGCATATTTAAGTATGCACCAGGTGCCAGCATTTTGAACACAGCACTTGCTCAGAGAGCCTAAGTTGCTTGTACCATCTGGTAATGACTCAATTGTTAATTGCTGACATGATACAAGCCCCAGCAGCTGCAGTATTTAAAATGCTGGTGAACTGAAAATATATAGCTATGCTTCACATGCACGTGCAGAGAAAAATGTTAGCACTAAAACAGTGATTACTTTAACTAGAAGCATTTTTGCCAACACATGTATATTGCAAATAGGTTTCTATTTAAAGATATAATTAATTGGTGTGCATTTAAATTTTGACCCGAATATCCCTTTAATTCCACCCACCAGGTTAGCTGCAGAGCTGGTCTGCAACATATAACCGTCAGGCATTGTCAGCTTTGTGGGTATGACACCGCTAATTGTTTTTACTGCATTTAACTATGTGTGTGACCTATCAGTTGCTAAGTATACAGATGACATATAACCTAGCTCAGGGGTGCACAAACTAGTAGAACGGGGTGTAGTTTTGTTAAGTTTATCAGTGTGATCATCTTTATATGCTCTATACATAATGACATCTCAGTCTGCACATATTGCATAAGGAATTTTATAATATCCTTGTGCTGAACCATGACCGACTCTTGTAAAATGCCTTTTTTTTTACTTGAAGCAACAGTTAGGTTAGAATAGAGAGACTTGTGCAAAATATAGTGAATCTTCGAGCGTTAGTGTTAGGATTTTTTAAGGGTGTATTGGGTGGGTTTTATTTTTAGGTTAGGGCTTTGGGCCGCAATAGAGCTAAGGGCAATGCCCATCCAAATGCCCTTTTCAGGGAAATGGGGAGATTAGGTTTTTTTAGTTAGGCTTTTATTTGGGGGTTTGGTTGTGTGGGTGGTGGGTTTTACTGTTGTGGGGGTTGTTTGTATTTTTTTTTACAGGTAAAAGAGCTGATTTCTTTGGGGCAATGCCCCGCAAAAGGCCAGATGTCTGGAAGATGGAGCCACTCCGTGTCAGGAAGATAGAAGATGCCGTCAGGGTGAAGACTTCTGCCTGTCTGGAGGACCACTTCTGCTGGCTTTGTTGAGGACTTCTTGCCGATTGGATGAAGACTTCTCCCGGCTTCGTTGAGGATGGATGTCGGCTCTTCAAAACTGTAAGTGGATCTTCGGGGGTTAGTGTTAGGATTTTTTAAGGGTGTATTGGGTGGGTTTTATTTTTAGATTAGGGGTTTGGGCTGCAATAGAGCTAAATGCCCTTTTAAGGGCAATGCCCATCCAAATGCCCTTTTCATGGCAATGGGGAGATTAGGTTTTTTTAGTTAGGATTTTATTTGAGGGGGTTGGTTGTGTGGGTGGTGGGTTTTACTGTTGGGGCGTTGTTTGTATTTTTTTTACAGGTAAAAGAGTGGATTTCTTTGGGGCAATGCCCCACAAAAGGCCGTTTTAAGGGCTATTGGTAGTTTAGTTTAGTCTAGGGGTTTTTTTATTTTGGGTGGGCTTTTTTTTATTTTGATAGGGCTATTAGATTAGGCGTAATTAGTTTAAAGATCTTGTAATTTGTTTTTTATTTTCTGTAATTTAGGTAATTTATTTAATTGTAGTGTAGTGTTAGGTGTTAGTGCAACTTAGGTTAGGTTTTATTTTAAAGGTCAATTTCTATTTATTTTAGCTAGGTAGTTATTAAATAGTTAATAACTATTTAGTAACTATTCTACCTAGTTAAAATAAATACAAACTTGCCTGTAAAATAACAATAAAACATAAGATAGCTACAATGTAACTATTAGTTATATTGTAGCTAGCTTAGGTTTTATTTTATAGGTAAGTATTTAGTTTTAAATAGGAATTATTTAGTTAATGCTAGTAATTTTTATGTAGATTTATTTTAATTATATTAAAATTAGGGGTGGTAGGGTTAGATTTAGGGTTAGATTTAGGGGTTAATAACTTTAGTATAGTGTCAGCGATGTTAGGGACAGCAGATTAGGGGTTGATAACAGTAATGTAGGTTGTGGCGATGTTAGGGACAGCAGATTTTATAGTTATTATAGTGGGGGCGATGTCCGGAGCGGCAGATTAGTGGTTAATAATTTTATTTTAGTGTTTGCAATGTAATTTAGTTTTAAATAGGAATAATTTAGGTAATGATAGTAAGTTTTATTTAGATTAATTTTAATTATATTTAAGTTAGGGGGTGTTAGGGTTAGACTTAGGTTTAGGGGTTAATAAATTTAATATAGTGGCGGCGACTTTGGGGCGGAAGATTAGGGGTTAATAATATTTAACTAATGTTTGCAAGGCGGGAGTGCAGCGGTTTAGGGGTTAATATTTTTATTCTAGTGGCGGCGATGTCCGGAGTGGCAGATTAGGGGTTAAAAATTGTATTATAGTGTTTGCAATGCGGGAGGGCCTCGGTTTAGGGGTTAATAGGTAGTTTATGGGTTTTAGTGTACTTTTTAGCACTTTAGTTATGAGTTTTATGCGAATCTTGCGGTATAGGCTGTACCGCTCACTTTTTGGCCTCCCAGGACAAGTTTGTAATACCGGCGCTATGGAAGTCAAATAGAAAAAAGACTATACGCAATTCGCGTAAGCTGATTTGCGGTAAGGCCAAAAAAGTGTGCGGTGCCCCATAACCTGCAAGACTCGTAATACTAGCGGGCGTAAAAAAGCAGCATTATGAGGCTTAACGCTGCTTTGTTACTTATAACGCAAGACTCGTAATCTAGCTGTATATTTTGTACAAGAAGGAAGCTTCTTTTTTAACATCCAGTAAGTAAAATTAGATTGCAATGACATTACTTAACTGATTTGAACAGCCAATAGGATTTCAATAGCTCTCATCCTATTGGCTGATTTGAAAATTTCAGCCAATAGGAATGCAAGGTACCCCATATTTAAACAGGTACCTTGTATTCAAGTTTCAGTGTACGGCGGTGACCATATGAAGAGGATCCTCCACGCTGGATCCTACATGCCTCCACAGCTCCGTGACACCGGGATGAATAAAGAAGATGCCCCCGCGATGGATCAAGATGTCGCTGCCTGGATGAAGACTTTTCACCACCTGGATGAAGATGGATGTCCGGACTTCAGGAACCGTGAGTATTTTTTTTGTGTTTTTCTTGGGGTGGGTTTTTTTTTTTAAGGATGGTTTACTGGAAAAGAGGGCACTGGGTAGCTAATACCGAATGGTAGAGAGAGGTATATGCAAAATCTATAGATATTAATAGTGTGGTGTAATCTGATGTATAGAAAATATATGTCTATAGTATGTATGCTTTTTTTAAATTACAAAGTTTTCTGGACATATATATAAGATAAACTAACTCTTACGTAAAGAATAGATAATTTATTTGTAACTTTAAAATATAATTCAAATTAATAAAAATGAATCAGGAAAATATTTAAATAAAATGCAGTAGTTCAAAAATGAACAATTTAAAAAAAACAATTCAAATAAAACAATTCAAGCAATGGTATATTAATATTAATATTCTTTAACATTTCAAAACTATGTGTATAGTACTGATAATTTCGGAAAGGTTGGCCATCCTAAAAAATGTGTACATAAAAAATATGTCTGAATAAAAAGTGAACAAATACACTTTTCAGTTTAGGCTCTTATAAGCCGTGGGCTCAGCTGATATATCTTGAATAAGTCCTGAGAATATATATTCTAATATCTCCTGATTTATATGCCTTTATTTGTCGTGACAATCCTTATTGTAGTATACATTTTCTTACTAGAGTCTAGCGTGAGTGGTATTCCAATGAATATCTGTATCTGGTGCTTGTTATAAAATGCTTTCTAACCTTAATTTCATTTAAGTGATGGTGAGGTGAGTAGGTGGTTCCTGTTATCCGTTATTTAGCTGGAGGTCTGTAGGGCTTCTAATCCACCCACTGCCCTATCGGTTTCCGTTGTATTTCTCCTCAACGTTATCGAGTTATCATTGCTACGTCTGCTGTAGAAAAGTGACAGTGTTTCAGAATGTTGGTTGGACACTCAAAGATGGATGGAAGTATTGATGAGTCAGTCTATCTTGAGATTCTTTGGTGGCCCAGGGGGGTCTTTAGGGCTTCTAATCCGCCTGCAGCGCTGGTTATTTCTTCTGGTGATTTTTTAGAAGCTGTGTCGGTCTTTTAACAAAGAGATCACGAGCGCTTCGGCGTTCCAGCGTGTGTGGACCCACTTCCTGTGGGTGTGTTCTCTTTTGACTGCTCTGCGGCAACAGCTGTGCTGTGATATGTAGTATCTCTTGCTCAGATCCTGGATATTGCTACTTGTTTCAGCTGTTAACCAGCCTTTCTCAAGTATATCCTTCTGAGCCTTCTGGTGTGATTTAAGTAGATTGCATTTAATTGTAGCAGGTATCTTTAATCGTTACATCATTGATTAGAGGAAACCTGTTAAAATGTTTCTTTGCTGTGTATTTAGTATAATTTGGCTTTGATATATGAAGCTTAGATGTCCAGCGATATTCTTTGTTTTTAATTATTCATTTTCACTAGATAAGATCATATGAAGTCCATTTTTCACATGAAGTTTGTTTTTCACATACATAGATTATGAGTTTTGAGCCCTATAGGGAAATGAAAGAACACCACAAAAGTGGCGTTATTTAACCCCCTATAGCGCTGCCATTACAAGTTTTTTAAAAAAAAAAGCTTGCATGGGCAATATGGAGATTTTGAGCTCCATACCGCACCCAAAAACAAGCGCTGCTTTGACGTGCTCATGCACGCTTTCCCCATAGACATCAATGGGGAGAGCTGGCAAAAAAAAGCCTAACACCTGCGATCGCGGAAACAAAAGCTCAGTAAAACAGCCCCATTGATGTCTATGGGGAAAAAGAAAATACAGTTTGTGATGAGAGTGGGAAGTGACGTCACCGGATGGGGGCGTGGTTTAGGTCCGATATTGTCTATGTCCAGTTACTAAGTTAGATGTGTTGTGTAAGCTGTATATTTCTATGCTCTGCAATAAAATAGCATTGTACCTTCTATGCTGTGTCCTGCATCTCATGACATGGTGTCAGAAGTACTTGCCTGCGCTTCTCCTGATTAATGACGATGTTGAAGTTTACCCCACCTGAGTCTTTTGATTTCTCTCAGCCTGCAGCTTGGCCCACATGGCGTTAACGGTTTCAACGCTTTAGGATTGCTTCCAAGCTGGACAAGGAGAGTGGTGAAGTACAAGTTAATTCTCTTTTATACTCTATGGGGAAGGATGTAGAGCCAGTGTTCAATGCCTTTACTTTCCAAGAAGGGGAAAAATTTGACTTTGAAATAGTTATAGATAAACTCAGTGCCCACTTTGTGCCCAAAAGAAATGTGATTCATGAGAGGGCTTGTTTTCACAAATGTGCCCAGCGTGTGGGAGAATCTGTGGAGTCATTTGTTCGCAGCCTGTATGAACTAGCTGAATTCTGTGAGTTTGGTGTTGCTAGAGAGGAGCAAATCAGAGACAGAATAGTCATAGGAATTGCAGATGCTGAAGTCTCACTGAAGCTACAGTTGGAGGCTGAATTAACGTTAGATGGGGCTATTAGGATGGCCCGACAGAGTGAACTGGTGAAAAAGCAAAGTGCTGATCTGAGGTCTGAAAGTATTATGGATGAAGTGCATAAGTTCAGGAGAGCTTCTAGTGAAAGGCACAGTGTGAGCAGTAGACCAAGGGCAACAGATAGGCCCAGAAGTGGATGGGCACAGCATGCTCGCTGCACGCGGTGTAACTGTACCCATGATCAGAGTGTTGTATGCCCTGCTAAAGACAAAAGATGTAGAAAATGTAACCGAATGGGCCATATTGAAGTGGTGTGTAAAACTGAATACATTAAGGAGATGCAGGTGGATAGTGACCAGTAGGGTCAAGAAATGTCCTTTGTGGGATCCGTTGTCGAACTGCCTGGTTTAGATGAAGATTGGCGGGTTACCCTTACTGTAATGGGAGCCAAAGTTGCCTTTAAGATTTACACAGGAGCTGATATCACTGTTATGCCCCTTGCAGCGTTCATAAAACTGCCTCGACAGCCTCAGCTGGCGAAAGTTACAACTAAATTTCATAGTCCTGCGGGGAAATTTCTTGCCAACTGCGAGTACAAGCAGAGGAAATTCACCATGTGGGTACATGTGATTAGAGGTCAGTGTGTTCACAACCTATTGAGCAGAAAAGCGGCCTGTGGTTTGGGCCTGGTCGCCAGAGTGAATGAGATTTCAGAAGACATGTTTGGTGAATTGGGCCTACTGAATTGCAACCCAGTCCGAATATCACTGAAAGGTGACGCAGTCCCATCATTTCCACTCCTCATAGAATTCCGTTCCCACTCATGCCTCAAGTGGAGAAGGAACTTCTGCACATGAAGAATATGGGAGTCATTGAAGAGGTTGTTGAAGCAACTAACTGGTGTGCCCCCATTGTGCCTGTTGCAAAGAAAAACGGGAAGGTACATTTCATAGTCCTGCGGGGAAATTTCTTGCCAACTGCGAGTACAAGCAGAGGAAATTCACCATGTGGGTACATGTGATTAGAGGTCAGTGTGTTAACAACCTATTGAGCAGAAAAGCGGCCTGTGGTTTGGGCCTGGTCGCCAGAGTGAATGAGATTTCAGAAGACATGTTTGGTGAATTGGGCCTACTGAATTGCAACCCAGTCCGAATATCACTGAAAGGTGACTCAGTCCCATCATTTCCACTCTTCATAGAATTCCGTTCCCACTCATGCCTCAAGTGGAGAAGGAACTTCTGCACATGAAGAATATGGGAGTCATTGAAGAGGTTGTTGAAGCAACTAACTGGTGTGCCCCCATTGTGCCTGTTGCAAAGAAAAACGGGAAGGTACGCATCTGCGTAGACTTGAAAAGGCTGAATGAGGCGGTGAAGAAAGAGAGATATGTGCTTCCGACACTTGAAGACATAGCCACGAAATTGGCTGGGGCGATGTTCTTTTCAAAAATCCACAGGAGAGTGACAGCAGAATAAAACTTTTATTTAGGTATCACACAGAAACAAATAGCGTTTCGGAAGTAGAACTCCCTTAATCATGCTCTTCTTTTCCACACTTGATGCTTCCAGCAGCTTCTGGCAGATACCTCTAGATCCAAAGTGCCGCAAACTGACTACCTTCATTACACCGGTAGGTCGGTTTTGCTTCTGCAGACTCCCCTTTGGGATATCCTCTGCTCCTTAAATCTTTCAAAGAGAGATGAATTCTCTTCTAAGGGACCACAAGGGCACGGCAGTCATCATGGATGACATCTTGGTGTATGGGTCTACATTGGAAGAACATGATCAATGATTGAGCTGTGTGCTGCAGACCATTAGAGAGTCCGGGCTGAAATTAAATAAGGAGAAATGCCATTTTAGGAAGGCTGAGTTATGTTACTTTGGGCATATCATCAATGGGGATGGCATCAAGCCGGACCCTGATAAAATCTGTGCTATTGAACAGATGAAAATTCCTTCTGTACATGAGCTGAAACAAATATTGGGCCTTGTAAATTATGTGGGTAGGTTCCTTCCAAATTTATCCACAATACTACACCCTATCACAGAGTTGCTAAAGAAAGATGTTGCCTGGGTCTGGGGACCTTCACAAGAAGAATCATTCATGCAGGTAAAGTCCCTGCTGGGGTCTATGACCCTTCCAAAAAGACTGTGGTTAGTGCTGATGCGAGCAGTTATGGGTTAGGGGCTTCCCTCCTGCAGTTGAACGAGAACAAACTACAGCCCATTGCCTACTGTTCCCGTACACTGACGGCTGCTGAGTCGAAGTACACCCAAATTGAGAAAGAGTGCCTGGCTGCAGTTTGGGCCTGTGAGCGCTTCCAGCGTTACCTAGTGGGTTTAGAGAAATTTAGTCTGGAGACTGACCATAAACCGCTAGTCCCTCTAATCAACTCCTATGATATTGACAAAACACCCCTAAGATGCCAGAGACTTCTGATGAGGCTGCTCAGGTTCAACTTTCAGGCAGTGCATGTGCAGGGGATACAACTGGTAGTGGTGGATACACTTTCCAGGCTTCCGCTGGCTGCTGCTGAAGAATCTTCAATGGAATCAGATGTGAAAGTGTATGTAGATTCAGTTCTGGCCTCCAAATTCATTTCTTCAGGGAAGCTAGAAAAAATAAGAAAGGAGACATATTTAGATACAGACCTTCAAGAAGTTATTAAGTATATAAAAGAAGGTTGGCCCGAGAGCCGAGCAGCCTGGATGTCTCTAAGTTCTTACCAGTCAGAAAAGGTTGCAGCTCACGGAGCTGGATGGGTTGGATGGGCTGGTGCTGTTCCAGGACTGCATTGTTATTCCTGTTAGCATGCGGAAAGAGATGTTAAGCAGGATTCATGATGGCCACTTGGGCATTACAAAGTGCAGAGAAAGGGCAGCTACGGCAGTATGGTAGCCTGGGATCAGTTCCAACATTGAAAGCCATGTGTCAAAATGTGCCTTTTGCCGGGAACGCCGGCCTACTCAGAGAAGGGAGCCCTTGATTTCTACTCCGTTGCCTACAGGCTTGTGGCAGAAAATAGCTGCTGATTTGTGCGAACTGCACAGGAAAAGTACCTAGTCGTGATTGACTACTATTCCAGGTATTTGGAGATTGCACCCTTGAATGAGATCACAAGTCAAGCCGTTATCACTCGTCTCAAGAGCTTGTTCGCCCAGTGGGGCATACCAATGGAGTTAGTGAGTGATAATGGAATGCAGTTTGCTTCTACGGAGTTCAGTTCTTTCAGCAGTGAATATGATTTTGTCCATTCTATGTCAAGTCCACATAACCCGCAGGCCAATGGAATGGCTGAAAGGGCAGTTCAAACAACAAAGTTCATTTTGAAGCAATCTGAGCCATACCTAGCCCTCTTGTCCTATAGGGCGACTCCCATTCAAGCCACAGGTTTTAGCCCGGCACAGCTGATACTAGGACGTCAGATTCGCACCACCTTACCCTCTGTGGGTGTCTTCCAGCCAACTAGCTCTATTCCTCTGGACGAGGTCCTTAGGAGGGATGAAGAGGCAAAAAGGGGTTATTGATTCTTCTATAACAGGAGACACTCTGTGAGGCCCTTGCAGTAGCTCCGCGCCTCCGGGATCAAGATAGATGTTGCCTAGATGAAGATTGAAGAGGCCGCCTGGATGAAGACTTCTCGCCTCTTGGATCAGGACGTCGCCGCCGGGATGAAGATTGAAGAGGCCGCCTGGATGAAGATTTCTCGCCGCTTGGATCAGGATGTCACTGCCGGGATGAAGATTGAAGAGGCTGCCTGGATGAAGACTTATTGCCGCCTGGATTAGGACTTCAACTCCGGGATGAAAATCGTTCAAGCGGGACTTCGAAAACTGTAAGTAGATCATCAGGAGGTTAGTGTTAGGCTGTTTTAAGGGATTTTTGGGTGGGTTTTTATTTTAGTCTAGGGTTTGGGCAATATAAAAGAGCTAAATGCCCTTTTAAGGGCAATGCCCATACAAATTCCCTTTTCAGGGCAATGGGTAGCTTAGGTTTTTTTAGAAATAGTTTTTTATTTTGGGGGTTGGTTGGGTGGTGGGATTTACTGTTGGGGGGTCTTTGTGGTTTTTTTACAGGTAAAAGAGCTGATATCTTTGGGGCAATGCCCCACAAAAGGCCCTTTAAAGGGCCATTGGTAGTTTATTGTAGGCTAGGTTTTTTTTTTATTTTGGGTGGGCTTTTTATTTTGATAGGGCTATTAGATTAGTTTTAATTCTTTTTTTATTTTTGATAATTTCGTTTGTTATTTTCCGTAATTTAGTGTTTGTTATTTTTTGTAATTAGATACTTTGTAATTTTTAGAGTAGTGTTAGGATTTTTTTAATGTGTAGTTTAGTTTTATTTAATTGGTAGTTGGTTTAATTTTAGTTTAATAATTATATTAGTTTAATTGCTAGTTTAAACTTAGTTTTTTTTAATTTGACAGGTAAGTTTTAATTTAATTTAAGATAGGGAAATTGTAATTTTAATCTAAAGTTAGGGAGGCATTAGGTTTAGGGGTTACTAGTTTAAATGAGTTTATTGCGATGTGGGAGCTTTCAATTTAGGGGATAATAGTTTTAGTTTATAGTATATTTTGTTGTGGGGGGCTTGCGGTTTAGGAGTTAATAGGTTTATTATAGTGGTGGCGGTGTAGGTGCTTAATAACTTTAGTATAGTGGGGGCGATGTGGGCGGGCGGCAGATTAGGGGTTAATAATATTTAAAACGTTTTTGCGATATGGGAGGGCGGCGGTTTAGGGGTTAATAAGTTTATTATAGTGGTGACGATGTCGGGGACCAGCGGAATAGGGGTTAATCATTTTTTAAGTGGCGGCGATGTCAGGAGCGGCAGATTAGGAGTTAATAAATTTATTATAGTGTTTGTGATGAGGGAGGGCCTCGGTTTAGGGGTTAATAGGTAGTTTATGGGTGTTAGTGTACTTTGGAACACTTTAGTTATGAGTTTTATGCTACAGTTTTGTAGTGTAAAACTCATAACTACTGACTTTAGATGGCGGCATGGATCTTGTCATTTTAGGCTGTAGTGCTCGCTTTTTAGCCTCACCGCAAAACTCGTAATACCGGCGCTATGGGAATCCCATTGAAAAACGTCATTTTTAGGAGTGCGGGACTTACGTTGCAGTACAGGCTAAAAGGCTTGTGGTACAGCTATACCGACAAGACTTGTAATGGCGGCGGTGTTGTTTTAACGCTGAAAATACCATATTTTCAGCATTAAAAGACGAACACACAAACTTGTAATCTTGGTGTTTGTGTGTTATTATGTTTATACATTTAGTGCAAATTTAAATTTTTGGGCAATGTAAATATATTTGCAAAAGATACAGTGATGATTGATATATGACACAAAGGTTACATTTAAATATCCTTCAACTGTTTGGTACTATACAGTGCAAATGTATTAGGTTGCATATAAAAAGTTATTTGAGTATTTTGTTTGTTTTGTTTATTCATGCTGAAAATCTTAGTTTGTCTGATTATCATTAGGGAATGTGTAAGCAAAATTTTTGATTTTCGAAATGCATATCTTTTCTATTATTTGCACATAATAGTTCTCAGCAATTTGGTATGTGATGGTTGTGTCGTTTAGGTTTAGGGTGTAGACATGCATGATAGGGTTTTTTTTAGATTAGGTTTTTGATGGGCAGTAAAAGAGCTGAATACCCTTTTAAGGGCAATGCCCATACAAATACCTTTTTGGGGCAATGGGTAGTTTAGGATTTTTTTAGACAGGTTTTTTTATTTTGGCAGGTTGGTTGGGTGGGGGTTTTGCTTTTAGGGGGGACTTTGTAATTGTTTTAGGTAAAAGAGCTATTTAACTTAGGACAATGCCCTACAAAATGCCCTTTTAAGGACTTTTGGTAATATATTGTTAGGTTAGGGGCTGTTTTATTTTGGAGGGGTGTGAATTTGGGGAGTGTAAATTTTAATATTTTGGATAATTTTGTTTATTATTTTTTGTAATCTTAGAGTTTTTTTTATTTTTCTTAATTTTAGTGTTTATTATTTTTTATAATGTTATTTTGTTTTGTTTTATTTTATTCGTAGTGTTATTATTTAATAATGTAATGTTAGTTTTTTTATTTTTTGTTTATTTTATTTATTTAAAATAGTAATGTTAGTTTAATTCATAGGTTAAACTTAGGTTTTTTTTATTTAACAGGTAAGTTTTTATTTATTTAAAGATAGTTATATTGTAACTTTAATTTAAAGTTAAGGGGTGTTAGGTTTAGGGGTTAATATTTTAATTTAGTGTGTAGCAAAATGGGGCAGCGGATTAGGGGTTAATACGTTTAGTTTAGCCTTTGAGATGTGGGGGGCGGCAGTTTAGGGGTTAATAGATTTAGTTTATTAGTACTGATGTGGGGGCTGGCGGTTTAGGGGTTAATATATTTAGTTTATTGGTACCGGTGGGGGGGGGGGCGACGGTTAGTGTCAGTGATTTGGGGGGTGGCGGTTTAGGGGTTAATAGCTTTAATTAGTGTCAGCGATGTCTGAGACGGTGGATTAGAGGTTAATCATATTATTTAGTGTTGGCGATGTCAGGGGCGGCAGATTAGGGGTGTTTAGACTAGGGTTTTATGCTAGGGTGTTAGGTTTGAACGTAACTTTCTTTTACCCATATACATCAATCTATCTCTATCTATTGGGTACTTATAAAGTGCAAACTAATCACCCGTGAAGGTCTCAAGGCGCTAAGGACAAGCAAATAGGGGAAGAGGGGGAGGAGATGGGCGTTCAGTCGAAGAGCCAGGTTTTGAGGTCCTTTCTGAACTTTCTAATGGAGGTTGATTGTCTGAGGTGCCGCTGTGGATTTGCTGATGCAGGAGATGACTGCGAGTGCTTGGTCGGCCAACTAGAGTTGTCTGGCGGGGGTGTAGAAATTTACGCAGTTGTTGATGTATCCGGGTCCGATGTTGTGTAGGGCCTTGAATGCGTGGGTAATGAGCTTGAAGGTGATTCTCTTGTCGATGAGGAGCCAGTGAAGGATCCTTAGGTGTTTGGTGATGTGGCATTGGAGAGGGATGTCGAGGATGAGTCCGGCTGAGGCGTTCTGGATATGTTGGAGTCTCTTTTGGAGTTTGATGGTGGAGCCTGCGTAGAGTGCATTGCCTTAGTCCAACCAGCTGCTGACGAGGTCGTGGGTGACTGTTTTCTTGGTTTCGATAGGGATCCACTTGAAGACTTGTAATCTAGGTGTATGTTCTTAAATAATAATATATATATTGTTACAAAAACACTCCCAGATGGGCTATATAAATGGATAATCTACAAAAATATAGGCAAAGAAAAATCTAGTGCACAACGTCCCTTTAATTTTAACAACCAGAAGAAGCTTTCATTTATAGAATAATATCTTTTTTGCAAATAAGTTTTACAGATATAAAAAAAAATAATGATTTGGTTTTATACCATTAGAAATACATAAATAGATAATTATGAAAGCATTGTGAGGAGAACTATCTCCAGTTTAACCCCAAATAGACCGGCGCCATACAGGGTACGGAGTGGGTCTATTAGCCCTTAAGAACCAGCGCCGTACCCTGGTACTGCGCCTGTGTCCTGGGCTGTTAACATGTCTGCCTCTTCTCTGTCTGTGCGACCATGCTATTTCTGAATGCCTCACGGGTGAGGCAGTGCAGAAATAGCATAATGGATGACACCCCAGGTTAGCGATCACATGGACTGGGTATCACTCTGATTCCATGCCTGTCAGTGGTGTGCCTCCATTCAAGAGATACTATATGCTGAGATCAGCGTGTATCTCATGCTGTTGCTGGAAGTCTGCATGTGAGGCTAGCAAGCAGCAGTACAGTAACTGTCAAATATGACAATTACTGTGTTTTTTACAGCCAGTCACAGCGATTGAATACTTAAAATGGAGCCTAGATACTAGAATGCCGCAATGCATGCTGGTATTAAACTCAGTAGCCAATCACTGGATGCCTCAAGAGTGAGGCAGTCCAGTGATGTACAAAAAAGTGACCCATGGTCATGTGATCACAGTGGCCGCCAGTCACAGTGGTCACATGTCAAAAATGACAAGCCATTGTTTTTATAATTTTATTATAATAAAGTGTTTTCTTTTACTCCTGAATTTTATTTTCTTCCCTTGGTGATAAAAGGGTTAAACATAGTGTGCCAGATTACGAGTGAATCGCTATCTAGCGCTTTTGCTAGAGCGCTAATTTCGCTAGAAGTAAACTTTTTGCGTGCATCAGGTTGCGCTGGTATTACAAGTTGAAAGTAAAAAGTTATCTCTCTCGTACTAATCGGACGTGCGTAAAAAGCCTAACTTACAATATAACACGCGTGATAACCTATTCCCCCATAGAAATTAATGGAGAAAAAAAACTTGTACACAAGTTTACACAAGGATACATTGAGATTTCTCTTGTTTTCAAGTATGTCCTGGGTCCACAAAACATTGTATTGATACAATAGGGTACAATTAAATACAAAAACAATATTAATACAAAATATATGCAAAATTTAACATAGAACAAGTAGGAAATATATAATCAACGATGATAGGTGCATTCTGTTTTGAGATATGTAGAGAGGGATCTCTAGAAGGATATTAGGCTTGGGGAAGGTTTGTGCGGGAGGTCGTTCCATAATTGTGGTGCTCTGTAGGAAACAGAGGATCGAGCTGCTTTCTGTTTGTATTGAGGCAAGCTAAATAATGTGCTGGTACTGGATCAGAGGTTATAGGAGTTAGGAACAGCTGGGGAGAGCATTCTGCTCAGGTAGGGTGGGAGCTTCCCAAAAAAGCTCTTAAATACAAGGCTGGAAAGATGGAGGATGCGTCTGGATTCCAGCGACGGCCAGTTTAGTTCTTTTAGCATGTCACAATGGTGGGTCCTGTAGTTACATTGTAGCACAAAGCGGCAGAACAAGTTATACAATGTATTATGTTTATTAAGGTGAGTTTGCGGTGCAGGTGCATATACTACATCCTCATAATCCATGATTGGTATCAGCATTTGCTGTACAATCTTTTCCTTTACTGTAGTGCTTAGGCAGGATTTGTTTCTGTACAGGGCACCTAGTTTTGGATAGAGTTTAGATGCAAGTTTTTCTATGTGGAGGCCAAAAGATAGATTAGGGTCTAACAACATACCTAAGTATTTGAAAGAGTTGACTGCGGTCAGTGTGCAATTGGATTTTGTTTTGATGCGTAGATGGGAATTTTGTAGTTTGTGTAATTTAGGTACCGTTCCAAAGATCATTGTGACAGTTTTATCAGTGTTTAGGAAGAGTTTGTTTTTTGAGATACAATTTTCTACCTCTGTGAACTGGTCTTGGAGCACTGCCTCAAGCTGCGGCAAATCAGATTTGTTTGCATAGATTACCTTGTCATCTGCATACATGTGTACAGTTGAGGATTTTCAGAAATTTGGCAGATATTTATAAATAATGTTAATAGTATGGGGTTGAGAATGGAACCTTGGGGAACACCACACATAAATGGGAGAGGGAGGGAGTTGCTGTTAGAAATGGAGACATACTGTGATCGATCTGATACATATGATCGAAACCAGGTTAGCGGATGATCACCAATACCTGAGTTTTTTTGTTTAAGCAGTAGTATGTCATGGTCTACTGTGTCAAAGGCATTTGCAAAATCAAGGAAAATAGCTCCAGTTAGGTCTAATTGTTCCATGCCAGTTTGGATGTCATTGCAAACTTTTAGGAGGGCAGTTGTAGTGGAGTGATTCGGGCAAAAACCTGATTGAACAGGGGTAAGATAGTTAGATTGTTGGTAATACTCACATAGTTGCGTATGGATGAATTTTTCTATGATTTTTGACAATACTGGGAGCAATTATATTGGGCGATAGTTAGTAACCAAGGTTAACTCACCACTTTTATGGAAAGGCTTACTTTTGTAGTCTTCCAAAGTTTGGGTATGTATCCAGATACCAAGGATTCGTTAATTAGGGTTGTGACAGGTTTAGCAATTGCCAGCGCACTGAGCTTCAATAGCATTGCTGGGATTTGATCAGGTCAAGACTGTTTTTTCATTTTTAGATTATCAAGGTGTTTCTTAATGACGTTGATGGGTACAGGTCTAAAATCAAACTTCTCTATATTGGGTCTTTGCAGATTTAGTGGGGCCTTATCCACATTTGCAGTTTCAGGATGTGTGTCATTTATTAGTTTGTCAATCAGTGTGGTGGAGCATCTGACAAAATAATTGTTAAAGGCATTTGCTACTATTAAGGGAATATGCAGGGTTTGGTTGTCCACTTTGACAGTGGAGGGTTGGGAGTGGATTGGGGGAGTGTGTAAGTTATTTATGACTTTCCAAAACTTTCTAGGGTTTGATAAGTTATTGTTCAGATTTTCACAGAAATATTGGACCTTGGCCAATTTTGTTTGTTTAGTGCATATATTTCGCCATTGTCTATATAAACAGTGTTCGTTTATAGAGCCAGTATGCTTGTACTTTGACCACAAAGAATCCCAAAACTGGTACATTTGAATGAGGTCAGCTGTGATCCAATTCATATGTGCTCCTTTTACTCTCACCTTACGCAGCGCATGTAAATTCTGAACTTGTAGGAGTTCAGACTGAAAGAATTCAACTGCAGAGTCTAAATCTGGAATTAGATTTAATCTGTGCCAGGGGAGGTTCTTGATGTCATTTAGACATCTATATATATAGATATGTATACATAAGTATTTATATTTTTATATGTGTATATATGTCTGTAAATACATATATACACATATAAATACACAAATACATCTGTACACATATATAGGCACGTATATATACATACATATACATCTTTAGAAATGTATATGTATGTATCCAATGTTACCTGCCTTTTTTTTTCCCTAACACCCGAGACCTCATATCTTTAAACCCTTATATCTGTTTTTTGCAATTATTTGGATGTGTTTGGTGAGACTTTTTTGTTTCGAGAAACAGTTAACCACAGCTTTGCGGATGTCCTAGCGCGACGAGTGTTAACTTGATTTGCGCTCAAGGGATGCCGTTAACTTTCAACTTGTAATACCAGCGCACTTTAACCTGCACGCAAACGAACGTGAAACCCAGATGTGGCTTGCACATAAACTTTTGCGCTTCACTCGTAATCTGGCCCAATGTGTCAAGACACCTCTAAAATATATATACGTCTGTAGCAGTTTTGAATTGGGTGACCACCATTTTGTGATTTTATATACAGATATGATCACTAGAAAGGCATGTTTGTCTGTTGAAAACTGTCATATAATATGTATGGGTGCACTTAATAGGAAAGCAGACAATTAAAGGGACAGTCTACACTATAACTTTTATTGTTTTAAAAGATAGATAATCCCTTTATTACCCATTCCCCAGTTTTGCATAATCAACACAGTTATATTAATATACTTTTTATCTCTGTCATAACCTTGTATCTAAGCATCTTGTGACAGCCCCCTCCCTGATCACATGACTGTGACTATTTAAAATCTATTGAGTTGCATTTAGTACTGTGTTGTGCTAATGCTTAAGTAACTTCTTGGGCGTGAACACATTGTTATCTATATGGTCCACATGAACTAGCAGTCTCCTGTTGTGAAAAGCAAATACAAAAGCACGTGATTAAGAGGCTGTCAATAGAGCCTTTGAAACAGGCAGAAATTTAGAGGTTTAAATGTTATAAAGTAAATTAATCTAACAATGTTTGTTGTGCAAATCTGGGGAATGGGTAGTAAAGGCATTATCTATCTTTTTAAACAATTACAATTTTTGTGTAGACTGTCCCTTTAAGGTAAAACCAATAGTGAGCAAAAATGCCATAATTGCTTGTGTTGTTTAAAGGGACAGTCTACACCTTAGTCATCTTAAAGTTTTACTTTAAATTAAGCTGCAAATATCTTTCTGAACCCTTTCTATATCATGCAGCAGTAACAGTAAAAAAGTTATTTTAATATGACTATTGTTTCTGGTCACTTTGAAATGGCTGCCAAGCTCCGCCCACTGACGACATCACGATCTGGGCTGCATTAAAGGCTTTGCTAGTTACAAAAGACTCACTAATTGGACTCAACAGACTGTCAGTGCTATTCAGCAGAGTGCCTAGATGCAGCTTAGATTGTGATGTCATCAGTGGGCGGAGCTTGACAGCCATTTCAAAGTGACCAGAAACAATAGTCATTTTAAATATTTTTTTTTACTGTTATTGCTGCATGATATAGAAAGGGTGCAGGATGCTATTTGCAGCTTAATCTAAAGTAAGACTTTAAGATGACTAAGTTGTAGACTGTCCCTTTATGCATTGAAACTAGGAAAAAACCTAAGTCTTGAACCGCTGTACGTTGCTAGTCTTTCTATGGGGATTGTTTTCTCAATAGCACGGTCTCTCCGCTATTTTAGGAAGCCTGCTGGATTGAGGGACCCATGCTATTACTAGCAGACAAGCCCTTAACGACCAGTGACATACATGGTACACCGCGGTTATTAAAGGGTTAATAGGTTAATCGTTCATATTTGGGCAACTTTCCTGCTTTACTTTTTTGGAAGGAGAAAAAAAAACATTACCTTAATAATATAAACTGAAATAGTTTTATTTAACCAAAACAATAACATTATACTGTATATTATATGTTATTAATTCTTGTATTTGCTGAAATATCCATCACCTAGATTACGAGTTTTGCGTTAACAGGGGTGTGGTGCTAACGAGCAGTTTATGCTCACTGCTCGCTTGCAGACAATGCTGGTATTACGGGTTTTTACAAACCCCGCGTTAACCGCAAACAAGTGAGCGAAGAGCAAAATTTAGCTCCACATCTCACCTCAATCCGCGTTCAGCTCCTAACGCAGCCCCATTGATTCCTATGGGGAAATAAAAGTTATGTCTACACCTAACACCCTAACATGAACCCTGAGTCTAAACACCCCTAATCTTACACTTATTAACCCCTAATCTGCTGCCCCCGACATCGCCGACACCTGCATTATATTATTAACCCCTAATCTGCTGCTCCGGACACATCCGCCCCTACATTCTACTTATGAACCCCTAATCTGATGCCCCCAACATCGCCAAACCCTACATTATATTTATTATCCCCTAATCTGCCGCCCCCAATGTCACCGCCACTATATTAAAGTTATTAACCCCTAAATCTAAAAGTCTAACCCTAACCCCCCCTAACTGAAATATAATTTTAATAAATCTAAATAAAATTACTATCATTAACTAAATTATTCCTACTTAAAACTAAATACTTACCTGTAAAATAAACCCTAAGATAGCTACAATATAACTAATAGTTACATTGTATCAATCTTAGGGTTTATTTTTAATTTACAGGCAAGTTTGTATTTATTTTAACTATGTACAATAGTTATTAAATAGTTATTAACTATTTAATAACTACCTAGTTAAAAAAAGACAAATTTACCTGTAATATAAAACCTAAACTAAGTTACAATTGCACCTAACACTACACAATAATTAAATTAATTACCTAAACTAAATACAATTAATTACAATTTAAATAAATGATCTAAAGTACGGAAAAAAAAACCCCACTAAATTACAGAAAATAATAAAATAATTACAAGAATTTTAAACTAATTACACCTACTCTAATCCCCCTAACAAAATAAAAAAAGCCCCCCAAAATAGAAAAAAAAGCCCTACCCTACACTAAATTACAAATAGCCCTTAAAAGGGCCTTTTGCTGTGTATTGCCCCAAAGTAATCAGCTCTTTTACCTGTAAAAAAAAATGACAAATAGCCCCCCAACATTAAAACCCACCACCCACACAACCAACCCTATAACCCACCCAATCCCCCCTTAAAAAAACCTAACACTAACCCCTTGAAGATCACCCTACCTTGAGAAGTCTTCACCCAAGTGGGCCGAAGTCCTCCAAGAAGCCAAAAGAAGTGGTCCTCCAGACGGGCAGAAGTACAATTAATTGTATTTAGTTTAGGTAATTAATTTAATTATTGTGTAGTGTTAGGTGTAATTGTAACTTAGGTTAGGTTTTATTTTACAGGTAAATTTGTCTTTTTTTAATTAGGTAGTTATTAAATAGTTAATAACTATTTAATAACTATTGTACATAGTTAAAATAAATACAAACTTGCCTGTAAAATAAAAATAAACCCTAAGATAGATACAATGTAACTATTAGTTATATTGTAGCTATCTTAGGGTTTATTTTACAGGTAAGTATTTAGTTTTAAATAGGAATAATTTAGTTAATGATAGTAATTTTATTTAGATTTATTAAAATTATATTTCAGTTAGGGGGTGTTAGGGATAGGATTAGACTTAGGTTTAGGGGTTAATAACTTTATTATAGTGGCGGCAACATTGGAGGAGGCAGATTAGGGGTTAATAAATGTTGGTAGGTGGCGGCGATGTTAGGGCAGGCAGATTATGGGTTAATAATATTTAACTAGTATTTGCGATGCGGGAGTGTGGCGGTTTAGGGGTTAATATATTTATTATAGTGGCGGCGATGTCCGGTTCGCCATATTAGAGGTTAAAATATTTATTTTAGTGTTTGCGATGTGGGGGGGCCTCGGTTTAGGGGTTAATAGGTAGTTTATGGGTGTTAGTGTACTTTTTAGCACTTTAGTTAAGAGTTTTGTGCTACGGCGTTGCAGTGTAAAACTCTTAACTACTGAGTTTTAAATGCGGTACCAGGCTTGACAGGAGAGGGTCTACCATTCACTTTTGGTTAGACTCGTAATACCAGCGTTATGCAAGTCCCATTGAAAATATAGGATACGCAATTTACGTAAGTGGATTTGCGGTATTTCCGAGTCTGGCCAAAAAAGTGAGAGGTGAGCCTGTCATTTCAAGACTCGTAATACCAGCGGGCGTTAAAAAGCAGCGCTGGGACCTCTCAACGCTGCTTTTTAACCCTAATGCACAACTTGTAATCTAGCTGCATGTTTGTTAACTGATGTGGTTAATCAAAATATTGTAATAAAAAAATTTGACTACATCAGACAGGTCCATATAAAAAAACTTAAAATGTCTTCTGAAACTCACTTATCTTCATTTTATTGTTGGTTTATAATGTTTGGATAATCAAAATTTCTGTAGATATAAATTAACAGATTTGAGAAATAGAGAAACCAAGTATCTGTAAAAATATCTTCCAGACACAAAATAATCTTACAGAAACCTCTAGGAGAGCATAACATTGTGAATGGATTAATGAAATTAATTTTCCAAAATAAACATTGCAGCCATGAATATGCAGCCTCATGCTACAGAATTAAAAAAATAATCCTTATTTTATGGTGAATAACCTTTGGACTATAATGTATCTTAAATTGAAAACTATCTTTAGATAGATTTTTCCTCAAAAAGCATTTTATTAAAATATATCTAGTTTAAATTAAAGAAAAAAAAAATATGATTAAAAAAATAAATAGATTTTTATCCACCCTTGGAGAAAAGTATTCCATTAAATAAAGGTTCGATTTTTGTTCTAATAAAGATACTCCTCAACCCAGGAAATACCAAAACCTCAATAAATATAAAGCAAAATAGATTATTAAAATCACAAAATTGCAAAGAAAAATAAATACATAAATAATAATTATAATAATACTGTCTACAGAGAGTTCATTTAAATGTTATCAAAAGATAATCTAACAATTCTTTAAATAAGGATATGAACTCCACCACATTTAGGCAACTTCCCTGCAAATCATGCTGCACAATGAATGAAAAGAGAATACAGTTCTGAAAACCAAAACAAAGTGTGTATCCTAATAATGTATTATCTTTTAATAATATACAAAAATAATATAAATAAATGCAGAGAACACACTAACAAGATGGATGTACATGCAGGGGTTACTCAAGCAGTTTGAGAGATTTTGCAGCTTACCAACTAACTGATCCATTGTTCAGAATTGTCCAAAACAGTCAACCACAGTTGTAAAGAATCCATAGATAAATAGAAGCATTAAAGGATTACTATCTGTTATAATTTTTAAGCTAAACAACTAACATATTAAAGTTAATAAACATTAATTAAAACCTACTGACCTATATTTTCTCCAAAACAAAGTTTCATAACGTTCTAAAAGTTATATCTTTTATTCGCCGATGATGTCACGTTATCCTGCCCACTATTTTCAGCACTGCATGTTCAAAATACTTAAACCAATAACTTTGTGTTTAAAGTGCCATTTTGAAACCTAGGTATTGTAAACGGATTGGTACAGAGCAAAGGATACCCACTGAGTGGGTTTGGAAATCAATTAAATTTGCAGACAAGATTTCTGATATACGGTAGAGATATGTTAATGAAATGCTATTGATAAAAAGCGTATTTGGGGTAGTTAGTTAGTAACAGGCATAGAAAATATTTACTTACAGTGGCCCTTTAAATACTGACTGTGCATCAGGTAAACCATTGTACCTAGAGCAGATTTGTCATGTGAAAACAATTTAACATTCTATAATATTTTTTTAATAAAATAATAATAATATAAAATAATATTTTAGTGTGTGTGCTTGTGAGTCCTAACCTGTGTATGTCTGAACAACCTCTGCCTGTTGTCCTAAGAACTAAGTGCTAGATTACAAGTGGAGTGCTATTTAGCGCTTTTTCTATATCGCCAATTCCACTAGAAGAAAGCTTTTTGCATGCGTCGGGTTGCGCTGGTATTATAAGTTGAAAGTAAAAACTTATTGCGATTGCGCTAACTCGATGCACGCAAAAAGTAGAATTTAAAACATATCACCCATGCGATAACCCCATAGAAGTAATGAGAAAAAAAAGTGGAAAAATAAAACCACTCTCATGCAAAGCTGATCGCATATTCTCAAGCTTTAAACCTAAATTGATCCTTCACTACCTTTCCTCCCCCACAAGTGAAGTGGGGTTCAAAATGTCCTTCCTTCCATTCAATCTTTAAGGGTTCCACTTCTCCTCTCTGCTCTATTAGTTTTATGCTGATCATTCTCCTTCCTCCCTTGTTCTCTCATTCGCTGATCATTTTTCATCCCTTACATTTATTACTCACCTTCCTGTTGAGTTTTCTACCTTTTTCACACAACTGAAGACATTTGCAAAGAAGATCTGATGGTATTTTATAAATTTTTAGAAATGAGCTATTTATTGGAGTGAAAAATTGAAGCTTCAGTCATGATTGCAGAGCCTCTTTTCATTGGTGGATGATGATCAAAAGCTTTATTCAAGATTTTCTTAGGAACAGGGATTAGTATTAAATATGTTTTCCTTTTTTTAAAATCTTATAAACTTATACCCTCACTCATAGGGCCTTATGACCAATAGCTCGCCGGCACGGAGAAAAATCACAAAAAATTGGGAGAGATTTTTGAGCCATAAATGGTAGGTGTCTCTCCTTCACATTGCATAGCCAGGCAGACATTATCAAGCTAAATAGTTGCCTTTATAAAATAATTTGAGGCATCTTGCAGTACTGGTGATAATCTTGCCAGTATGGAGTGATTTTTGATAATTTGGTCCAAAGGGCAATATAACAAGCCTAGCATAGTTTGTTTGCTGCAGAGCAACTGAATGTTGGAACCCTTATCATTGTCAGCAATGGCTCATGTGTGATGAAAATCCTGTTGCTAAAAAATACTGACAGTCACATTCCGACAGAAAGCAATTATTGCAGCTGCCATTGCTTTTGATGAGAGTCAGGAAAAAAAATGTACAAGCTGTATCTTAATCCTGTCACAAATAATTTAGACCTGTCTGTTAGCAGCTGGTAAGCTCTTTCAGTCTAGAAGGGAAAGAAAAACAATGGCAGAGCTTTTTCCACTCTGACAAGCAGCACCTGACTGCATCCTCACCTTAGCAAACAAACTCACTTTCAAACTCTAGTAGCTCAAAGCTGTTATAAAGCCTTCAAAAGTAGCCACTGCCATTAAAGGGACAGTAAAGTCAAAATTAAACTTTCATGATTCAGATAGGGCATGCAATTTTAAACAACTTTCCAACTGACTTTTATCATTAAATTTGCTTTGTTCCCTTGGTGGTATTTTTGAAAAGCTTAACTTAGCTAGGCTCAAACTGATTTCTAAACCGTTGAAAACCGGCTCTTAGCTCAGAGCATTTTTAATTTTTTTCACAGTTAGACAGTACTAGTTCATGTGTGTCATATAGATAACATTGTGCTCACTCCCGTGGAGTTATTTAGGAGTCTGCACTGATTAGCTAAACTGCATGTCTGTCAAAAGCACTAAGATAAGGGCACAGTCTGCAGAGGCTTATATACAAACTAATCAAAGAGGTAAAGCATACATTAATATAATAGTGCTGGTTATGCAAAACTGGGGGATGGGTAATAAAGGAATTATCTATATATTTAAACAATAAAAATTCTGGTGTAGACTGTCCCTTTAAGGCAACGAGGTAAAATATATACAGTGAATGTTATCTGGAGGCAAAATAAAATATTGTAAAATATTATCTTTTTTTTTTTTAAATACATAGTTATAATTTCAGTGATACTGCAAAGTATACAACAATCTATAGGCATCATGATGATAGTTAATTGTAAGTGAAAAAAACACCAAATCGCATTTTATATAATATATATATATATATATATATATATATAAATACAAAAGAGCAACAGGATGGCGCTTAACACAACAGAGGATAAAACAAACTAATGTTTATCTTAAACACAAAGTGTCATGGAGGATGACAATCCTTAAAACGTAGCTAGATGCAGTCTGTTTAAATTTATAAGTACACAGAGTCCATAATAATAAAAAACAAAAAACATTATAAAGAATCTCTTCATATGCCGCTCCCACTTGGATGTACACTTACTTCAGGCAACCTCAATCATATGAGGTAAGGATGTATCAGTATCGCTGAGAAGCTTGGTACCCCCTGGAGTATAGATCTGCCGGTATATCTAGGCCCCCTTATATACAAGCTCCAAAGGTATGATGTTTGTCAGTGTTGAAAATTCGTTGTGCCACTTGTACTTTCAGGTAGATGGGAACTTTCAATCTCAATCTCCGTTATGCAAAAAAAAGCAGATAGAAGCACATAGTGTAATACCATTTTAACGAACACAAACAATCAATAAAAGCTGAAAATTTTTACTCACATTTAAAACCCTCAATACATGAGGTATACAATCAGCGCATAAACAGATGGAGCAGAGAAGGTGCTATACATAAAGCAAGAATGTCCCAGATTCTCTCATCCACAAACTATACATGGAGGATTCTGGTGTCTGATGAAGAAGGGACGTATATATTCTTGATTTAACCCTTCGAAACGCGTAAGGTCTTATTGTTTGGTGAGAAGCGTCACCCCCATTATAGACACTGGAATCCTCCGTGTATAGTTTGTGGATGAGAGAATTTGGGACATTTTTGCTTTATGTATAGCACCTTCTCTGCTCCATCTGTTTATGCGCTGATTGTATACCTCATGTATTGAGGGTTTTAAATGTGAGTGAAAATTTACAGCTTTTATTGATTGTTTGTGCTCATTAAAATGGTATTACACTATGTGCTTCTATCTGCCTTTTTTTACATAACGGAGATTGAGATTGAAAGTTCTCATCTACCTGAAAGTACAAGTGGCACAACGAATTCTGAACACTGACAAACATCATACTTTTGGAACTCATATATAAGGGGGCCTAGATATTCCGGCAGATCTATACTCCAGGGGGTACCAAACTTCTCAGCGATACTGATACATTCTTACCTCATATGATTGAGGTTGCCTGAAGTAAGTGTACATCCAAGTGGGAGCGGCATAACCCTAGCTAAGTTTATAAGCTGTGTGAACAGCGATACTTTGGCGTAAACGGAACCTGCTGAAAAGCAGACTGAAGTAAAAAAGTGTGTCATTGTGTACTTAATTTGCATATCTTACCCAGAATCCTTTGCTGCATTGGAAACAATGTAATTCAGAGGTTTTCTGTGGGAAAACAAGCCTCTGGGCCTGTCTAGATTTGTTAATGAACTACACAATGAGTTATTTTTTCTATATTTTGTGCGTAGTGGAGGATTTTAAACTCGCCTTTTATCTCCCCCTAATTTAAAATGTTGTTGTATGTATATATATATATATATATATATATATATATATATATATATATATATATATATATATATATATTCAATAGGTCATAGCCTAGTTCAGTGCAGGGTTAGATTCTAAATCATAAAATGAAAATGTTCAAATAGTTGACTGAAATGCTAAATATCAACAAGAGTGCAGGGGGTATAGGTGTTGGACCAAATCTTCTGCTACCTATTCCTACCATTATTATTTATTTATTGTTAAATGTATCCACCTTTACCCTTCCCTCAAAGCCTACTTACAAGCAGACTGTGACAAGTGCTCTGAATTTAAACAATTTATGCCAGGGAAGGAATAGGATAAACTCAACAGGTGATATTATATATACTGTATTCATTCTAATGTCTAGGCTTTTTTTCTCTAACCCAAGATCCTGACAGATGTACTTCATTAGATATGGCACAGCCAATACAACTTCATTAAACTAATAAATGAAAAAATTACCAGGACACATCACTATCTGCAAAATGATGGAAGTTTTATATGCTTGTAATTTTTGAGTGAATACTTTAATTTGGCACTTTGTTTGGGACTTGAGGTTACTAAAAAAGCACCAAGTAACCCTGAAGTAAATCTGTATTTTTTTTTTTTTAAAAAAGACCATTATAGTGAAACAATACACGCTCTAATTTGTTAGAGCAGACACATTTAGCACTGCCAATACTTTAGGGAGTTAAGTACATAGTTAAAATACTGACTGTGTCAGTTTGGTTGTGTGACTACTGATACTGATTAGCACACCAGCAGTGTCTTCTTATGAAAATTGATGTCTGCAGCTCCCAGGCATTACTTTAACTATGTGTTTATCTTCTTTGCTTTTTTTTTCTTTTTTTTTCAGTATGGGTATTTGAGTATTTGTAGACAAAGATACAGAGAAGCCACTGTAACTTTCTTCATAAAATTTGGCATGGTAGGCTTTCCTAGCTATTTTAGATTACAAACAGATCATGTCTGCCACACATCAATAAATGCCGACAGCATATACTGTTGGCATTTATCATTGCACAAGCAGTTCTGGTGAAATGCTTGTGCAATGCCATCACTTGCAGATTTGCGGCCAATCAGCCGCTAGCAGGAGTTGTTAATCAACCCAATCGTATGCGATCGGGTGGATTGCTGTCCGCCGCCTCAGAGTCGGCGGATAAGTTAAGGAGCAGCGGTCTTAAGACCGCTGCTTCTTAACTCCTGTTTCCAGCGAGCCGAAACAGCTTTTAAAACATAAATGCAAAATATATAAAAATATATAACTTTAATTTCCCTTTAACCTCAAACAAGCATGCATGTAGGAATGAGTTAAATAGATTATAGCACTTAAGAAGGATCTAATGTGCCACAGTTCATTTGAAATTCGGTGCGCATAATCTACATGTCTGAAAAACTTGGCTGTTGAAAAAGGTCTGGCCCTGTTGGACTGAATGTCTCATTTCAATGTGAATTAATGATGTCTGGGTCATTAATTCTTATCCTTTTCAGCTGCTCATCAGAGTTTTAGTTTTAAACCTTTGCTATTCCCAAATTAACTGTTTGCCATTGGACAGGCCAGAAATATGTTCAATGAGCAGTAAACTAACCATTATGGATATATTATTTATACCTCAACCTACTAGACTATGTGACTTTTTTATTTTTTACACTTTATCTTCTAATTATATTAAATAGTATTTTTTCTTCCCAGGTCTCTCAACTTTCTATTAGTTACAAAAAAACTGGCAGAAAATAATTTGCAGCAGTTTTTACCCACTGCTTATTTTTCAAATGTTGTATTTGAATGTAATGCTAGAGAACAAATGCTTTTCTGCATTTTTAATAGATGGCACACTTCCAAAATGGCTGCCAGGAAACTTCCTGCTGATAAGCATATCAGTTAATGAAATGTAAGGGAAATTAGCACTGGTAATTGTTTTAGTGTTAATGTTATAGTGTTGCCTAATGAAAAAAGGCCTCATATACCCATAAGGACAACAAGCAGGTTAATTCTGTTTGTGGGCAATCAATAAAAACGGAAATGTTATTAAATGAATAATGGCAATCAAATATCTGCTGCCCCATCAGTATATATGAATTATACCATTTTTAACTAGTAGAGCGTGAGAGGTTAACTCAGCTTAGTTTTTTTTTCAGAATATTCCAGCTGTTTGACCTATAACCAGCTGATATGTATAAAGAACATCAATACTACACACATATTACATAATATTATAGATAGTTTAGCAAGTACAGAGGTTACATAGTTCTTGTCAGTTTTAAAAACGGAAGAGTGATAAACATTCTAATTTATCTCTGATGAAGTTGGCTTAAAAGGATATAAACCAGTTTGTTGCAATAAAAAAACACTACACAATAGGCTATACTTATCAGAAAGCATTGTAATAGGTAATATTCATTATTTAAAAATGATTTTACCTTTAACTTCTTTTTTTAACTTACGCGCAGTAGAGGACTTTTTAAGTAAAAAACATGTGACAGTAGAACTTAAGTTCTGTAATGTCTGCTCGCATATCTCACTAAAGGCAGTGGCTACACTGAGAATTTCTAAGTGCTTATTTTGCAAGAATAGAAGTGTGTTGTTTGCTTTTTTTTTTCTATTTTTTTTTTAAATAATCTGTTTCCTTTTGTTTACTTTGATCTAACATATATTTTTTTACTAAAGAAGTAGTTTTATACCCCTTTAAATATTTTGAAAGTTTTTGCATTGCCATAGCTGTTACAGTCCACTAAAGTCTATTTTAGGAAAAAAGTATTGCTGTATATTAAGCAAGGAAGGGTCATTTCAATAGATTTATGTTGCAATTTGTTCATAAGAGGACAGGATTTAAATAAGATGTAAAGCAATTAGTTTTTTATGTCACAAATATGCTCATTCCTCAGTAAGTGAAATACGACAATATGTTAGTGCTTAGAGGCATATTAACCAGTTAAGGAATGTCCTAGGCTTTAAGGACCCTGTTTATGTGTTATACAGATGTTTTTTGGGGCTCTGTTTAACAGCAATGGACACACTGAATGTGTACAGAGCAAGTTGGCTCCCTGCGATAGGGCCAGATAACGAGTGGAGCCCTATTTAGCAAGTATAGCAAGTTAAAAGTTAAAAAAAAATTTGCTCACGTGCTAACCCAACACCCAAAAAGCTGAAGTAAGATTACCACATTAACGTACTCCGCCATAGACTTCAATGGACCACGAAAAACAGAAAAAAACACCCATACTCATGTGCTAACCCCAATCGCCATAAGCCATGTACTCTAATAACCCCAAAACTGCCACATCCCTACCGCAAAGTACCCCACTACACTATTAACTCCTAAACTGCCACACCCCCACATCGCAAAGCACCCGCTACACTATTGATTCCTAAACCGCCTCAACCCTACATCGCAAAGTACACCTCTACATTATTAACTTCAAAACCGCTACAATCCCCATTGCAAAGTACCCACTAATATCTAACGCCCTAACAAGCAACCCCCCCCTAACATTCCTAACCAGCTCACCTCCCCTAACACCCCTAACCTAACACTCCCTAAGTTACCGGAAAAAATTGAACATTACATAAAAAATGAACATTACATTAAAAACCTACCATTACAGAAAAAAAAAAAACTACACCAAAATAAAAAATCCTACACTAAAACTAAAATAAACTATAGCAATAGCCATTAGATGCTTGTTTCAAGGGCATTGCCTGAAGTGATTTAGCTCTTTTTCACCCCAAACAATAATACCACATTCTACAATACAAGTAAACCCCCACCTCCAAAAAAAATCTTTAAAAAAAACTACCTTCTAAAAATTGTCCTGAAAAGGGCATTTGGTTGGGCATTGCCGTTAGAAGGGCATTTCGTAGGGCAGTAATTTAGGAGTGTTAGGTTAGGGGAATTATCTGGTTAGGGGGTTAGCTGATTAGGGGTGTTAACTGGTTAGGGAGTTAGTGGCTACTTTGCGATGGGGGTTGTGGCAGTTTAGGGGTTAATAGTTTAGAGGGGTACTTTGTGATGTGGGGAGTGGCAGTTTAGGGATTAATAGTGTAGCAGGTACTTTGTAATGTGGGGGTGTGGCAGTTTAGGGGTTAATAGTGAAGCGTTACTTTGTGAAGTGGGGGTGTGGTGGATTAGGGGTTAATAGTGTAGCAGGTACTTTGTGATGTGAGGGTGTGGCAATTTAGGGATTAATAGTGTAGCAGGTACTTTGCAATGTGGTTGTGTGGTGATATAGGAGTTAATAGTGTAGTGAGGTACTTTGTGGTGAGCTATGTGGCAGTTTAGAGGTAGGGTGTAGTTTAGTGCAACTTTTTCCTCCGGGCTGAATTCTTTACGCAAACTTCAGGTTACATAAATATTTGAGGGTTAAATGCGATCACAATTTACTTTCAACTTGTTATACAAGCGCACATTGCTGCTCAATGCTGCCTAAAGAAAATATGGGGAGCGTAAATTTAAAGAGTGCGCCACTATGGATTTGAGTGTAAAAAAAATTGAGATCGCGTTTACACTCCTCGCTCTAACGTATTACCTAAGTGCGCACTGCACTCTCAGTCTTTCTGAATTAAACTTTTTTTTTGTATTATTATTAATGTATTAGCCCCAGATCTTGCCATTACTTTCATGTTATCACTTACATCACATTCATTTCTAATATATTCTGCAATTCCTAGTGATTATTGAGCAAATGAAATAATTATCCACATGACTTCCATTTCTGCATGGAATATTTTTTTTGACATTGGTGTAATTTATTTTATTATTGTTATTATTATTGGTTATTTGTAGAGTGCCAACAGATTCTGCAGCGCTATGAACCTAGGTGGCTTGTCCCTTTGCTTAACTGATAGTGTGGACTGATCAGCTTTTTTTTCTTTTGCCTCTGTCCTCTGACCTTACATTGGACTCTCCCTTTGGCACCTTGTTTTGCTTTTAATTGCTACTCTGCTTTAGTATCCTTATCTTCATCTGTATTTACTATCGGCTAGATTACGAGTTTTGCGGTAAGAGGGGTGCGTTGCTAACTTGCACTTTATTGTCACCGCTCACTTTCCAACAGCGCTGGTATTACAGGTTTTCAGAAACCCGGCGTTATTAGGCAAGAAGTGAGCGTAGAGCAAAATTGAGCTCCATACCGCACTCCAATACCAGCGCTGCTTAAGTCAGCGGTGAGCTGGTCGTACGTGCTCATGCACGATTTCCCCATAGACATCAATGGGGAGAGCCGGCTGAAAAAAAGTCTAACACCTGCAATAAAGCAGCATAAAGCTCAGTAACACAGCCCCATTGATTCCTATGGGGAAACACATTTTATGTTTACACCTAACACCCTAACATGAATCCTGAGTCTAAACACTCCTAATCTTACACTTATTAACCCCTAATCTGCCGCCCCTGACATCGCAGGCACCTACATTATATCTATTAACCCCTAGTCTGCCGCTCCGGACATCGCTGACACCTACATTATACTTATTAACCCCTAATCTGCTGCCCCCAACATCGACAACACCTACATTATATTTATTAGCCCATAATCTCCTGCCCCCAATGTCGCAGCAACCTACCTACACTTATTAACCCTTAATCTGCCGCTCCGGACATCGCCGCCACTAGAGTAAACATATTAACCCTAAACCACCGCACTCCTGCATCACAAACACTTGTTAAATATTATTAACCCCTAATCTGCCGCCCCTAACATCGCTGCTACCTACATACATTTATTAACCCCTAATATGCCGCCCCCAACGTCACCGCCACTATACTAAATGTATTAACCCCTAACACCCACTAACTTGAATATAATTAAAATAAATCTAAAGAAAACGTACTATTAACTAAATAATTCCTATTTAAAACCAAATACTTACCTGTAAAATAAACCCTAAGATAGCTACAATATAACTAATAGTTACATTGTATCTAGCTTAGGGTTTATTTTTATTTTTCAGGCAAGTTTGTATTTATTTTAACTAGGTAGAATAGTTACTAAATAGTTATTAACTATTTAATAACTACCTAGCTAAAATAAATACATATTTACCTGTAAAATAAAACCTAACCTGTCTTACACTAACACCTAACCTAACCCTACAATTAAATAAATTCCCTAAATCAAATACAATTAACTAAATTGAATACAATTAGCTAAATTAAAAAACAAACACTAAATTACAGAAAATAAAAAACAAATTACAAGACCTTTAAACTAATTACACCTAATCTAATAGCCCTATCAAAATAAAAAAAGCCCACCCAAAATAAAAAAAAACTAGCCTAAACTAAACTACCAATAGCCCTTAAAAGGGCCTTTTGCGGGGCATTGCCCCAAAGAAATCCACTCTTTTACCTGTAAAAAAAAAAATACAAACAACCTCCCCAACAGTAACACCCACCACCCACACAACCAACCCCCCAAATAAAATCCTAACTAAAAATACCTAATCTCCCCATTGCCCTGAAAAGGGCATTTGGATGGGCATTGCCCTTAAAATGGCATTTAGCTCTATTGCATCCAAAACCCCTAATCTAAAAATAAAACCCACCCAATACACCCTTAAAAAATTCTAACACTAACCCCCGAAGATCCACTTACAGTTTTGAAGAGCCGACATCCATCCTCAACGAAGCCGGGAGAAGTCTTCATCCAAGTGGCAAGATTTCCTCAACGAAGCCAGCAGAAGTGGTCCTCCAGGCGGGCAGAAGTCTTCACCCAGACGGCATCTTCTATCTTCATCCTTCCAACGCGGAGCGCCTCCATCTTCAAGACATCCGGCGCGGAGCATCCTCTTCAATTGATGGCTTCTTCTACAATGATGGTTCCTTTAAATGACGTCATCCAAGATGGAGTCCCTTAGATTCCGATTGGCTGATAGAATTCTATCAGCCAATCGGAATGAAGGTTGAAAAAATCCTATTGGCTGATGCAATCATCCAATAGGTTTGAGCTTGCATTCTATTGGCTGATTGGAACAGCCAATAGAATGTGAGCTCAATCCTATTGGCTAATTGCATCAGCCAATAGGATTGAAGTTCAATCCTTTTGGCTGATTGCATCAGCCAATAGGATTTTTTCTACCTTAATTCTGATTGGCTGATAGAATTCTATCAGCCAATCGGAATCTAAGGGATGCCATCTTGGATGACGTCATTTAAAGGAACCTTCATTGTAGAAGAAGCCGTCGATTGAAGAGGATGCTCCGTGCCAGATGTCTTGAAGATGGAGCCGCTCCTCGTTGGAAGGAAGAAGATAGAAGATGGATGTAGGCTCTTCAAAACTGTAAGTGGATCTTCGGGGGTTAGTGTTAGGATTTTTTAAGGGTGTATTGGGTGGGTTTTATTTTTAGATTAGGGGTTTGGGCTGCAATAGAGCTAAATGCCCTTTTAAGGGCAATGCCCATCCAAATGCCCTTTTCATGACAATGGGGAGATTAGGTTTTTTTAGTTAGGATTTTATTTGGGGGGGTTGGTTGTGTGGGTGGTGGGTTTTACTGTTGGGGGGTTGTTTGCATTTTTTTTACAGGTAAAAGAGTGGATTTCTTTGGGGCAATGCCCCGCAAAAGGCCGTTTTAAGGGCTATTGGTGTTTCAGTTTAGTCTAGGGTTTTTTTTTATTTTGGGTGGGCTTTTTTTTTATTATGATAGGGCTATTAGATTAGGTGTAATTAGTTTAAATATCTTGTAATTTGTTTTTTATTTTCTGTAATTTAGTGTTTTTTTTTTGTAATTTAGCTAATTGTATTGAATTTAGTTAATTGTATTTAATTTAGGGAATTTAATTGTAGGGTTAGGTTAGGTGTTAGTGTAAGACAGGTTAGGTTTTATTTTACAAGTAAATTTTTATTTATTTTAGCTAGGTAGTTATTAAATAGTTAATAACTATTTAGTAACAATTCTACCTAGTTAAAATAAATACAAACTTGCCTGTAAAATAAAAATAAAACCTAAGCTAGCTACAATGTAACTATTAGTTATATTGTAGCTAGCTTAGGGTTTATTTTACAGGTAAGTATTTAGTCTTAAATAGGAATTACTTAGTTATTAATAGTAGGTTTTATTTAGATTTATTTTAATTATATTTAAGTTTTGGGGTGTTAGGGTTAGACTTAGATTTAGAGGTTAATAAATTTAGAATAGTGGCGACGACATTGGGGGCGGCAGATTAGGGGTTAATAAATGTAGGTAGGTGGCGGTGATGTTAGGGGTTAATGATATTTAACTAGTGTTTGAGAGGAGGGAGTGTGGCGGTTTAGGGGTTAATATGTTTATTCTAGTGGTGGCGATGTCCGGAGTGGCAGATAATATAATTTATAATAATAATTTGCGATTTATATAGCGCTTTTCTCCCTGTGAGACTCAAAGCACTTTACAAATATACCAACATAAGACATAAAAGTTAGGAGTTTCTGAAGGTCAGATAAGCGGACTGAATGCCTGATGGAAGAGGTGGTTCTTCAGCTTTTTTTTAAAAGTCTGTAAGGATGGTGCCTCTCTGATTGCGCATGGTAAAGAGTTCCAGAAAGGAGGGGCAGCGTGGCAGAATGCTCTGGAGCCTGAGTTTGTCTTGGCACTGAGAGGAGGGATGTGTTGGCTGACCTTAGTGAACGGGATGGGATGTAGGGTGTCAGGAGCTCTTTCAGGTACTGTGGGCCTTGGTTGTTTAAGGCTTTGAAAGTCAGCAGGCCAATTTTAAAATATGTTCACCATTTAATTGGAAGCCAATGCAGGGAGTGGAGAACAGGTGTTATGTGGCAGGAGCGAGTTTGATTGGTCAATAGTCTGGCTGCTGCATTTTGTACTGTCTGAAGGCAATGGAGTTCTTTTTTTGGGAGGCCCAAGTAAAGTGCATTGCAGTAATCTAGCCTAGAGGATACAAATGCATGGATTAATGATGGCATATCATGCGGGAGAATTAAGTGTTGTATCCTGGCTACGTTTTTCAGATGAAAGTAGGCAGATTTTATTACAGAGGAAATCTGCTGTTTAAAAGATAGTCCAGCGTCAATCAGCACTCCGAGGTTTCGTACCTTTGCTGAACTAACGAGTTCAGAGCCTCCAAGCTCCAGGCCAGTTGGGTGATCGTGGGATATTTTTGATGCTCGGGGTCCCCTCACCAAGAGTAACTCTGTTTTGTCCGGGTTCACTTTGAGACAGCTAGCATTCATCCATTCAATGAGGTCTGTTAAGTAACTGTTTATGCGGCATGCTAGGTCTGTAGTATCTGGAGCAAAGGAGAAGTAGAGTTGTGTGTCATGAGCGTAACAATGATACCTTAGGCCATGTCGGTTAATGATGTCCCTCAGTGGTAGTAAGTAAATTGCGAATAGCATGGGAGACAGGATAGATCCTTGTGGAACTCCGCAGGCCAGTTCTGTTGGTGCTGATGAGCTTGATCCTGATATTACTCTCTGTGATCTACCAGCGAGGAAAGATTTAAACCAGTTAAGGACTGTGCCTCCTAGACCACAGATGTACTGCAAGCGCTCTATTAGAATCCTATGGTCAATGGTGTCAAATGCCGCTGAGAGATCCAGGAGGATTAGAATGGAGTAATCACCTTTGTCTCTTGCCATGAGGAGATCATTTAGCACTCGGACAAGCGCTGTTTCAGTGCTGTGGCAGCATCTGAAGCCTGACTGGAAAGGATCGAATATGTTTAGGCGTGATAGATGGGCTTCCAGTTGAGTTGCCACTACTTTTTCAATTATTTTTCCCAGAAATGGGAGGTTGGATACTGGTCTGTAATTAGTCATGCAGTCTGGGTCTAATAAAGGTTTCTTTAGGAGTGGTTTTACCATAACTTCTTTTAGAGGATCTGGGAAGTCTCCTGTTTTTAGTGAACACTGCACTATTTTTGTGAGGACTGGGGCGAGTTAAAGCAGGGTCTAAGTCACACGTAGTAGGGTGCAACTTTTGTATGGTGTTTTTAACTTCTTTTATATCCACATTTGTAAAAGTGGACCATAAACTGGGGCAATCTGGCATTCCATTGAAGTGGTTCTGGTGTGTAACTGTTTGGCCTGCTGTGATAACGGTTTGGATTGAGGAAATCTTGTCTCTGAAGAAGTTTGCAAATGCTTCACATTTATCCTGAGAAAAGTTGGTGGGGCTAAGCATGCATGCTGGTTTGCAGAGCCTTTCTACTGTGCAAAACAGTTGCCTGGGTCTATTGTGGGAGAGTGCAATTTCGCGTGATAAAAATGAAGATTTTTTCTGAGTTATATTGGATTGATATTTTTTTAGATGTTTGGTAAAAGCGGCTTTATCCTCTGGATTAGGGGTTAATAATTTTCTTTTAGTGTTTGCGATGCTGGAGGGCCTTGGTTTAGGGGTTAATAGGTAGTTTATGGGTGTTAGTGTACTTTTTAGCACTTTAGTTATGAGTTTTATGCTACAGCTTTGTAGTGTAAAACTCATAACTACTGACTTTAGAATGCGGTATGAATCTTGACGATATAGGGTGTACCGCTCACTTTTTGGCCTCCCAGGACTAGCTTGTAATACCGGTGCTATGGAAGTCCCATTGAAAAAAGACTATATGCAATTTGCGTAAGTTGATTTGCGGTAAAGCCAAAAAAGTGTGCCGTGCCCCTAAATCTGCAATACTCTTAATACCAGTGGTAGTGAAAAAGCTGCGTTATAACCTGATAACACTGCTTTTATCGAGAGTACTAGTAGTTTTACTGCTCTCCTACCACAGCCTCTGGGTCCTTTTCAGTGTGATAAGTGTGATAGTGTACACAGGCCATACTATGGATCCTGAAGTGGTAGCAAAAGCAGTGACCTATCTAGAACAGATGCTTGGGGCTCATGAAGCTCAGTTACAGACCCTGGATAGCAAGTTAGAACCTAGAACATATATGATAACTTTGTAATTGCAGAAACAGCTCTCAAACCGTAGCCTCTTCCTCTATCTCTTCTATGGAGGAGTCAGCACCTACTTCATCTGCCTCCCTATGACCTTTTCCCAAGATTCATCTGCCTGATAAATAAGCCAAGGTGGATTTTACTTTCATAATAACCAAATATGTTCCATACTTCTCTAGACACAGTCACCTTTATTATATATCTTTTATCTCTTTTAAAAGGAAAATATTTAACCTGGCTCTCTCCACTACTGGTGGGTAATTCTGATTTATTAAATGATGCAGACTCTTTCATTGCAGCACTGTCCTCCATATTTGATCTCCTAGGCAGCTGAAGCCTCCATACTTGATATTCATCAGAACAACCACTCTGAGGCTCATTACATTATTGATTTTCATACTCTACCTTATGAAACCAACTGAAAAATGCAGCATTAAAAGCAGAATTTCTTAAATCTTAAAGTAGAGAATCAAGGATGATCTTATTTATTGTGATAAACCAGACGCCCTTGAAGATTTTTCTGTCTAGATACATTCCAAGAATTTGCTGAAGTGAGAGACAGAGGCCGTAGGGCTGTTGCTCGTCTTGGCCCTCGCTGTACTTCTCCTTTAATAACCTCAAGCCCATCATCTACTGAGGAAGAGCCTATGGATCTTGCTGCAGTATATCTCTCTGACATGCAAAAACAATGCTGTAGGCAATTAGGACTTTGCTTTTAATGGGACTCTAACACACATCAATTAAAACACTGACCTCTGTGCCCAGGAAAAAGTCAAAGCTTAGTGGAAGTTGGAGGAGTCCCACAAAGCTATATCAATTCAAAATCTCCTCAGAACACTCATATTATTCTTTTACCTGTTGCCTTTTACCTGAATAAGAAATGTATCCAAACTGAAGCCTTTCTCTGGGGCTGTAGAGAATTTAATAAATTAATCTTTTGCTAAATCCTGTGAAACAGATCCTGAAATAATTACTTTGGAAGGAACACCTCTTGGCCCATGAATAATTCACTTTGAAACTCCTGAGCTACACTTGACTGTAGGCTTATTACATTCTGAATGAATACACTATGCCTTCACAATCCCTAATTCCACTAGTCTTCTGAAAAATGGTCTTGCTGGGGAGAAGAATGCCTTGGCACTTGTCTACAAAATTCTTACTTAGTAATGCCTTGTTCAGCCACAACAGTCTCTACTCCTCCAATGCTTCCTACACTATACAAGTATGCTGGTGAGCTCAAAAGAAGAGTGCTGATGAAGTACCAACAAATCACCACTATCATTGTAAAATCAATTGACATCCAGAAGTTCCCATCCCTAAGAGGTGCACTTATCTATTATCAAGACACATGGTTAAAGATAAAGCTATAAACAATTAATTTAAAAAACCTTTAAAAACTAGGTTACCTTTGATTCCAGAACTTTTTTATTATCTACAATGGGCTACATTTTTCACCACATTAGACTTACACATAGCATAGAGAATACATGAGAGAGATGAATTTAAGACTGCTTTCAATAGTAGAGCAGGACATTATGAATATCTTGTAATACCGTTTGGCCTTTGTAACACCTCAGAAGTTTTTCATGCCTTGGTCAATGACATCTTTTGAGATCTACTAAACTAATCCTATAACATAAAAGGCCAAGTGTGTTTGTCTGCACAGTAGAGACAGGACAAACACACCTGGCCTTAGAGTCTACCTGATCTGCTGTCCACATCGTGACAACAGTGGGCGGGAGTGGGTGTGGCCGGACGTGAGTGGGTGTGGTTGGGGCTTGGCATGGGCGGGACTGGACGGGGTCGCGTTCCTTCCGAGAGAGACAGATCAAAAGAGAGAGGGGAGAGAGAGAGAAAGAGAGGGGGAGAGAGCAAAAGAGAGGGGGAAGAGCAAAAGAGAGGGGAAAGAGCAAAAGAGAGGGGAGAGAGAGCAAAAGAGAGGGGAAAGAGCAAATGAGAGGGGAAAGAGAAAAAGAGAGGGGGAGAGAGCAAAAGAGAGGGGGAGAGAGAGAGCAAAAGAGAGGGGGAGAGAGCAAAAGAGAGGGCGAGAGAGAAAAATAGAGGCAGAAAGATAGAGAAAAATAGAGGGGGGAGTGAGAGCAAAAGAGGGGGAGAGAGAGAGTGCAAATGAGAGGGGGAGAGAGAGCAAAAGAGAGGGGAAAGCGTAAAAGAGAGGGGCAGAGAGCAAAATAGAGGGGGGAGAGAGAGCAAAAAAAGAGGGGGGAGGAGAGAAAACAAAAGAGAGGGGGGAGAGATAGAGCAAAAGAGAGGGGGGAGAGAGCAAAAGAGGGGGAGAGAGAGAGCGCAAAAGAGAGGGGGGGGAGAGAGAGCAAAAGAGGGGGAGGAAAGAAAGCAAAAGAGAGGGGGGAGAAAGAGAGAGCAAAAGAGAGGGGGGAGAGAGAGGGGGAGAGAGAGAAGCAAAAGAGAGAGTGGAGAGAGAGCAAAAGAGATGAGGAGAGAGAGCGAGCAAAAGAGAGGGGGGGAAGAGAGGGGGAGAGAGAGAGCACAAAAGAGAGGGGGTGAGAGAGGGCGCAAAAGAGAGGGGGAGAGAGCGAAAAGAGAGGGGGGAGAGTGAGCGCAAAAGAGAGGGGGGAGAGAGAGGGCACAAAAGAGAGGGGAGAGAGAGAGAGCAAAAGAGAGTGGGGAGAGAAAGCAAAAGAGAGGGGGGAGAGAGGGAGCAAAAAAAGGGGAAAGAGCAAAAGAGAGGAGGAGAGAGCAAAAGAGAGGGGGGGAGAGAGAGCAAAAGAGAAGGGGAGAAAGAGAGCAAAAGAGAGGGGGGAGAGAGAGCAAAAGAGAAGGATGAGAGAGAGCAAAAGAGAGGTGAAGAGAGGGGGGAGAGTGAGCGCAAAAGAGAGGGGGGAGAGAGAGGGCGCAAAAGAGGGGGAGAGAGAGCGGGCAAAAGAGAGGGGGGAGAGAGAGAGCAAAAGAGAGTGGGGAGAGAAAGCAAAAGAGAGGGGGGAGAGAGGGAGCAAAAAAAAGGGGAAAGAGCAAAAGAGAGGAGGAGAGAGCAAAAGAGAGGGAGAGAGAGGGAAGCAAAAGAGAGGGGGAGAAAGAAAAAGAGAGGGGAGAGAGAGAAAAAATGAGGGGGGGAGAGAGAGCAAAAGAGAGGGGGAGAGAGAGAGCAAAAGAGAGGGGGAGAGAGAGCAAAAGAGGGAGAGAGCGCACAAAAGAGAGGGGGGGACAGAGCAAAAGAGAGGGGGAAAGAGTGCAAAAGAAAGGAGGGAGAGAGAGCAAAAGAGAGGGGGAGAGAGAGAGAGAGCAAAAGAGAGGGGGAGAGAGAAAGAGCAAAAGAGAGGGGGAGAGAGAGAGCCAAAGAGGGGGAGAGAGAGCAAAAGAGAGGGGGTAGAGAGAGAGGGGAGAGAGAGAGAGAGAGAGAGAGAGAGGGGGAGAGAGAAATAGGGGAGAGAGAGCAAAAGAGAGGGGGGAGGAAGAGAGCAAAAGAGAGGGTGGAGAGAGAGCAAAATAGAGGGGAGAGAGAGCAAAAGAGATGGGGGAGAGAGAGCAAAAGAGAAGGGGGATAGAGAGAGCGCAAAAGAGAGGGGGGAAAGTAAGAGCTCCAAAGAGAGGGGGTGAGAGAGAGCGCAAAAGAGAGCGGGGAGAGAGAGTGCAAAAGAGAGGGGGGAGAGAGAGAGCGCAAAAGAGGCGAGAGAGAGAGAGAACGCAAAAGAGAGGGGGAGAGAGAGCACGCAAAAGAGAGGGGGAGAGAGAGAGCAAAAGAAAGGGGGGAAAGAAAGCAAGAGAGAAGGGGGAGAGAGGGAGAAAAAGAGAGGCAAAAGAGCAAAAGAGAGGGGGAGAGAGCAAAAGAGAGGGAGGATATAAAGAGCAAAAGAAAGGGGGGAGAGAGAGAGCAAAAGAGAGGGGGAGAAAGAGAGCAAAATAGAGGGGGGAGAGAGAGCAAAAGAGAGGGTGAGAGAGAGCAAAAGAGAGGCGGAGCGAGAGAGAGCGCAAAAGAGAGGGGGAGAGAGAAAGCAAAAGAAGGGGGGGAGTGAGAGCAAGGGGTGGGACCGCTGTACTGCAAAAAATGGCCCGTGTGAACGGGCTTTAGGACTAGTCAGTAATAATTTACCTGGATAATATACTTGTACTTTGTACATCCCTGAATAAAAAATGCTCACATGTAAACAAGTTCTAGAATGCTTATGAGAAAATTCCTTATATGCTAAATTAGAAAAGTGTGAATTTGAACAAGAACAAATTTATTTTTTACGATATGTGATATCCTCTTCTGGATTTTCCATGGATCCTAAAATTATCTTCTGTTCTAGACTGGCCACAGCCATCCACGTTAAGAGGAGTACAACAGAACATGTTTTCCTTACTACAGTATTACTGAGTGGAACATCGCAGTCTGGACTGTATCTAGAGTCCTAGTTCTGGTTTAATGCTATCCTACCTTAGCTTCCAGAGTGTGACAATAGGTGTCTCAGTAAGGACCTGAGTTTTCAAGCTCTAGCATAAATACTAGTATGTATATATACTGTCATTAGATTGGCATATGGAGGTTACATTTGGAAACTTATAGATTTAACTTTTCAGTTTAATTATTATTTGTTTACAAGTTTCATGTGAACACTCTGTCTGGCTTACGATATATGTTTTTCACGCTTCTTTTTGAGTATTTATTTTGATAACTAGCTCACCAATGGTGAAAGGAGCTCATTGTAACCTCTTCATTTTTCTGTGCTTTGCGTATATGTATGTGCGCACTCATGTGTGTGTATAAAAAGCACAAAACAGGTGTGAGATATCATTAGTTTAACATTTCAAATTACAGAGTGACTAGAAACAAAACAGTAAACTTAAAGTGTGTCTGGCAATGAATGTACCTTTTTATATATGGCAATACAGCACTTGTGTATATAAAAATTAGCATAAACACATTTGACTGAACGTTGTCAGTTTTCTTATGATTTACAAGTTGCAAACTACAAATTGAATATTATATGTAATTAATATGTAATTAACATATTAAAAAATCCCAATGTTACATTAAATTGTGTGTGGATGAGTATATGCGTAGAAGCAAATGCATCAATGGTGATTATTATAGGAATCTCAGAAAAAGCCATTTGAGATACATTTATTTTCCTAAAGAGACACTCAAGTCACAATTAAACTTTCATGATTCATAAAGAGTACACAGTTTTAAGAAACTTTCCAGTTTACTTCCATTATCAAATGTTGTACAATCTTTTTATATACACACTTTTTGAGGCATCTGCTCCTACTGAGCATGTGCACAAGCTCACAGAGTATACATATACTAGTCTGTGATTGGCTGTTGTCAGTCAAATGGTACAGGGGGCTGGCAAATGGGAGAAAAAATACAATTGCCATAAAAAAAATCTACTGCTTTTATGAAATTCAGAACTAGAGGCCTATTTATCAAGTCGTCAACTGCAAATACGCTGGAATTCCGCAGCGTAATTGTGGTGAGCCTGATTCCCCTTATTTATCAAAGCCTACAGACACACGACGGTCTCAGTCCGACACAGATCGATGCTTACGTCATTGCAAATGTTCCAAATGCAAATTCGGCAATATCTGACTATTTTCGCCATTTATCAAATATCTACCAGGTACGTTCGCCACTATTTCGGCCCAGTGTACCTGCTTTTCAATCCGCCGCCCTGGAGGCGGTGGATGCCATAGAAATCAATGGGAGTCTGAAAGCAGCGAAAGCTCATATTCGCTGCTGCCCGATATCCCATTGATTCCTATGGGAGAATAAAAGTTACGTTTACACCTAACACCCTAACATAAGCCCTTAATCTAAACACCCCTAATCTGCCACCCCGAAACCGCCGCCACCTACATTATACTTATTAACCCTAATCTGCCGCCCCTACACCGCCGCCACCTACATTATACTTATTAACCCCTAATCTGCCTCCCCTACACCGCCGCCACTTACATTATAATTATTAACCCCTAATCTGCCTCCCCGACACCGCCGACACTTAGATTATACTTTATAACCCCTAATCTGTTGCCCCAACACCGCTGCCACCTACATAATGTTATTTACCCCTATTCCACCACTCCCCGCCACCGCCGCCACCTACATTATACTTATTAATCCCTAATCTGCCGCCCCGACACCGCCGCCACATACATAAAAGTATTAAACCCTATCCCGCCGCTCCCGGAGCCCACTGAAACTAAATAAAGTTATTAACCCCCAACCCCTGGCCTCCCACATCAGTACCGCTTATTAAACCTATTAACCCCTAAACTGCCAGCCCCCACATCGCCTTAAATTAAATTAAACTATTAACCCCTAAACCTAACAACCCACTAACTTTATATTAAATATTAACTCATCCCTATTTTATAATAAATTAAAACTTACCTATAGATTTAAATTAAACTATATTAAACTATTAATTAATCTACCCTAACTATTATACAAAAATTACATTAAACTATATTAAACTAATAATTAATCTATCCTAACTATTATACTAAAATTACATTAAACTTTATTAAACTAATAATGAATCTTCCCTAACTGTTATACTAAAATTACAATAAACTACAAATTAAATTAAATATATTATATATTTAAAAACCTAACCCTACTCAAATTATTTAAATCTACTAGTAAAAATTACAAAGTTACAAAACTAACAACTATGTTACAAAAAATAACAAACACTGTTACAAAAAATAAATAAACACTAAGTTACAAAAAATAAAAAATAAATTATCAAATATTTAAACTAATTACACCTAATCTAAGAGCACTATGAAAATAAAAAATCCCCCCCAAAATAAAATAAACCCTAGCCTACAATAAACAACCAATGGCCCTTAAAATGCGAGCTCAATCCTATTGGCTGATTGGATCAGCCAATAGGATGAAAGCTCAATCCTATTGGCTGATTGAAACAGACAATATGATTTTTTCAACCTTAATTCCGATTGGCTGATAGAAATCTATCAGGCAATCGGAATCTAAGGGACGTCATCTTGGATGACGTCATTTAAAGGAACCTTCATTGTAGAAGACGGATGTCTTGAAGATGGAGCCGCTCCGCGCCGGATGGATGAAGATAGAAGATGCCGTCTGGATGAAGACTTCTGCCCAGTTGGATGAAGAAGTTGGCCCGCTTGGATGAAGACTTCTGCCGGCTTCGATGAGGACTTCTGCCGCTTTGTGGAGGATGGCTATCGGATCTTCAGAAACTGTAAGTGGATCTTCGGGGCTTAGTGATAGGCTTTTTTAAGGGTTTATTGGGTGGGTTTTAATGCTAGATTAGGGTTTGGGCTTTTGAAAAAGAGCTAAATGCCATTTTAAGGGCAATGCCCATACAAATGCCCTTTTCAGGGCAATGTGGAGCTTAGGTTTTTTAGATTAGGTTTTTATTTGAGGGGTTTGGTTGTGTGGGTGGTGGGTTTTACTTTTGAGGGGGTATATGTATTTTTTATTTACAGGTAAAATAGCTGATTTCTTTGGTGCAATACCCCGCAAAAGGCCCTATTAAGGGCTATTTGTAGTTTATTGTAGGCTAGGATTTTTTTTTATTTTGGGGGGGGGATTTTTTATTTTCATAGGGCTCTTAGATTAGGTGTAATTAGTTTAAATATTTGATAATTTATTTTTTATTTTTTGTAACTTAGTGTTTATTTTTTTTGTAACTTACGGCTAGATTTAGAGTTTTGTCGGTAAGAACCCGCGTAGCTAACGCCGGCTTTTTTCTGGCCGCACCATAAAAATAACTCTGGTATTGAGAGTCCACATAAAGGCTGCGTTAGGCTCCAAAAAAGGAGCGTAGAGCATTTTTAACGCAACTTCAACTCTCGATATCAGAGTTGCTTACGGACGCGGCCAGCCTCAAAAACGTGCTTGTGCACGATTCCCCCATAGCAAACAATGGGGCTGTTTGAGCTGAAAAAAAACCTAACACCTGCAAAAAAGCTGCGTTCAGCTCCTAACGCAGCCCCATTGTTTGCTATGCATAAACAATTCCTAAGTCTGCACCTAACACCCTAACATGTACCCCGAGTCTAAACACCCCTAACCTTACACTTATTAACCCCTAATCTGCCGACCCCGCTATCGCTGACCCCTGCATATTTTTTTAACCCCTAATCTGCCGCTCCGTAAACCGCCGCTACTTACATTATCCTTATGTACCCCTAATCTGCTGCCCCTAACACCGCCGACCCCTATATTATATTTATTAACCCCTAATCTGCCTCCCACAACGTCGCCTCCACGTGCCTACACTTATTAACCCCTAATCTGCCGACCGGACCGCACCGCTACTATAATAAAGTTATTAACCCCTAATCCGCCTCACTAACCCTATAATAAATAGTATTAACCCCTAATCTGCCCTCCCTAACATCGCCGACACCTAACTTCAATTATTAACCCCTAATCTGCCGACCAGAGCTCACCGCTATTCTAATAAATGGATTAACCCCTAAAGCTAAGTCTAACCCTAACACTAACACCCCCCTAAATTAAATATAATTTAAATCTAACGAAAATTAATTAACTCTTATTAAATAAATTATTCCTATTTAAAGCTAAATACTTACCTGTAAAATAAATCCTAATATAGCTACAATATAAATTATAATTACATTGTAGCTATTTTAGGATTAATATTTATTTTACAGGCAACTTTGTAATTATTTTAACCAGGTACAATAGCTATTAAATAGTTAAGAACTATTTAATAGTTACCTAGTTAAAATAATTACAAAATTACCTGTAAAATAAATCCTAACCTAAGTTACAATTAAACCTAACACTATACTATCATTAAATTAATTAAATAAAATACCTACAATTACCTACAATTAAACCTAACACTACACTATCAATAAATTAATTAAATACAATACCTACAAATAACTACAATTTTAAACTAACTAAAGTACAAAAAATAAAAAAGAACTAAGTTACAAAAAATAAAAAAATATTTACAAACATAAGAAAAATATTATAACAATTTTAAACTAATTACACCTACTCTAAGCCCCCTAATAAAATAACAAAGCCCCCAAAATGAAAAAATGCCCTACCCTATTCTAAATTACTAAAGTTCAAAGCTCTTTTACCTTACCAGCCCTGAACAGGGCCCTTTGCGGGGCATGCCCCAAGAAGTTCAGCTCTTTTTGCCTGTAAAAAAAACATACAATACCCCCCCCCAACATTACAACCCACCACCCACATACCCCTAATCTAACCCAAACCCAACTTAAATAAACCTAACACTAAGCCCCTGAAGATCTTCCTACCTTATCCTCACCATACCAGGTTCACCGATCCGTCCTGAAGAGCTCCTCCGATGTCCTGATCCAAGCCCAAGCGGGGGGCTGAAGAGGTCCATGATCCGGCTGAAGTCATCATCCAAGCGGGAGCTGAAGAGGTCCATGATCCGGCTGAAGTCTTCATCCAAGCGGGAGCTGAAGAGGTCCATGATCCGGATGAAGTCTTCTATCAATGGCATCTTCAATCTTCTTTCTTCGGGAGCCATCATCTTCCATCCGACGCTGAACATCCTCTTCTCCCGACGCCTACTAGCCGAATGAAGGTTCCTTTAAGGGACGTCATCCAAGATGGCGTCCCTCGAATTCATCATCCAAGATGGCGTCCCTCGAATTCCGATTGGCTGATAGGATTCGGATCAGCCAATCGGATTGAACTTGATTCTGATTGGCTGATTCCATCAGCCAATCAGAATATTCCTACCTTAATTCTGATTGGCTGATAGAATCCTATCAGCCAATCGGAATTCGAGGGACGCCATCTTGGATGACGTCCCTTAAAGGAACCGTCATTCTTCAGTTGGACGTCGCCGGATGAAGATGGGTTCCCGTCGGAGGTCTTCAGGATGGAGCCGGTCCTCATCGGATGAAGATAGAAGATGCCGCTTGGAAGATGATGGTTGCCGGTCCGGATCTACTTTTCTTCCCGGATAGGATGAAGACTTTGGAGCCTCTTCTGGACCTCTTCAGCCACCGGATGATGGATCGCCAGCCCCCGCTTGGGTTGGATGAAGATTTTGGAGCCAGGACGGATCGGTGATACCTGGTGAGGTGAAGACAAGGTAGGATGATCTTCAGGGGCTTAGTGTTAGGTTTATTTAAAGGGGGTTTGGGTTAGATTAGGGGTATGTGGGTGGTGGGTTGTAATGTTGGGGGGTATTGTATGTTTTTTTTTACAGGCAAAAGAGCTGAACTTCTTGGGGCATGCCCCGCAAAGGGCCCTGTTCAGGGCTGGTAAGGTAAAAGAGCTTTGAACTTTAGTAATTTAGAATAGGGTAGGGAATTTTTTATTTTGGGGGTCTTTGTTATTTTATTAGGGGGCTTAGAGTAGGTGTAATTAGTTTAAAATTGTTGTAATATTTTTCTTATGTTTGTAAATATTTTTTTATTTTTTGTAACTTAGTTCTTTTTTATTTTTTGCACTTTAGTTAGTTTATTTCATTGTAGTTATTTGTACATATTGTATTTAATTAATTTATTGATAGTGTAGTGTTAGGTTTAATTGTAGGTAATTGTAGGTATTTTATTTAATTCATTTAATGATAGTATAGTGTTAGGTTTAATTGTAACTTAGGTTAGGATTTATTTTACAGGTAATTTTGTAATTATTTTAACTAGGTAGCTATTAAATAGTTCTTAACTATTTAATAGCTATTGTACCTGGTTAAAATAATTACAAAGTTGCCTGTAAAATAAATATTAATCCTAAAATAGCTACAATGTAATTATAATTTATATTGTAGCTATATTAGGATTTATTTTACAGGTAAGTATTTAGCTTTAAATAGGAATAATTTATTTAATAAGAGTTAATTAATTTCGTTAGATTTAAATTATATTTAATTTAGGGGGGTGTTAGTGTTAGGGTTAGACTTAGCTTTAGGGGTTAATAAATTTATTAGAATAGCGGTGAGCTCCGGTCGGCAGATTAGGGGTTAATGTTTGAAGTTAGGTGTCGGTGATGTTAGGGAGGGCAGATTATGGGTTAATACTATTTATTATAGGGTTAGTGAGGCGGATTAGGGGTTAATAACTTTATTATAATAGTGGTGCGGTCCGCTTGGCAGATTAGGGGTTAATAAGTGTAGGCAGGTGGAGGCGACGTTGTGGGGGGCAGATTAGGGGTTAATAAATATAATATAGGGGTCGGCGGTGTTAGGGGCAGCAGATTAGGGGTACATAGCTATAATGTAGGTGGCGGCGCTTTGCGGTCGGCAGATTAGGGGTTAATTATTGTAGGTAGCTGGCGGCGACGTTGTGGGGGCAGATTAGGGGTTAATAAATATAATACAGGGGTCGGCGGTGTTAGGGGCAGCAGATTAGGGGTACATAAGTATAACGTAGGTGGCGGTCGGCAGATTAGGGGTTAAAAAAAAATAATCGAGTGGCGGCGATGTGGGGGGACCTCGGTTTAGGGGTACATAGGTAGTTTATGGGTGTTAGTGTACTTTAGAGTACAGTAGTTAAGAGCTTTATGAACCGGCGTTAGCCCAGAAAGCTCTTAACTACTGACTTTTTTCTGTGGCTGGAGTTTTGTCATTAGATTTCTAACGCTCACTTCAGCCACGACTCTAAATACCGGAGTTAGAAAGATCCCATTGAAAAGATAGGATACGCAAATGACGTAAGGGGATCTGCGGTATGGAAAAGTCGTGGCTGAAAAGTGAGTGTTAGACCCTTTTTTGAGTGACTCCAAATACCGGAGTTAGCCTAAAACCGCGTTAGGAGCCTCTAACGCTGGTTTTCACAGCTAACGCCAAACTCCAAATCTAGGCCATAGTGTTTGCTATTTTTTGTAACTTAGCTGTTAGTTTTTTGTAACTTTGTAATTTGTAATAGTATATTTAAATAATTTGAGTAGGGTTAGGTTTTTAAATATATAATATAGTTAATTTAATTGGTAGTTTAATGTAATTTTAGTATAACAGGATATATTCATTATTAGTTTAATATAGTTTAATGTAATTTTAGTATAATAGTTAGAGTAGGTTAATTATTAGTTTAATATAGTTTAATTTAAATCTAAAGGTAAGTTTAAATTTATTATAAGATAGGGATGATGTAATATTTAATGTAAAGTTAAGGGGTTGTTAGGTTTAGGGGTAAATAGTTTAATTTAGTTTATGGCGAAGTAGGGGGCTGGTAGTTTAGGGGTTAATAGGTTTAGTAAGTGGTACTGATGTGGGAGGCCAGGGGTTTAGGGGTTAATAACTTTATTTAGTTGCGGTGGGCTCCGGGAGTGGCGGGATAGGGGTTAATACTTTTATGTAGGTGGCGGCAGTGGCGGGGCAGCAGATTAGGGGTTAATAACATAATGTAGGTGGCGGCAGTGTTGGGGCGGCAGATTAGGAGTTAATAACATAATGTAGGTGGCGGCAGTGTAGGGGGAGGAAGATTAGGGGTTATTAACATAATGTAGGTGGCGGTGGTGTCGGGGGCGGAAGATTAGGGGGTAATAACATAATGTAGGTGGCAGTGGGCTCCGGGAGCGGCGGGATAGGGATTAATAACTTTATTAAAGTTTCGGTGGGCTCCGGGAGTGGCAGTTTAGGGGTTAATAACTTTATTTAGTTGCGGCGGGGTCCGGGAGCGGCGGGATAGGGGTTAAACAGTTTAGTATAGTGGCAGTGTTTAGTGACAGTATACAAATAAAGCTGTGAAAAAGCCGAATAGTAGCGGGATCGATGACTGTTAGTTAACAACAGTCCGCTGCTCATCGCCCCGTACTTGGTGCGCAGCTTTTTGACTGCTTTTTTGTTAAATATGGAGAGCGTATTCAGGTCCGCGGCCACGATGTTAGGCGATGTCAGGCGAGCGTTTTGGTGCCGGCGAATGCAAGTAAGTAAGTTGATAAGTAGGCCTCTAAATGTTATTGCATTATCTCTTTATAATCTACGTGTTAATTATGCAATTTTACTGTATTTAGTGGTCCTTTAAAACGTTTACCCTTAAAGTGAAAGTAAAGTTATGTGGTCCCCTCTCCTCAGTTACATAGTTCATTTAAAATAAATAGGAGTTTCATTCATGAGTTTGTACAAATTTGCATGCAAATGCCATTTTCGCCGCAAATAAACTCAATATTTTACTACTTACAATTCAACCCGTTTTTCTCCTCTCATTTTACTTCCTGATCACGTTCATCGGTCGACCAATTGACTTTCTGGCCGATAGGCGGCCATGAGCCGACGTCATCCGCCTATGTGTTCAATTGCGCATGCGGCAAATCTTATTTGTGCTCGTTATGTAGGACGCACGTTCATGATTCGCGCATGCGCACACCTTTTTGCTTTATAACAGCCAAGGACGAATTCATGCATGCGCGTTGTAAAGAGGCTCATCACAGAATCGCATGCGCATTAATGGTAAGATCTACGATTCGCCCATGCGCAATGCGTTCTTTGCTTGTGAACGCGCATTTGACATACGTATAGAGCGGGTGGGACCGCTCTATACATCTAAACACAGAAACATAGGAAGTCTAAGATGGGCGGAGCATGACGGATAAGGTTAGAAGAAATAAAATTTTAATTAAAAGTCAAAATTCACATAATGAAGAAAAAAAAAATAGCGATCCTACTATTTGGAATGTATGCAATACTTGGATGTGTTGTAAAGGGCTAAAATTTACTTTCACTTTAAACTGTCCCAAAGATTTGTTATATAAGATGTATAATATAAAATGTATGATACATTGTTTTGTTTTGTTTTGCAAATGAAATCGCTGGCTTTGCTCTTTGAAACCATAGACAAATCATAACCTATAAAAATAGCATAAGCTTGTAGAAAGATCAGACATCCTTATATTATCACTCAAATGCATCCATGTCTTATCTCTGTCTGTGTACAATAATTAGAAAAAAAACAATTAAAAATTAACATTTTAGAACACTATCTCTCCTACTCCCCACAGGGAATGTAATTTATATTGCTGGCTGTGTTTAGACAGCTTGTCTATAGTCAATACTTAAGTATTGAAATATTCAGTATAGGTGGGGATGTAATAGGCAAAGTTTGCTATTTCAAATGACAACATAAAGGTAAAGTAGGTATTTGTAAGCAATTTAATACACTCCAGTGGGTAAAATTATTGTACACTGTGCCTTTAATAGCTCTAGTCACCAAGCAATGGTCTTTAAAGGGATATTAAACACTTAACAAATGGTAGATAGAATTATGCATTTAAAGAAAATATTAGTATGAGAATAACATGTATATGAATTTTTTAAAGTTTCATAAACTGTTAAAATAGTGACAAAATAAGTGTAAAGTTTTAGGCCTAGATTTGGAGTTCGGCGGTAAAAGGGCTGTTAACGCTCCGCGGGCTTTATTCTGGCCGCACCATAAATTTAACTCTGGTATCGAGAGTTAAAACAAATGCTGCGTTAGGCTCCAAAAAAGGAGCGTAGAGCATTTTTACCGCAAATGCAACTCTCGATACCAGAGTTGCTTACGGACGCGGCCGGCCTCAAAAACGTGCTCGTGCACGATTCTCCCATAGGAAACAATGGGACTGTTTGAGCTGAAAAAAAACCTAACACCTGCAAAAAAGCAGCGTTCAGCTCCTAACGCAGCCCCATTGTTTCCTATGGGGAAACACTTCCTACGTCTGCACCTAACACTCTAACATGTACCCCGAGTCTAAACACCCCTACCCTTACACTTATTAACCCCTAATCTGCCGCCCCCGCTATCGCTGACCCCTGCATTACACTTTTAACCCCTAATCTGCCGCTCCGTAAAACGCCGCCACCTACGTTATCCCTATGTACCCCTAATCTGCTGCCCTAACACCGCCGACCCCTATATTATATTTATTAACCCCTAATCTGCCCCCCTCAACGTCGCCGACACCTGCCTACACTTATTAACCCCTAATCTGCCGAGCGGACCTGAGCGCTACTATAATAAAGATATTAACCCCTAACCCGCCTCACTAACCCTATCATAAATAGTATTAACCCCTAATCTGCCCTCCCTAACATCGCCGACACCTACCTTCAATTATTAACCCCTAAACTTCCGATCGGAGCTCACCGCTATTCTAATAAATGGATTAACCCCTAAAGCTAAGTCTAACCCTAACACTAACACCCCCCTAAGTTAAATATAATTTACATCTAACGAAATTAATTAACTCTTATTAAATAACTTATTCCTATTTAAAGCTAAATACTTACCTGTAAAATAAATCCTAATATAGCTACAATATAAATTATAATTATATTATAGCTATTTTAGGATTAATATTTATTTTACAGGTAACTTTGTATTTATTTTAACCAGGTACAATAGCTATTAAATAGTTAAGAACTATTTAATAGTTACCTAGTTAAAATAATAACAAATTTACCTGTAAAATAAATCCTAACCTAAGTTATAATTAAACCTAACACTACCCTATCAATAAAATAATTAAATAAACTACCTACAATTACCTACAATTAACCTAACACTACACTATCAATAAATTAATTAAACACAATTGCTACAAATAAATACAATTAAATAAACTAGCTAAAGTACAAAAAATAAAAAAAGAACTAAGTTACAGAAAATAAAAAAATATTTACAAACATAATAAAAATATTACAACAATTTTAAACTAATTACACCTACTCTAAGCCCCCTAATAAAATAACAAAGCCCCCCAAAATAAAAAATTCCCTACCCTATTCTAAATTTAAAAAGTTACAAGCTCTTTTACCTTACCAGCCCTGAACAGGGCCCTTTGCGGGGCATGCCCCAAGAATTTCAGCTCTTTTGCCTGTAAAAAAAAACATACAATACCCCCCCCCCCAACATTACAACCCACCACCCACATACCCCTAATCTAACCCAAACCCCCCTTAAATAAACCTAACACTAATCCCCTGAAGATCTTCCTACCTTGTCTTCACCATCCAGGTATCACCGATCCGTCCTGGCTCCAAGATCTTCATCCAACCCAAGCGGGGGTTGGCGATCCATAATCCGGTGCTCCAAAGTCTTCCTCCTATCCGGCAAGAAGAGGACATCCGGACCGGCAAACATCTTCTCCAAGCGGCATCTTCGATCTTCTTCCATCCGGTGCGGAGCGGGTCCATCTTGAAGCAGGCGACGCGGATCCATCCTCTTCTTCCGATGTCTCCCGACTAATGACGGTTCCTTTAAGGGACGTCATCCAAGATGGCGTCCCTCGAATTCCGATTGGCTGATAGGATTCTATCAGCCAATCGGAATTAAGGTAGGAATTTTCTGATTGGCTGATGGAATCAGCCAATCAGAATCAAGTTCAATCCGATTGGCCGATCCCATCAGCCAATCAGATTGAGCTCGCATTCTATTGGCTGATCGGAACAGCCAATAGAATGCGAGCTCAATCTGATTGGCTGATTGGATCAGCCAATCGGATTGAACTTGATTCTGATTGGCTGATTCCATCAGCCAATCAGAAAATTCCTACCTTAATTCCGATTGGCTGATAGAATCCTATCAGCCAATCGGAATTCGAGGGACGCCATCTTGGATGACGTCCCTTAAAGGAACCGTCATTAGTCGGGAGACATCGGAAGAAGAGGATGGATCCGCGTCGCCTGCTTCAAGATGGACCCGCTCCGCACCGGATGGAAGAAGATCGAAGATGCCGCTTGGAGAAGATGTTTGCCGGTCCGGATGTCCTCTTCTTGCCGGATAGGAGGAAGACTTTGGAGCACCGGATTATGGATCGCCAACCCCCGCTTGGGTTGGATGAAGATCTTGGAACCAGGACGGATCGGTGATACCTGGATGGTGAAGACAAGGTAGGAAGATCTTCAGGGGATTAGTGTTAGGTTTATTTAAGGGGGGTTTGGGTTAGATTAGGGGTATGTGGGTTGTAATGTTGGGGGGGAGTATTGTATGGTTTTTTTTACAGGCAAAAGAGCTGAAATTCTTGGGGCATGCCCCGCAAAGGGCCCTGTTCAGGGCTGGTAAGGTAAAAGAGCTTGTAACTTTTTTAATTTAGAATAGGGTAGGGAATTTTTTATTTTGGGGGGCTTTGTTATTTTATTAGGGGGCTTAGAGTAGGTGTAATTAGTTTAAAATTGTTGTAATATTTTTATTATGTTTGTAAATATTTTTTTATTTTCTGTAACTTAGTTCTTTTTTTATTTTTTGTACTTTAGCTAGTTTATTTAATTGTATTTATTTGTAGCAATTGTGTTTAATTAATTTATTGATAGTGTAGTGTTAGGTTAATTGTAGGTAATTGTAGGTAGTTTATTTAATTATTTTATTGATAGGGTAGTGTTAGGTTTAATTATAACTTAGGTTAGGATTTATTTTACAGGTAAATTTGTTATTATTTTAACTAGGTAACTATTAAATAGTTCTTAACTATTTAATAGCTATTGTACCTGGTTAAAATAAATACAAAGTTACCTGTAAAATAAATATTAATCCTAAAATAGCTATAATATAATTATAATTTATATTGTAGCTATATTAGGATTTATTTTACAGGTAAGTATTTAGCTTTAAATAGGAATAAGTTATTTAATAAGAGTTAATTAATTTCGTTAGATGTAAATTATATTTAACTTAGGGGGGTGTTAGTGTTAGGGTTAGACTTAGCTTTAGGGGTTAATCCATTTATTAGAATAGCGGTGAGCTCCGATCGGAAGTTTAGGGGTTAATAATTGAAGGTAGGTGTCGGCGATGTTAGGGAGGGCAGATTAGGGGTTAATACTATTTATGATAGGGTTAGTGAGGCGGGTTAGGGGTTAATATCTTTATTATAGTAGCGCTCAGGTCCGCTCGGCAGATTAGGGGTTAATAAGTGTAGGCAGGTGTCGGCGACGTTGAGGGGGGCAGATTAGGGGTTAATAAATATAATATAGGGGTCGGCGATGTTAGGGGCAGCAGATTAGGGGTACATAGGGATAACGTAGGTGGCGGCGATTTGCGGTCGGAAGATTAGGGGTTAATTATTGTAAGTAGCTGGCGGCGACGTTGTGGGGGGCAGGTTAGGGGTGAATAAATATAATACAGGGGTCGGCGGGGTTAGGGGCAGCAGATTAGGGGTACATAAATATAACGTAGGTGGCGGTCGGCAGATTAGGGGTTAAAAATTTTAATCGAGTGGCGGCGGTGTGGGGGGACCTCGGTTTAGGGGTACATAGGTAGTTTATGGGTGTTAGTGTACTTTAGGGTACAGTAGCTAAGAGCTTTATAAACCGGCGTTAGCCAGAAAGCTCTTAACTCCTGCTTTTTTCAGGCGGCTGGAATTTTGTCGTTAGAGCTCTAACGCTCACTTCAGAAACGACTCTAAATACCAGCGTTAGAAAGATCCCATTGAAAATATAGGCTACGCAAATGGCGTAGGGGGATCTGCGGTATGGAAAAGTCGCGGCTGTAAAGTGAGCGTTAGACCCTTTAATCACTGACTCCAAATACCAGCGGGCGGCCAAAACCAGCGTTAGGAGCCTCTAACGCTGGTTTTGACGGCTACCGCCGAACTCCAAATCTAGGCCTCAGTGTCTATAAAACAATGGGAGCTGCAATGTTGTAACTTAGGTTACTTTCTCTGCTGTGGCCAATTAGGGACAGTTATAAATAAGTCACTAGAGTGTGCAGCCAATAGCTGTGTGAAATATAACAGTGTTCTGCACTTCCAATTCGAACAAGAACTGAAAAGCCCACAATTTCAGAATGGAATAACAGGAAAAGGGAACAAAATAAACAATGAAAATATATTGTAACAATGTTTTCATATATATGATTTATCATTTTATATTGCCATCTCAAACGGCGAGATTACGAGTTTGGCGTTAACAGGGGTGCGTTGCTAACGAGGCTTTTTTTCTAATGCTACATTAAGCCAACACTGGTATTACAGGTTTTTTAAACCTGCCGTTAGCCGCAAAAAGGTGAGCGTAGAGCAGAATTTAGCTCCACATCTCACCTCAATACCAGCGTTGCTTACGGTAGCTGGCTAAACGTGCTCGTGCACGATTTCCCCATAGTAAACAATGGGGCTGAGCTGGCTGAAAAAAAACCTAACACCTGCAAAAAAGCAGTGTCCAGCTCCTAACGCAGCCCCATTGTTTCCTATGGGGAAATAAAAAATATGTCTGCACCTAACACCCTAACATGAACCCTGAGTCTAAACACCCCTAATCTTACACTTATTAACCCCTAATCTGCCGCCCCAACATCGTCGCCACCTGCATTATACTATTAACCCCTAATCTGCCACTCCGGACACTGCCGCCACTTACATTATAGTTATTAACCCCTAATCTGCCCCCCAACGTTGCCGCAACTATATTAAATTAATTAACCCCTAATCTGCCGCCATCAACGTCGCCGCCACTATAATAAAGTTATTAACCCCTAAACCTAAGTCTAACCCTAACCCTAACACCCCCCTAAGTTAAATATAATTTAAATAAATCTAAATAAAATAACTACAATTAAATAAATTATTCCTATTGAAACCGAAATACTTACCTATAAAATAAACCATAAGATAGCTACAATATAACTAATAGTTACATTGTAGTTAGCTTATGATTTATTTTTATTTTACAGGCAACTTTGTATTTATTTTAACTAGGTACAATAGTTATTAAATACTGTAGTTATTAACTATTTAATAACTTCCTAGCTAAAATAAGTACAAAATTACCTGTAAAATAAATCCTAACCTAAGTTACAATTACACCTAACGCTACACTATCATTAAATAAATTAACTAAAATACCTACAATTAATTACAATTAAATTCAATAAACTAAATTACAGAAAAAAAAACACAAAATTACAGAAAATAAAAAAAGATTTACAAGAATTTTAAACTAATTACACCTAATCTAATCCCCCTAATAAAATAAAAAAGCCCCCCAAAATAATAAAATTTCCCTACCCTATACTAAATTACAAATAGCCCTTAAAAGGGCCTTTTGTGGGGCATTGCCCCAAAGTAATCAGCTCTTTTACCTGTAAAAGAAAAATACAATACCCCCCAACATTAAAACCCACCAAATCCCCCCCATTGAAGATCTCCCTACCTTGAGCCGTCTTTACCCAGCCAGGCACAAGTGGTCATCCAATCCGGGCAGAAGTCTTCATCCGATGGGGCAGAAGAGGACATCCAGACCGGCAAAAGTCTTCATCCTATCAGGGCAGAAGAGGACATCCGGACCGGCAGAAGGCTTCATCCAAGCGGCATCTTCTATCTTCTTCCATCCGACGAGGAGCGACTCCATCTTGAAGACATCCGGCGCGGAGCATCCTTCCAGCACGACGGACTAACAACGAATGACGGATCCTTTAAATTACGTCATCCAAGATGGCGTCCCTCGAATTCCGATTGGCTGATAGGATTCTATCAGACAATCGGAGTTAAGGTAGGAAAAATCCGATTAGTTGATTTAATCAGCCAATCGGATTGAAGTTCAATCCGATTGGCTGATTGGATCAGCCAATAGAATTGACCTTGCATTCTATTGGCTGATCCAATCAGCCAATTGGATTGAACTTCAATCCGATTGGCTGATTAAATCAACCAATCAGATTTTTCCTACCTTAATTCCGATTGGCTGATAGAATCCTGTCAGCCAATCGGAATTCGAGGGACACCATCTTGGATGACGTCATTTAAAGGAACCGCCATTTGTCGTTAGTCCGTCGTGCTGGAAGGATGCTCCGCGCCGGATGTCTTCAAGATGGAGTCGCTCCTCGTCGGATGGAAGAAGATAGAAGAAGCTGCTTGGATGAAGCCTTCTGCCAGTCCGGATGTCCTCTTCTGCCCAGATAGGATGAAGACTTTGGCCGGTCTGGATGTCCTCTTCTGCCCCATCGGATGAAGACTTCTGCCCGGACCGGATGACCACTTGTGCCCGGCTGGGTGAAGACGGCTCAAGGTAGGGAGATCTTCAATGGGGTAGTGTTAGGTTTTTTTAAGGGGGGATTGGGTGGGTTTTAGAGTAGGGGTGTGTGGGTGGTGGGTTTTAATGTTGGAGGGGGTATTGTATTTTTCTTTTACAAGTAAAAGAGCTGATTACTTTGTGGCAATGACCGCAAAAGGCCCTTTTAAGGGCTATTTGTAATTTAGTATAGGGTAGGGAAATTTTATTATTTGGGGGGGCTTTTTTATTTGATTAGGTGGATTAGATTAGGTGTAATTAGTTTAAAATTCTTGTAATTCTTTTTTTATTTTCTGTAATTTAGTGTTTTTTTTCGTAATTTAGTTTATTGAATTTAATTGTAATAAATTGTAGGTAGTTTAGGTAATTAGTTTAATGATAGTGTAGTGTTAGGTGTAATTGTAACTTAGGTTAGGATTTATTTTACAGGTAATTTTGTACTTATTTTAGCTAGGAAGTTATTAAATAGTTAATAACTATTTAATAACTATTGTACCTAGTTAAAATAAATACAAAGTTGCCTGTAAAATAAATATAAATCCTAAATTAGCTACAATGTAATTATTAGTTATATTGTGGCTAGCTTAGGGTTTATTTTATAGTAAAGTATTTAGTTTTAAATAGGATTAATTTATTTAATTATGTTAAATGTATTTCGTTTAATTTAAATTATATTTAAGTTAGGGGGGGTTAGGGTTAGGTTTAGACTTAGGTTTAGGGGTTAATAACTTTAATATAGTAGCGGCGACGTTGGGGGTGGCAGATTAGGGGTTAATAAATATAAGTAGGTGTCGGCGATGTTAGGGATGGCAGATTAGGGGTTAATAAAATTTAACTAGTGTTTGCGAGGCGGGAGTGCGGCGGTTCAGGGGTTAATACGTTTATTAAAGTGGCGGCGATGTCCGGTCGGCAGATTAGGGGTTAAAACATTTTATTTTAGTGCTTGCGATGTGGGGGGCCTCGGTTTAGGGGTTAATAGGTAGTTTATGGGTGTTAGTGTACTTTGTAGCAGTTTAGTTAAGAGTTTTATGTTCCGGCGTTAGCCCATAAAACTCTTAACTAATGACTTTTAAATGCGGTAGGAGTCTTGACAGGAGAGGGTCTACCGATCGCTTCTTCCAAGACTCGTAATACCAGAGTTAGGCAAATCCCATTAAAAAGATAGGATACGCAATTGACGTAAGGGGATTTGCTGTACCCTCGAGTCGCGGAAGAAAAGTGAGCGGTGAGCCTGTACCTGTCAGACTCGTAATACCAGCGTTAGAAAAAAAGCAACGTTGGGACCTCTCAACGCTGCTTTTTAAGGCTAACGCAAAACTCATAATCTCAGTGAAAGTGTTTAATGTCCCTTTAAAGATATTAAATCCTAATAAAAAAATATGCTGCTAGAATAAAACATTTTTCAGAATAAGCCTAGGGAGGAAATGTAGATAGACTTTTTTTGTATAAAAGTTAAAAAGAATATCGATTAATTGAAGGTATAATTAGTTAACTAGAAATGAAAATTCATTAAAAAAAATAGAAAAGAGAAGAAAAGAGAGTTGGGAGGAAGCAAGAGGATGAGAGTGGAGAGGGAATACAATGAGAAAATATGTGACTAAAAGAAGGTTGCATCATTTATTTTTTTTCTTGAATATTGGTATGACTGCAGCAAAGGACATCTTATGCAAAAGAAAAATTGTTGCAGATTTTGAAACAAGGCTTTTTGGAATGATATGATTCATATTTATATTACTATTTCATGTATATCTCTGTACATTTGTGTGAAAAGCAAAAGGCTATCCAGATAATCTCTTGACTAAATATTTCCTATCTCGTCTCCGCCAGATCTTCCCTCCTATAATTTGAAACATATCTTTTATATCTTATCCCTACAGACAAGCAAACACATCAGGAACTCTCAGTTGTTGATAGAATAACCTTTACAAGATATACTGTACGTTCCACACTCTGATGATAAGTTACATGAAATGTTGAACATTGGTAATTGCTGCTTACATTTTTCTGTCATCTATGTTTACAAGCACTGCCATTTATTAGTGGCAGACATTTTTACACATTCTGCTTGTAAAGTAGTATCATATTAACATGGGGAAGGAAAAACTGAAGTATATAATGCAAAGCACATATTCTACTAAATTAACTAGACTCCCTAATTCGTATCTGACCATAAAATACAGAATCATATAACTGATTAAAAAAAAAGCAATAAATAACGCATAATTTAAAAAAAAAAAAAAATTGTATACACAGACAGATCAATTGGATCCTCCCCCAAAATCCCTATGCCACAAAATAATCTTGTGTGATTCCGGCAAACCATTAGTGACAGACACTGCACTAAGGGCTAGATTACAAGTGGAACGGCATTTAGCAATACAACTCGAGCATTAATACTTCTAGAAGTAATCTTTATGTGCATGCTAACTTCAGGACAATAAATAATGCATTATTTGTATACACAGGCAGACCACCTCTAACTGGATCCTCACCTAAAATCCCTATGCCACAAAATAATTTTGTGTGCTTCCAGCAAACCATTACTAAGAGACACTGCACTAAGGGCTAGATTACAAGTGGAGCGGCAATTTTTTGCACGCTAACTTCAGGACTTTGGATATCATGACTGCACTAACTTTCTTCCAATAGACTTCAATGGCGAACGTAGAAGAAAAAAACACTTATCGCTCGCGCATTAACCAAACAGGAGTTATTACTATTTCACATTCCAATGTTCTTCACATACAGGAATGTTATTTTATTTTAAATATATATATATATATATATATATATATATATATATCTGTATATATATATATATATATATATATAATATATAGCTGTATATATATATATATATATATATATATATATATATGTATATAAACAAGAAAATAGAGAGACACACTCAACTAAGACAGAACAAAAGCTAGAAAAATGTCCGTGCTTGTTCACACGGCTAGTGCCAATAAGGGTGCAGTCTCTTTTAGCACACAAAGGGGCCTATTTATCATATGTCTGTCGGACCTGATCCGACACTGCGGATCAGGTCCGACAGACATCGCTGAATGCGGAGAGCAATACGCTCTCCGTATTCAGCATTGCACCAGCAGCTCTGGTGAGCTGCTGGTGCAACGCCGCCCCCTGCAGACTCGCGGCCAATCGGCCGCCAGCAGGGGGTGTCAATCAACCCGATCGGGTTGATTTCCGGCGATTTCTGTCTGCTTCATCAGAGCAGGCGGACAGGGTTATGGAGCAGCGGTCTTTAGACTGCTGCTCCATAACTTGTGTTTCTGGCGAGTCTGAAGACTCGCCAGAAACACAGGCCCACAAGCTTCTTACGGAGCTTGATAAATGGGCCTCTATGTCTTTCACAGAGGAGAAATATCCTGTAGCATATTAGTCTTATCCTGCCCAATGACAGTCAAGTCCCGAAATAGCAGGCAATTCTACTCTGAACAAGAGAAAACAACAAACCTCAGACGAACGCTTTGGCCTCCTTTGGGTCTCGTCAGTGAGGTGCAGTAGCTAACAAATTATTGAGCTGGTTTGTTCGTTACTGTGAGTGCGCTTCTCTCTATGTGCATTATATAAAAACAAATGGGACTTTTTATCTAGTATAATCAATCTGCTGGCCATAAATATACCTATATAACTATATAGTATTTATCCTTAGATTCCTAATTGCAAAACGTCTACCTTTTTTTCAAAGGGAAACATTAGAAAAGATACTGCATCTCATCAACCCTGCCAGCTTTTAAGTTGGTCTTTTTAATTCCATAAGGATCCATTTTATTACAGATCAAGCAGAGCTATCTCTCCATTGATCCAGTTCCATTTTCCCTTTTGTTCTTTGATTCTACTCAGAAAGCAGGAAATTGGGTGAATATGGCCTGAAAGACCTCACCAGAGAAAGGTCATCGGAAAGCTTTGTTTTTTGTTGCTCATTGTGAAGGAGGATTTGCAGGTGTGATGGTTCTTTGTAACTCATTTGCTTTACAAACAAGAGAAGAATGGGATTTTGAATCTTGGCAGGCCCACGATATAAGACTTTCTAAATGTTTTACAAGTTACAGCAAGAGAAATATTGCTATTCATAAGACAGGAAGCTTAGATGTGACACATGCAAAAAAACATTTTCATCACAGAAAATGTATAGAGGAATGTGAAGGAAAAAAAAAAGATTTAAAGGGACACAAAGAAGAATTTGAAATGAAGTATAGGTAATTTATTTAGGCCCTGATAATTTTAGGATTCTGAGATTCAATCCAAACTCTTCTATAAGATAATATGGGGCAGATTTACCATTGTGCGGACGGACTTGATCCATCCGTGCAATGGTGAAATGCTTGTGCGATGCCGCCCCCTGCAGATTCACAACAGGGGATGTCAATCAACCGGATCATATCTGTTTTGGCTGATTGCTGTCTGCCACCTCAGAGGTGGTGGACGAGTTAAGGAACAGCGGTCTTAGAACCACTGCTTCTTAACTCCTGTTTCCGGCGAACCTGTAGGTTTGCGCAGAAACAGATGCATTTAAATGTATACGGGGCTTGATAAATCGTCCCCTTTCACACAAAAGCACAATATGCATTTTAATGCACATGTACTGATGTAGACACACTGTGGTGGTCTAATTATTTTGTATTTAACTGATTTATGGCTGATAGAAGGTCATGTAAATAAAGCATTTTACTAAATAAGATGGTTTTATGCTATAGAGAAATATTTGGATTGCATAGATCTTTGTGTGTTTCACTTTCACACTGACATATTGGGCTCCAAAAAGAGCCGAATGCTGCTGTCTGCTGTCATATTCAGCATTCATTGCAAACAAATCCCAAATATGAATTTTTTCCCATGCTTAAAAGAAACTTTAAACATCCAGTCCAGTTGCTTGTACCTGGAATAAACAGAATGCACACCTGGCATACATAGACACTCACTTTATTTCCTCTCTAAATTGAAGACATTTATTAGGAAAGCTAATAGAAAGCTAATAGAGCAGTTACTCTGGTGAGCTAATCTAGCTTTAAATAAAGCTAAAACATGTATACATCATAAAACATCTTTTATTTTACAGTTGTATCAAAGTTAATTGAGAATTTATGTTGATTAACATGTTTCTTTAACGGGATATTAAACACTTTGAGATGGTGATATAAAATGATAAATCATATATATATATATATATATATATATATATATATATATATATATATATATATATATATATATATATATATGCAGCCAAAAGAAAATGCACTCTCAGGACTTTCATAAACAGGTTACTTTTATTTCTGTAACGTTTTCGGAGGTCTTGCCTCCTTCATCAGCATAAATAAAGTGAAAACAAACAAACTCTTAAATAGTGACATACTCACTCAAAATCATTTCAAACCACTACCTGTGCTGGCGCCAAAATTACCGGTGTTGGACCGCATAATGCGTTCCAAATGTGCTAAGTGGCGGAAGTAGTGCGCCAAACTACTTCCGGTTGTCTAAAATCTATAGCCGTAAATAATCGGCTTTCTCTATATAAATGCCATAATTGTAAAGCCATTGTGGCGTGTTTATCTAATCGCATAAAGCAAATACTTAGCGTGCAAACGATTGTGCTAATATATTAAATAGTGATGGTAAATGTGACAGCCGCTTGTTACCATGACAACATAGACAATGCTGGAGTGTAATCCTGTGCAGGAACAGACAAACAGTAACTATGTTTCTAAATGCACCAAAGTGTGTTAGAACGGGCATGCTATTTGGCTACAATGTATGTGTTTAAAGATGCTGTATGTATTAATAAGAGAGGATAAACAAATCTATTTGTTAGGCACGCCAGCTGACATATTGTGCTATATATATATGTTGTTATGTTACCTTATGTTAAAGATATTGAGTCAGTATATCCAATATACATAGAGGAATCTCATATGGAGATATGTACCTCCGATATATAACCTTCAAATTCTACATAACTAAACTATATAAAGATTATCGTCTATCTGCGATCTTCCCATTAGTATAAGCTATTAACGTGCATACTGTTCCTATCCTCTGTAAAAGAACCTTTTATGTACTCAAAACCTGAAACAAATATTTTTGAAATTTATACCGCTCACCTAGTTCCTATTGAGTGATGAGGTTATATACTCACATCATATTAAATCTCATAGTAAGAGCTACGTGGGTCATATATGTATATTCCACTCCTATCTTGTGGCTAACAATGCCCTCATATGCTCCCTATGTAAACACTCCAAAGCATGAAAAAACTAAACTTAAAAAATAAACTTAAAAAATAAAAACAATTGATGTAACGGTCTTTCCATGAATTTAAACACTGCTTTAAACAGTATCCCATTCGGGATGGATTTAGCTCTAATAGTCCTTGACTTTCGTATATACAGAATAAAGAGCGTTCGGTCATTCACTCCTGAATTTATGTATGCTGTGATCCGCTCTGTGTTTATTTCTGTGCGTTCTTCAGTGTCTTCTATTACACCCTGGACCTCTAGGTTAATGTTGCCTTTAGGATCGAATGCTTAGTATGCATTGTATTCTCCTGGTTATTGTGCCATCAAATTATTCCCCATGTTGTTATTTCTTCTTCCTGGGATGCTTAAGGAACAAGTGTCCAGTTTTGGCTATGTGTACTGCTATGTGTGAAAGAAACTGGTAACTCCAAGGCACCACTATCCGACTTCCACGCAGGTGTTAGAAATACCAAAGATTCCTATCCCTGGTGCTGTGTGCCAACATGGTTTAGGGGCACCCCTAGAGCGAGGCACGCCGACCATATGGCGCACAGAGTCTTTATAGTCTAGGTGCCGTACCCTGCGCTTGTATCACATTATATAGCTATATTACACCAAAGCCTTAAAATCAGGGGTGGTGTTGAGCCCCCCTGGGTAAATGGTACCCAGTCGGTACATCCATTGTGCCTCTCGTTGCAGAAGTATTTTACCTCTGTCCCCCCCTCTATCTAATGGGGGTACATGATCAATGAGTGTGTATCTTATTGATGCCACCGAGTGTCTGTACTCTGCACAGTGTCTCGCTACCGGTTGTTCCGATTCCCCGGATTTATGAGCCGACCTTATGGCATGCCGATGATTGGCCGGGGAATCGTGACAACCGGTAGCGAGACACTGTGCAGAGTACAGACACTAGGTGGCATCAATAAGATACACACTCATTGATCATGTACCCCCATTAGATAGAGGGGGGGACAGAGGTAAAATACTTCTGCAACGAGAGGCACAATGGATGTACCGACTGGGTACCATTTACCCAGGGGGGCTCAACACCACCCCTGATTTTAAGGCTTTGGTGTAATATAGCTATATAATGTGATACAAGCGCAGGGTACGGCACCTAGACTATAAAGACTCTGTGCGCCATATGGTCGGCGTGCCTCGCTCTAGGGGTGCCCCTAAACCATGTTGGCACACAGCACCAGGGATAGGAATCTTTGGTATTTCTAACACCTGCGTGGAAGTCGGATAGTGGTGCCTTGGAGTTACCAGTTTCTTTCACACATAGCAGTACACATAGCCAAAACTGGACACTTGTTCCTTAAGCATCCCAGGAAGAAGAAATAACAACATGGGGAATAATTTGATGGCACAATAACCAGGAGAATACAATGCATACTAAGCATTCGATCCTAAAGGCAACATTAACCTAGAGGTCCAGGGTGTAATAGAAGACACTGAAGAACGCACAGAAATAAACACAGAGCGGATCACAGCATACATAAATTCAGGAGTGAATGACCGAACGCTCTTTATTCTGTATATACGAAAGTCAAGGACTATTAGAGCTAAATCCATCCCGAATGGGATACTGTTTAAAGCAGTGTTTAAATTCATGGAAAGACCGTTACATCAATTGTTTTTATTTTTTAAGTTTATTTTTTAAGTTTAGTTTTTTCATGCTTTGGAGTGTTTACATAGGGAGCATATGAGGGCATTGTTAGCCACAAGATAGGAGTGGAATATACATATATGACCCACGTAGCTCTTACTATGAGATTTAATATGATGTGAGTATATAACCTCATCACTCAATAGGAACTAGGTGAGCGGTATAAATTTCAAAAATATTTGTTTCAGGTTTTGAGTACATAAAAGGTTCTTTTACAGAGGATAGGAACAGTATGCACGTTAATAGCTTATACTAATGGGAAGATCGCAGATAGACGATAATCTTTATATAGTTTAGTTATGTAGAATTTGAAGGTTATATATCGGAGGTACATATCTCCATATGAGATTCCTCTATGTATATTGGATATACTGACTCAATATCTTTAACATAAGGTAACATAACAACATATATATATAGCACAATATGTCAGCTGGCGTGCCTAACAAATAGATTTGTTTATCCTCTCTTATTAATACATACAGCATCTTTAAACACATACATTGTAGCCAAATAGCATGCCCGTTCTAACACACTTTGGTGCATTTAGAAACATAGTTACTGTTTGTCTGTTCCTGCACAGGATTACACTCCAGCATTGTCTATGTTGTCATGGTAACAAGCGGCTGTCACATTTACCATCACTATTTAATATATTAGCACAATCGTTTGCACGCTAAGTATTTGCTTTATGCGATTAGATAAACACGCCACAATGGCTTTACAATTATGGCATTTATATAGAGAAAGCCGATTATTTACGGCTATAGATTTTAGACAACCGGAAGTAGTTTGGCGCACTACTTCCGCCACTTAGCACATTTGGAACGCATTATGCGGTCCAACACCGGTAATTTTGGCGCCAGCACAGGTAGTGGTTTGAAATGATTTTGAGTGAGTATGTCATTATTTAAGAGTTTGTTTGTTTTCACTTTATTTATGCTGATGAAGGAGGCAAGACCTCCGAAAACGTTACAGAAATAAAAGTAACCTGTTTATGAAAGTCCTGAGAGTGCATTTTCTTTTGGCTGCATATCTTCTACAAATTTGCACCCAGGCATTTTTCCTTTGTGGGCGAGTTCTGGTGTTTTGGATACCTATATATATATATATATATATATATATATATATATATATATATATATATATATATATATATATATATATATATATACTAGTCCTAAAGCCCGTGCACACTGGCCATTTCTTGCAGTACAGCGGTCCCACCCATTGCTCTCTCCCCCTCTCTTTTGCTCTCTCTCTCCCCCCTCTCTTTTGCTCTCACTCCCCCCTCTCTTTTTCTCAGTCTCCCCCCTCTCTTTTGCTCTCTCTCCCCCTCTCTTTTGCTCTGTCTCCCCCCCTCTCTTTTGCTCTCTCTCTCCCCCCCTCTCTTTTGCTCTCTATCTCTCTCCCTCCCCCCTCTCGTTTGCTCTCTCTATTTTGCTCTCTCTCCCCCTGTCTTTTGCTCTCTCTCCCCCTCTTTTTTTCTTTCCCCCTCTCTTTTGCTCTATCTCTACCCCTCTCTTTTGCTCTCTCTCTCCCCTCTCTTTTGCTCTTTCTCTCTCCCCCTCTCTTTTGCTCTCTCTCCCCCCTCTCTTTTGCTCTCTCTCTCTCTACCCCTCTCTTTTGCTCTCTCTCCCCCCTCTATTTTGCTCTCTCTCCCCTTTCTCTTTTGCTCTCTTTCCCCCATCTCTTTTGCTCTCTCTCCCCCTCTCTTTTGCTCTCTCTCTCTCTCTCTCTCGCTCGCTCTCTCTCCCCTCTCTCTTTTGCTCTCTCTCCCCCTGTCTTTTGCTTTCTCTCTCTCTCCCCCTCTATTTTGCTCTCCCCCTCTCTTCTGCTCTCTCTCCCCTTTCTTTTTCTCTCTCTCCCCTCTCTTTTGCTCTCTTCCCCCTCTCTTTTGCTCTCTCTCTCCCCCCTCTATTTTGCTCTCTCTCTCTCCCCCTCCCCCCCTCTTGTTTGCTCTCTCTCTCCCCCTCTAATTTGCACACTCTCTCCCCCTCTCTTTTGCTCTCTCTCCCCATGTCTTTTGCTCTCTCTCCCCCTCTTTTTTTTCTCTCCCCCTCTCTTTTGCTCACTCTCTACTCCTCTCTTTTGCTCTCTCTCTCTCTCCCCCTCTCTTTTGCTCTCTCTTTCTCCCTCTCTCTTTTGCTCTCTCTCCCCCCTCTCTTTTGCTCTCTCTCTCCCCCCTCTATTTTGCTCTCTCTCCCCCTCTCTTTTGCTCTCTCTCCCCATGTATTTTGCTCTCCCCCCTCTTTTTTTTCTCTCCCCCTCTCTTTTGCTCACTCTCTACCCCTCTCTTTTGCTCTCTCTCTCTCCCCCTCTCTTTTGCTCTCTCTTTCTCCCTCTCTCTTTTGCTCTCTCCCCCCCCCCTTTCTTTTGCTCTCTCTCCCCCCCCTATATTTTGCTCTCTCTCCCCCCTCTCTTTTGCTCTCTCTCCCCCTGTCTTTTGCTCTCTCTCCCACTCTTTTATGCTTTATCTCTCCCCCCTCTCTTTTGCTCTCTCAACCCTCTGTTTTGCTCTTTCTCTCCCCTCTCTTTTGCTCTCTCTCTCTCCCCCTCTCTTTTGCTCTCTCTCCCCTCTCTTTTGCTCTCTCTCTCCCTCTCTCTTTTGCTCTCTCCCCCCTCTCTTTTGCTCTCTCTCCCCTCTCTTTTGCTCTCTCTCCCCCCCTCTCTTTTGCCCTCTTTGCCCCCTCTCTTTGGCTATCTCTCCCCCTCTCTTTTGCTCTCTCTCGCTCTCTCTCTCCCCTCTCTCTTTTGCTCTTTCTCTCTGTCTTTTGCTCTCTCTCCCACTCTTTTTTGCTTTCTCTCTCTCTCCCCCTCTATTTTGCTCTCTGTCTCTCTCTCTCTCTCTCTCTTCCCCTCTCTTCTGCTCTCTCTCCCCTCTATTTTGCTCTCTCTCTCCCCCCTCTCTTTTGCTCTCTCTCTCCCCCCCTCTCTTTTGCTCTCTTTCTCTCCCCCTCTCGTTTGCTCTCTCTCTCCCCCTCTATTTTGCACTCTCCCCCCTCTCTTTTGCTCTCTCTCCCCCTGTCTTTTTCTCTCTCTCCCCCTCTTTTTTTCTCTACCCCTCTCTTTTGCTCACTCTCTACCCCTCTCTTTTGCTCTCTCTCTCCCCCTCTGTTTTGCTCTCTCTCTCCCTCTCTCTTTTGCTCTCTCTCCCCCCTCTCTTTTTCTCTATCTTCCCCTCTCTTTTGCTCTCTCTCGCTCTCTCTCTCTCCCCTCTCTCTTTTTCTCTCTCTCCCCCTGTCTTTTGCTCTCTCCCACTCTTTTTTGCTTTCTCTCTCTCCCCTCTCTTCTGCTCTCCCCTCTCTTTTGCTCTTTCTCCCCTCTGTTTTGCTCGTTCTCTCCCCTCTCTTTTGCTCTCTCTCTCCCCTCTCTTTTGCTCTCTCTCCCCTCTCTTTTTCTCTCTGTCTTTTGCTCTCTCTCCCCCTCTCTTTTGCTCTCTCTCTCCCTCTCTCTTTTTCTCTCTCCCCCCCTCACTTTTGCTTTCTCTCTCTCCCCCTCTCTTTTGCTCTCTCTCCCCCCTCTCTTTTGCTCTATCTGCCCCCTCTCTCTGGCTATCTCTCCCCCCTCTTTGGCTTTCTCTCTTCCCCCTCTTTGGCTCTCTCTCTGCCCCTCTCTTTTTTTCTCTCTCTCTTTTGCTCTCTCTGCCCCCTCTCTTTGGCTTTCTCTCTTCCCCCTCTTTGGATCTCTCTCTTCCCCCTCTTTGGCTCTCTCTCTCTCCCCCCCTCTTTGGCTTTCTCTCTCCCCTGTCTTTGGCTCTCTCTCCCCCCTCTTGGGCTCTCTCTTTACCTCTTTTGCCTCTCTCTCGCAGCCATGGCCACTCCCGGCCGTCCACGCCCCCATTGCGGTACCACGCCCTATCATGGGACTCCCATAGGCCCTGCCCACCAGACCACACCCTCATTGCGGCGCCCGACCAGCGACGCCCCTCATCACACCCGGCCATACTCCTATCGTGGCGCTGCCGCTAGCCAGTCAGCCACCCACACCACCTCTGCTGGCCAGGTGTGTTTGTCCTCATGCAGTCTCTACTGTGCATGACAGCTTCGGACAAACACACTTGGCCTTTTATATTATAGGATACATATATATATATATATATATATATATAATCCCTCTTGTAGTAAATCCAGCCTCCTGAGACATCTGCCTGGGTGCTAACATGTAACAAATATATCCTATGAAAGAAAGCACTCACAGGACTTCTTAGTAGTGGGTTAACCAAAAGGAAACTTAACTCTTTATTCTGAGGAAGGGGTCAGTGTGAACCCCGAAACGTCAATAAAGAGTTAAGTTGCCTTTTGGTTAACCCACTACTAAGAAGTCCTGTGAGTGCTTTCTTTCATAGGATATATATATATATATATATACATATATAAAGTCTGCAATATACTTTCATTATTTATTTTGTCCCCTTTTCCTGTAATTCCAATCTGAAAATGTGAGCTTTTCAGTTACTGTTAGAAATTGAAGTGCAGAACACTGTTATATTCCCCACGGCCATTGGCTGCATACTTTAATGCCTTTTTATAACTTTCGCTAGAAGGTAACCTAAGCTACAACATTGTTTTAAAGACACTAAGGGGCCAATTTACCAAGCAGTGGATGCTGCTTATCCTGTGCGAGCCTTTCGGCTCACCAGAAACAGAAGTTAAGAAGCAGCGGTCTTAAGACCTCTGCTCCTTAAAGGGACAGTATACTATACAATTTCCCTTTATTTGTTTCCAATTACTTTTTTTACTAGTTGCAGAGTATAAAATGTATGAGATTTGCTTTTTAAGGTTTATTTGTGTATGTGAATTAGCTAATTTTGTGTTTTGAAGCCACAACCTAATAAAATGGGTTGAGCTTGTAGGTATAATCAGATCGTATTACTTTATCACATTGTGTACATATACCTGCTTCTTTATCTTATATCTGTCCATAAACCATTCACCAATACTTGGAGAGAACAATGGAAAATTAACATTTTATTACCTTATCTCTTCTATACCCTACTGTAAGTGTAATCTCTTCTACTGGCTGTGTTTAAGGGCAAAAACTTTCCAAATAGGTGGGGATACCACATTCTAAATCAACTATTTCAAATGCCAAAATATGGTTAATGGAAATACTTGTAAACAATTTAATGCACTCCAGCAGGTGAAGTGGATCATTGGGAACAAATTAAAGGGGAGAAAATGTTTAAGTAAACTGTCCCTTTAACTCATCCGCCACCTCTGAGGTGGCGGACTGCAATCATCCCGATCAGATACGATTGGGATGATTGACAATCCCTGCTAGTAGCCGATTGGCCGTGAATGTGCAGAGGGCGGCATTGCACAAGCATTTCACCAGAAATGTTTGTACAATGATGAATGCCGACAGGGTATGCTTTTGGGACTTGGCGATATCAGGAGGACATGATTCACTACAGGGAATCATGTTGGCCCGTTATTTGTTAAATCAGCCCCTAAATCTTTACTTATTTTGTCAATATTTAAACAACTAATGAAATTTTAAAAAAAATACATCTTCATGTTATCCTCTTTGAATGCATCATTCTATCTAGCATTTATTTAGTGTTTAATGTCCCTTTATGCCTACTAATAGAACATGATCTAGTCCAGGCTAAGTAACTCCTTTTTACTAGTAAATCATGGGCTTAATTCTATAAAAAATACATTTGTAGAGAGTGGTGAGTATCCTAGGTTTCAAATGCCTCCTATTTATTGTTTTGGGGGTATTTTTTTTTATCATTTAAAGGCACATGAAACCCAAAAGTTTTCTTTCATGATTTAGGTAGAACATACAATTTTAAACAACTTTCCAGTTTACTTCTATTATTAAATGTGTTTCATTATCTTGGTATGCTTTGTTGAAGGAGCAGCAATGAACTACCGGTTTATAACTAAACACATGGGTGAGCCAATGACAATCGGTATATATATGCAGCCACCAATCAGCAGCTAGAACCTAGGTTCTTTGCTGCTCCTGAGCTTACCTAGGTAAACCTTTCAGCAAAGGATAACAAGAGAAGGAAGCAAATTAAATAATAGAAGTAAATTGAAAAGTTGTTTAAATTGAATGTTCTGTCTAAATCCTGAATGTCTAATTATGACTTTACTGTCCCTTTAGGCCTCCTATTATTGCGGCCCTGGGCTCTGTTAAGAAGAAGTTGGATTAGTGCGGCTCCCCGAGCATGCTATAGGTAAGTATACGCCTGCAGATGATCTTTATACCTGCAGTAAAAGAACATTTGCATTCATTTGAACAAAAAATGAATGTAAATGTTACTGAATATTTAACTACTCAATAGTGCAGCAGACGAATATTCTGAAAAACAAATTTTTCTGAATATTCGTTTTGAATGATTCATCCGAAAAAAAATATTTAAGGCTTATCAAATAATATAATCTTTAAATATATAGTAAAATTCATAATCATTCTCTGCTGATGCTATAATAACTTTAAATGTTTTTCTTTGGAATTTTAAACATCATCATGGGTACATTAAACAAAATATTTTACCACCCAAAGTTTTAACAAATGTCTGAAATATTCATTATGGTGCTGAGATCATCTTCTCTCACACAGAGAACACAAATCCTATGAGAGTTTGAAAGAAGAACTTCATTTTGTATTCAGTGTGGTTTGAACAAAATCTGATTGGTATCTTCCCTCACCACACAGATTTGTAATTCCCTATATACCCTAAAGGATACATGATGTTCAGTTCTAGATCTAGTGAAATTACCACCCACTCGCCAGTCTTGGCAGAACATTATCTGGCACTGCTACAGCCCATTTCCATAGTTTGGTATGGAGAAGCTGCAAAATTCCTGTTACTAATAAGATAAATTAACATATTCTGCTAGGATGGCTCTAAAACATCTTATTTATATATATAAAAAAAAAAAAAAATCGGTATTGGTTAGCCTAATATTTATCAAAATCTTGGTCATCTACTGATGGGGTGTCTTACAGTGTATGTTGTTTAAATGGACAATAAAGTTGTTATTATTATTAAGCTTCCATAATTCAGATAAAGCTCAACATTTCAAACAACTTTCTAGTTTACTTCTAATTTGCAGAAAGTTTAATTTTGATTTGATTGTCCCTTTAAGGTGTAATAACCATTTGCTCATGGTTATGCATTATATGTTACATAAAACACATCAAGGGCTTTTCAGCACCAAATCTTTCTGAGACATTATGTTCCGGTCTCTATATTTGGCATATGCATACAGAAAGAGAAGTGCTCTACCAGGAATGAACAAACACTCAGTAACTTGTTCTATGGCGAGTTACCACCCAGGATCAGCTTCTTTTAGCCCAGTTGTGCTTTTCACAAAAGAGAACTTTCCTGAAGTATATCAGTCTGATCTTTCCTAGTAAGGTCAGTCCAGCACTGAAATACCAGGCAATTCTCCTCTGAACAAGGAACATGACAACCCTAGGCGATTGTTTCAGCCTTCATTAGGCCTCGTCAGTGAGGGGCAGTCACATTCCTCTAAACACATTGGGCAAGGAGTCCGGTTCCCCCATCACTCTTAGGGAGACTTCTCCAGGGTCATAATACAAATGCATACAGAAAGTGAAACGCTCTACAAGGAATGCTGTTGTTTGTTCCTGGTTGAGCGCTTCTCTCTTTGTATCCATTTGTATTATGACCCTGGGGAGGTCTCCCTAAGGGTGATGGGGGAAACCAGACGTGGACTACATGCCCAGTGTGTTTAGAGGAATATGGCTTACTTGACGGGATCATACTGATATACTTCAGTAAAGTTTTCCTCTGTGAAAAGCACAACTGGGCTAAAAGAGGCTGCTCCTAGGTGGTAACACTATAGAACAAGCTACTGAGCTATTGTTTGTTCCTAGTAGAACGTTTCTCTCTTTGTATGAATTTGTATTATGACCCTGGGGAGGCCTCCCTAAGGGTGATAGGGGAAACCAGACGTGGACTCCTTGCCCAGTGTGCTTAGAGGAATATGGCTGTACCTCACTTACGAGGCCCACAGAAGGCCAAAACGATCATCTGTGGTTCTCATGTTCCTTGTTCAGAGGATAATTGCCTGTTTTTTTTCAGGGCTGGACTGACCTTACTAGGCGGGATCAGACTGATATACTTCAGGAAATTTTCCTATGTGAAAAGCATAACTGGGCTAAAAGAGGCTGCTCCTAGGTGGTAACTCACCATATAACAAGCTACTGAGCTGCTGTTCATTCCTGAAAGAGCGATTTTCTCTTTGTGTGCAATTGCATCTCTATTTGGCATCCTTATGCAAATCTTAAATAATATAACATTTTGATATACTTTACTAGGTTCCTACTCATGTTTTTTTTTTGCTATTGATGGTGGTATTAGTAAGTTTTTTATGTATAAATGTCCTGGGTAATGGTACATTATCTGTGTGTTCTGTTATCTTTCATTTAGAAAGCATTAAAAATGGCAATGGCCAACTAAAGGAACATGAAACCTAAATTTCTTCTTTCATGATTCAGCTAGAAATTACAATATTAAACAACTTTCCAGTGTACTTCTATTATCCAATTTGCTTCCTTCTTTTGGGATCCTGTGTTGAAAAGCATACATAGGCTGATTGGTGGCTGCACATATATGACTGTTGTCATTAACTCCCAGTAGTGCATTGCTGCTCTTTTAATAAAGATAAAAGAAGTACATTGAAAAGTTGTTTAAAATTGTATGCTCTGATCCGGTGGAGGAGGAGCTAAGTGCAAGCACCTGAGCTCTGCTCTCCAGCCCTTCAGCTCGTGGCGGGGAGAATCCCGCGCCTTAACCCACAAAGGAGGCTGTGCAACGGATAGAAAAAGTCAGCATCACTGGATCCAAGGACAGTGGAACTCCATCCCATTGTCTGAGTAATTAGACACCCAAGCAAAGACATCCCTGACCGGGACAGAGTGGCTAAGAGCCACTGGGACTTACCCTCATAAAACCAAGAGCAAGTGTTCCCCCGGCCAGCATTGGTGCGGGGCTGCAAGTATCCTGAGACTCGGGACTTACCCTTCCCTCTCCTCATTTCCGCCGCGCCAACTGACCTTACCCCGCTGAGGACAAAACAACGCACCGGCAAAGGATCCCAGCAGTGCACATCGCAGCATCGGGAACGTCATCGGCCCGCGGCGGTCGCTTCCCCCTCCCCCACCGGTGCTGCGTGGGAGGTGGTGAGAGCGAGCCGGGCTCTGCAGGGTTTGGAGGGGCAATACCCAGAACCGATCTCGCCACTGTGAGAGACCCCTCCGGATTTCTATCCCTCCTCTCCCACTGTTGCTGTGCGAGAGGAGGTGAGGCTATTGGAGGAGTGTGACTCCTGGATAAAGAAAAAGAATCCGTGTTGCTGCACTGCGGGCTAAGGCACACTCGAAAAAAGAACCAGCACACATGCTTCAAGCGGGCGGCGTGAGAGAGGGGGTAAGTTAACAAACTTTTCCTTGCACTGAAACTCTTGGTTAGACTGCTACTATAGAAAGTGTTTATGGTGGAGTACAAGCGAGAGGGTGCTGACACATAAAAAGTGGAGTATGAAAAACGGGGCTTAAAGAAACTGAATGTATGGGTGTATAAATCAGCCACCTTCACAAAAGGACATATAATTTACTCCCCAAAAAGAAGTGTACGGTAGGCTTAGCTGCGCCCCCCAACAGCAGAGGAGGAGGAGAGGGGGAGAGGATAAGGAAAGAAAGGAGGCGCAGTAAGAAAAGAAGAAAATAAGATAAAATCACAGGCTTTGTAGCATTATTATATGCTGATTATCATCCTCAGAGACGTTTGTCTTCTTTTCTCCCCCCGTGGTGTTGTAAGGCATCTATAGTTGTATGGCAAATTGTTTCAAACCTCCTTTGGCTGCCTGAAAACTGATGCATGACTCAATCTCTGCCTGGCTTTATTGCAAACACCAGAAAGTTTACTCATTGGTGTTAAGGATTGAAACCCTAAAACACAGACTCTTGAATGTTATTCTAAGTCGACTAGATGTGATAAGCATATCTGATTGTTATTACTTGTATTTACATCTATGCACAATGTCATAAAACGCACTGAAAGTAGAAAAATTGCTGGTTCTAGGAAACTAGTTAAGCTTGGTGCTTGGTATCCACATAGCACTTTTAATCAAACGAAATAATTTATCTTGTCTGGGTCTAGAGCACAGGGCACTGGAATAGGCTTTACACAATTCATAACCATTACTTATTGTCACTTCTATGAAAAATAACTTGCTGTTCTAAAACTTAAGCTACTAAGAACTTGGTTTGCCATTAGCTTTTTACATGTGGTAATAGCTGCAAGAGGGAAAGTTGTCACTATAGTAACTTGATATACATACTACCCTGATTATTGTGTACAAACTCAAGGGAAAGGAAAAAGAAGGGGAAGGAAGGAGGAAGGGGGGGGAGGAGGAGAAGGAAAAAAGAAAACCTTGGGTAGAGGTAAAGGTACGCAATAGATCTATTGGTTTTTTATGGCTAAGCAGGGGAAGATTCAGATGGAGTAATCTTCAGGAAGATAAAAACTTATTTAACATACTCCCCACGTACCTTTAAAAACTTGAGTAATAAAATAAGTCTTGTATATCAAGACCTAACATTGGTTTTAGTGTGACACACCAAATAATGCTTCCTTGTTTATGGATAAATTTATTACTTCACCATCACTCACGGGCAAATCCAATCCAGGCATGACTGCCAAAAACAAGGACCGCAGAATTAAAAACCCTACAGGAACACAAGTAGAGCCTCTTGTAGAAGTAACTCCCACAAAACTGCAAAACACTTTGACCTCATATGAAACACAAAACCTTGTAGCCAATATATTAGAAGCCATTGCCCCAAAATTTGACTCATTAAAAAATGAAATCAGACAGGATATCTCGCTTCTGACTCTAGAGGTTAGACAATTCTCAAAAAGAATCCAAGAGGCAGAGCAGAGAATTTCAGATATAGAAGACACAACAAATACATATTTTGCAAAAACTGAAGTCAATCAACTTAAGATCTTGAAACTTCAGGCTAAAATTGAAGACTTAGAAAATAGAGCAAGGAGGAACAACCTCAGGATAATAGGCCTCCCAGAGTCATTTAAACAGGACGAGCTTATGCAGGTGATGACACAAGTCCTTCCCCAATTGTTAAAAATGCCCCCAACACAAACACCCATTGTGATCGAAAGGGTTCACAGACTGGGGAGAGCTCCTGACACCTCAACCAATTTAATCAGACCGAGACCAGTTATCGCAAAGTTCCTGAACTTTCAAGACAAAGTGACGTTTCTGCAATTCTATCGCAAAAATCAACCTATTTTTTATAATGAAAATAAAATTCTGCTTTTTCAGGATTTCTCCATAGAAACTTCCCTAAAGAGGAGGGAGCTCTCCTCGGTCTGTGGCAAAATGTTGAAATTGGGATGGCAAGCGACTGTCATATTCCCAGCCAGACTTAAACTCACATTAGAAGATCAAACACTTTTTTTGACTCAGCAGAGGAAGCTGAGAAAAAGATAAATGAACATGGGGCCAATGGATAAACTCATAAAAGATAGATATCTAGTAGGAACCAGTGATTCTATGTTATTATGTTGCCGTTAGGGATATTTTTATTTTCTCCTCTTCTCTTTTTTTTTTTTTTTTTTCTTTTCTTTTCTTTCCCTTCTCTCTCTCTTCTTTCTCTCCCTCTTTTCCCTCCCCCCCCCCTCCGGCGCCCGTTTTCCACTACATAAAATTAACTCTCACACAAAGAGAACAAAATTCAAGCTATGAATAAAGACATTAAAATTACCTCGTGGAACATAGGTGGGATTGTCTCACCAATTAAGCGAAAAACAATACTGGCACACTTACAGAAAATAAATACACATATAGCTCTAATTCAAGAAACACACCTCAACACCGAAGAATCGTCAAAACTAAAATCTTCCTGGGTGGCTGAATGTATCTTTGCTCCCTCAATCAAAAGGAAAAAGGGAGTGGCTATTCTCTTAGGGAAGAAATTAAATTATGAAAAATTAGACACATGGATTGATCCGCTCAGTAGATTTATAATATTAAAATTAAAGATATCAAACTTAGTATACACTTTTTGCAATTTGTATGCACCCAACATAATTGAATATGGGTTTTGGGACTCTCTCCAATCAAAAATCTTGGAAATGGCGGAAGGGCATATAGTCATCGCAGGGGACTTTAATATGTCCCCGCGAGCACCCCTAGACAGATTAAGATTTGGAATAGCACAGAGAATAAATAAGAAAGACAAACTGGAAAGTAAAATACTTAAATCATTTATGCGGAACATAGCAGTCAGAGATGTCTGGAGGGCACAAAACCCTGACAGCAAAAAGTATACATGTTACTCTAAAACAACCAAATCGCTATCTAGAATTGACCTTATGTTAATCAACGATAGTTTATATCAAAAAGGGGTTAAATCACAAATTACAGACATTTTGATCTCCGATCACGCACCAATTACATTAAATATTCCAGATAAAAATATTTCCGCTAAAAAACAAAGCTTCTTTTTTCCCAAGCACTTGATTAAAAATGCAAAGTTTAGAGAGTGGCTTAAAAGAAAATGGGAAGACTATTTTCAGAATAACAAAAATTCAGTCTCCAGCCCAGTAACTCTGTGGGAAGCAGCAAAAGCGGTACTAAGGGGGGACATAATTGCATACACAGCGAATGTCAGAAGGGAAACTCGCCTGAGAGAGACACAAATAATTGCTACGGTAACTAACGCCTACAATAGATATTTGAACTCCCCTTCAGAGGAGAACTGGAAGAGGTACATTAAGGCCAAAGAGGAGAGAGATACTTTTTTAATCTTGAACGCTACACAAGCAAACTTAAGATACCAATCAAATCTTTACAAATTCGGTAATAAATCAGGTAAAATGCTGGCGAAATTAGTAAAAAATTCGAAATCTTCGAAAACAATTGAAGCAATACAAATTAACGGCAAACTACTTACTTCCCCAGAAGAAATAACTGAATCATTTTTTCAATATTACAACTCAATATATACGGCTGACTCAGTCAATATAAATAAAAGGGACAGTTTCTGGGAAGACATTAATATCACAAAAATCTCACCTGACTTTAATTTGATACTAAACGCCCCAATATCAGAACTAGAGGTAATGCAGGCAATTCAAGCTCTGAAAGGCGAAAAAGCACCAGGTCCTGACGCTTTGCCTAACGAGTTCTATAAAAGCCTGGACAAAGTAATCGCTCCGCATTTAACTATTCTTTACAACCACCTCTTTCAACAGAATAATCAAATACCTCCCAGTTTCCTAGTATCACATACGATTCTCATACCCAAAGTAGGGAAGGATCCACAATGCAGAGAATCTTATAGACCCATCGCACTGTTGAACACGGACTATAAGATCTTTGCTTCAATTCTGGCCAAAAGAATGCAAAAAGGTTTATCTGAGGTGATCCATAATGATCAAGTAGGTTTTCTCCTTAAAAGAAGCTCTTCATCTAAAATTAGACAACTGCTCCTATCTATTGATTATTTTAAAAACAGTGAAGGCAAGCCTGATCAGAATCAGGACGCAGCGGTAATAGCAATCGATGCTGAGAAAGCATTTGACCGAGTTAGCCATGACCATATTTTAAATACTCTGAAACAATATGGATTTCAAGAGAAATTCTTAAATTTAGCAAATAATCTTTGCTCCCAAGCATCATCTATAATAGTAATTCATGGACAGGAATCTAAGAGCATTCGACTAGGGCAAGGCACGAGACAGGGATGCCCGCTTTCGCCACTTCTGTTTGATTTGGCGATTGAACCTCTAGCCATAAAAATCAGAAAACATGTTGAAGGAATCAAAATTCACAATAAAGAACTGAAAGTGGCTTTATACGCGGACGATCTGTTAGTATATGTTTCTAACACCGCTAAGAATATTCCTATAGTACTCAACATAATTGAACATTTCGGATGTTTTGCAGGGTACAGAATGAATAAACAAAAAACAGAACTGCTCTGGCTAAGAAAGACCGACACCTCTCAAATAAACAATCCATTTAAAACTGTCGTGGACTCATTCAGATACCTAGGGATTATAGTCTCATCCAATCCCCGAGAGTGGTACACTTTAAATATAACCCCAACGATTACAAATGCAATCTCACTAATGAGAGACTGGCAGAAATTGCCTCTCTCCCTTGCCGGGCGTACCGCTCTATATAAAATGGTAATCCTACCAAAGATAACATACATTTTGCAGAATCTCCCATTGTTCATAAAAGCACAAGATATCAAGAAGTTCAATCAGGCGCTCCGCAAATTTATATGGCAGACAAGGAAACCTAGAATCTCGCTGCAGAGATTATATCTAGCAAAACAATTCGCGGGACTAGCCCTTCCTAACTTATATCTTTACAATTTAGTCTTTCTAGGCCGAATTGCGGCAGACTGGATAGCAGAAGCCGACTACTTTACGGACAATAGATTAGAGAACAGTATAATCTACCCCCTGAAGCCAATATCATTACTTCATACTCCGGCTCATCTTTTCCCCAAACAGGTGAAGACTCATAAAACCATTTATACAATAACACAGGCATGGAAAAAGATTGGAGCATTAATGGGTATAAACACGAATATTCCCAGATACCAAACCTTCCTAGGGAACCCAGAATTTCAAGAGGGCTCCCAAGCTACTCATTTGAAGAGATGGCAGGAACAGGGGCTTAAATGCACCAGAGAGCTCTACCACTTAGACTCAGGAATTATTAAAACCTTCCACGAGCTGAAACTGGAATTCAATCTTGATAACCAAGACTTCTTTGCCTACCTGCAAGCTAGACATTACACTAGCCAGCTACGAGCCCAATTCAATTGGAAATGGACCTGGGGGAAACTCGAAGCATGGCCAACCTTGATCAAGGCGGGTCAATGTTCGGTTTCCCCATGGTATACTTATCTTAACTCAAAGGAAGGTGGTTACAATGTAGAGAAACTAGCTCAGAAATGGTCAGACCAATTATCTATGAACATAGATAAGGAAGTACATATTATGAGATCCTTGACACTCCTCCATAATTCCACTATTTCTGAAACTTGGAGAGAGTCCCATCTAAAGGTCCTATATCAAACATATTATACACCAGATAAAGCCCATAGATGGAACAATAAGGAATTCAATATATGTCCAAAATGTAGTATGCTAGCCGCAGACTTATTACATATGGTATGGTTATGTCCTAGAATCAAACAATTTTGGTACAGATTAGAATTTTGGCTATTAAAGAAGGGGAAAACCGATTTGTTTAAATTCAATCTACTAACTATAATTTTTCTGTCAAAAAATGAGGAAGACTTCAGAGACGCCAAATTAGTGAACCTAGTAATCTTAGCCGCAAGGAACTTGATTTTTAAAAAATGGAAAACTAGATTTACACCAACGACGAATGAAGTAAAGAATTACCTTAAAAAACAATATCGGATCGAACAACTGGCCACAGATCTGAACTCAGAGCAAGAAATTATAGCCTTTTTTAGCAAATGGTCCAAATTCATTAAAAGTTTCTCTCCAGCAGAAGTGGATTACATGATAACTCCATTTCAAAACTCTGAAATAGTACAATTGGGCGCCTGGTAGTGGGGGGTGGGTGCGGGTGGGGGAGAGGGGAGAGAGATGGTTTTTTTTTTTTTTTTTTTTTTTCTCTCTTTTCTTTCCTTCTCTTTTTTCTCTTTTCCCTTTTCTTTCTTTTCTCTTTTTCCTGTTGTCTTATTTTCTTTTTCTCAAATACTAAGTTAAAAAAAAAAATCCAACAGTGTTTCATAAATAATGGAAATGATAAATGATATATGGTGGATAGTCCCATTCTTACGAATTCTGTATTTACAAATAAGGATGATTGGACACACTCAAAAAAAAAAAAAAAAAAATTGCATGCTCTGAATCACACAATAAAAAAAATGGGTTCAGTGTCCCTTTAATAAAGCATATAATTAATTTTTATGTGAATACATAAATTATGTCTCTTTGGCAGTCTCTCTAAATATATTTACGCAAACTTCCCTGTTCATATTTCAACTGGTGAATGCTTCTATAAAAGTGAACACAGAATGCAAAAAAAAAAAAAAAAAAAAATTGTATGCTCTACCTGAATCATGAAAGAAAATGTTGGGGTTTAAGGACATATATTAAGGACATATATAAACTAGTTTTCCTATTGATTTAATTAACAATATCAATAGAATAATGAGATTTTGCACTATTAGGTTTTATTTCAGATAAAAAAAAAAAATTCTCGAAAATACATAAAAGGTTCTAACAAATCCTGCAAGCAGAATCCAGTAACAGAGAATTTATATTCCTATATGTATTTCTGTTTACAATTGGTTTGGTTAATTTCTTAAAACTCTGTATTGAAAAACCCCAGGCAAATAAATATATGAAAACTCATTGACCTTCCAATTTGTTCCATTCTTGTCAAACGCTTTACATACACAGCTAGGATTTCCAAGATAATATTCCCAAAAACAAGGCTAATCAGCAAGTCAAGTAGATAATGTGGTTCTAGAAACTCGAAAAAGTAGCCTCTTTGTCCTGAACTGCTGATTTGGAAATTAATATCTCTAGAACAATTTGATTTTGCACTATTTTGTTTGGATTTTTTGTAACAAATTTATATGAGCAAGAAAATGTTCAAGGTGTGTTTATTGACATAACATGTCCAACATCATTGAGTAATTATTTCTGCTCACTGCATTTAGTGATTAATGTTGTGTGTATCTAATATTTTGCTGTCAATTGCTTGGAGAATCACATGTATTTATATTTAAGTATTTTCTTTTTTTTAAAGTCTACAATATAGACATTTGTATAATAGGAAGCAACAGATGTATTTAAATGTAAACACTAATGCAGATACATTACACTCAGCATCTTTACCAATCTTAGGCTTCTGATAGTGTTTTATGGTGTGTGTATATTCATGTTAAGGTTTGGCTATTTAAAAAAAATAATTATAAGGCAAAATGTAACTATACATTTAAGGGCTCCATAATAAGCTCATACTTATTTTTCAATATGAATGATTTGTATTATTGATATGTTATGGCTGACCTCCTTTGTAACCCAGCAGCTTGTCAAATGATTTCTACATGAAATTACATTTAGACTGAGCTGATATTCGTTCATTTAGAGAACAAGAATTAAATTAAAGGTTCATTGTTTTGATGAGCAGCCGAGAAACCTGCTGTACCTTATTTTCTTACTTAAAGGGACAGTATGCTGTAAAATAGTTTTTCCCTTAATGTGTTTACAATTGCTTTTTTTACCAACTGCAGAGTAAAAAATGTATGAAAATTAGCTTTTTAAGGGTTATTTGTGTATATTAAAGCTCTTATTTTGTGTTTTGAAGCCACAACCTAATAAAATGGGTTGAGCTTGTAGGTATAATCAGATCTCATTACTTTATCACATTGTGTACATATACATGCTTCTTTATCTTATATCTGTCCATAAAACAATCACCAGTACTTGGAGAGAACAATGGAAAATCAAAATTGTATTATCTTATCTCTGCTATATCCCACTAGGAGTGTAATCTCTTCTGCTGGTTGTGTTTACACAGCTTATCTATAGCTTGGACCTGCTGCCACAAACTTTCAGAATAGGTGGGGATACCACATGCTAAATCAATTATTTCAAATGCCAATAAAAGGGTAAAGGAGCTACCTGTAAACAATTTAATACACTCCCGCCGGTTAAGTGGATCATTGGGAACAAATTAAAGGGGAGAAAGAATTTGAGTACACTGTCCCTTTAACCTTGAAAAGAACCAGCATGGATGAAAAAATCCTAGGCTGCTCCTAGGTGGTAACTCACCATATAACAAGCTACTGAGCTGCTGTTCGTTCCTGAAAGAGCGATTTTCTCTTTGTGTGCAATTGCATCTCTATTTGGCATCCTTATGCAAATCTTAAATAATATAACATTTTGATATACTTTACTAGGTTCCTACTCATGTTTTTTGCTATTGATGCTGGTATTAGTAAGTTTTTGATGTATAAATGTCCTGGGTAATGGTACATTATCTGTGTGTTCTGTTATCTTTCATTTAGAAAGCATTAAAAAATGGCAATGGCCAACTAAAGGAACATGAAACCTAAATTTCTTCTTTCATGATTCAGCTAGAAATTACAATATTAAACAACTTTCCAGTGTACTTCAATTATCCAATTTGCTTCCTTCTTTTGGGATCCTGTGTTGAAAAGCATACATAGGCTGATTGGTGGCTGCACATATATGACTGTTGTAATTAACTCCCAGTAGTGCATTGCACTACTTGCATGTTCAAGGTGTGTTTATTGACATAACATGTCCAACATCATTGAGTAATTATTTCTGCTCACTGCATTTAGTGATTAATGTTGTGTGTATCTAATATTTTGCTGTCAATTGCTTGGAGAATCGCATGTATTTATATTTAAGTATTTTCTTTTTTTTTAAAGTCTACAATATAGACATTTGTATAATAGGAAGCAACAGATGTATTTAAATGTAAAAACTAATGCAGGTGCATCACACTCAGCATCTTTACCAATCTTAGGCTTCTGATAGTGTTTTATGGTGTGTGTATATTCATGTTAAGGTTTGGCTATTTAAAAAAAATAATTATAAGGCAAAATGTAACTATACATTTAAGGGCTCCATAATAAGCTCATACTTATTTTTCAATATGAATGATTTGTATTATTGATATGTTATGGCTGACCTCCTTTGTAACCCAGCAGCTTGTCAAATGATTTCTACATGAAATTACATTTAGACTGAGCTGATATTCGTTCATTTAGAGAACAAGAATTAAATTAAAGGTTCATTGTTTTGATGAGCAGCTGAGAAACCTGCTATACCTTATTTTCTTACTTAACCTTGAAAAGAACCAGCATGAATGAAAAAAAACCTCTTAATGAGCCCTGCAATATCACAAATGCCTGATTATGAGAGGCAACTGATTCTAAGAGTGTGAATATTCAATTCAGGACTATGCTGCGCTTTCACACATCTGTAAGAGAGCAGTAATTTAATGATAATGGACAGTGAATTAATGAGATTTATTAAAGTGTTCTTCCTTTATTAGCTGACACTGGCACAATGGTTTTCATTGAAAGCAGGTTGTGTGTTGTATACATGATTTCTATTTAATGATCTGCACAATTAATTAAAATGGTTTGACATCAATGGCATCAAGCAAATATACTGTATATTTGCTAATGCCTAAAGCTATTATAATATACAGCAAGCTTTACTGGCAAAGCATTTGCAGGGAGTATCGGGGGGGGGGGGGGTTAAACCAGCTCTATCTTTCAACAAATAGAATATGGATTATTTTTGGACATTGTTATGTACCTGCACAAAGTGAAAACTTGAGATATCAGGATACAAAGTTGGTCTAAAAACATAATTGTACAAAAATATATAGGGCTAGATTACAAGTGATGCGCTAATGTTAGATTGCCTGCAACATTAAAATATCACACCATGTTAACTTGCGCCTATTACAAGTTGAAAGTAAATATGCCTGGAATAAGCATAAGGCTATCCTATGAACTAGACAAGTTTATACTTTTAAGAGATATTGGGCAGACTTGCTGAGCCTATGTCTCTTATCTGCCGTCAAAATGTATGTTTCTATAGGTATATAGGTATATATATATATATATATATATATATAAATATCTATTTAAAAATAAGTAGAGCATTTTCTTCTATGTGAAGAACATTGGAATATGAAATATTCATAACTATCTGTTAGCGCTTTAGGTTTAACTTCTGTTGGGTTAGTGCAAGAGATAAGTGCTTTTTTCCAGTCTGTGCTCTACTTTTAAGTCTATGGTGATAAGTTGGCGTGATTGCGACATCCAAAGTCCTGAAGTTAGCTTGCAGTCATGGGACTAATATTTGATTTACATGTCCTAATATTCGAAGGATATATTTCTTATTATCTTACTTGGATAGAGAATATGAATTTATATATATATATATATATATATATATATATATATATATATATATATATATATATATATATATATATATATATATATATATATATATATATATATAATATAAATCAATATAAATATTTGCATAGGAAATTAGCACATCTAGGCAAGATTCCCAGCTTGCTTTTTCCAAGAAATACTTCATATACAATGTTACCAATGCACAAGAGAATTCTGGTTAAGATATGCAAATTAGATATGCAAATTCTCATTTTTTTGCTTCAAGTACTGTTTTAACACAGCAATCCTTTTAACAGGATTATTGCAGCAAACCAGAAATCACTCACTAGACAGCCTGTTTCGTTCTATTTGGAACTCATCAGTAGGAGATAGTGATGTCGCGAACTTAAAAATTTCGGTTCGCGAACGGCGGACTCGAACTTCCACTACTGTTCGCGAACCGGGTGAACCGCCATTGACTTCAATAGGCAGGCGAACTTTAAAACCCACAAGGACTCTTTCTGGCCACAATAGTGATGGAAAAGTTGTTTCAAGGGTACTAACACCTGCACTGTGGCATGCTGGAGGGGGATCCATGGCAAAACTCCCATGGAAAATTACATAGGTGAAGCAGAGTCTGCTTTTAACCCATAAAGGGCCTAAATCACCTAACATTCCTAAATTGTTTGGAATAACGTGCTTTAAAACATCAGTTATGATGTTGTATCGATCAGGTAGTGTAAGGGTTCACAGTGACAGACCAAACTCCAAGTGTAACGCACCGCAAACAACCGCAAACAGTCCATTTGCACAACCACGAGATAGATAGATTTGATAGATAGATACATAGATTACATAGCTCAATAGATGCAATATACATACGATCGATACAAATTACATAGATCAATAGATGCAATATACATTTGATAGATACGAATTACATAGATCAATAGATGCAATATCCATTTGATAGGTACGAATTATATAGATCAAAAGATGCAATATACATTTTATAGATACGAATTACATCGATCAATAGATGCAATATACATTTGATAGATACGATTGATAGTTAGATAGATTTGATAGATAAATAGATAGATTTGAAAGATATATAATTTCCCTGAAAAAGAGCTCTTAATCACACTATATGATGTGGGCCTGACACACAGGCCTGATGGAAAATGAAATTAGATTACACTAGCAAAATGATTTAAAAGTTTTTTTTTTAAATTTTAAATAATGTTAAGCAGATATGAGTGGTGGCTGCTGGCACAGCAATTAAACAACGTTGTATGCTGTGTAAGCCTGACACACAGGCCTGATAGAAATTGAAATTAGATTACACTAGCAAAATGATTTAAAAGTTTTTTTAAAAATTTAAAATAATGTTAAGCAGATATGAGTGGTGGCTGCTAGCACAGCAATTAACCACAGTATGCTGTGTAAGCCTGACACACAGGCCTGATAGAAAATGAAATTAGATTACACTAGCAAAATGATTTAAAAGTTTTTTTTTTTAATTTAAAATAATGTTAATAAGATATGAGTGGTGGCTGCTAGCACAGCAATTAACCACAGTATGCTGTGTAATCAGACACACAGGCCTGATAGAAAATGAAATTAGATTACACTAGCAAAATGATTTAAAAGTTTTTTTTTTTAAATTTAAAATAATGTTAAGCAGATATGAGTGGTGGCTGCTAGCACAGCAATTAACCACAGTATGCTGTGTAAGCCAGACACACAGGCCTGATAGAAAATGAAATTAGATTACACTAGCAAAATTATTTAAAAGTTTTTTTTTTAATTTAAAATAATGTTAAGCAGATATGAGTGGTGGCTGCTAGCACAGCAATTAACCACAGTATGCTGTGTAAGCCAGACACACAGGCCTGATAGAAAATGAAATTAGATTACACTAGCAAAATTATTTAAAAGTTTTGTTGGTTAAATTTACACTAATGTTAAGCAGATATCAGTGGTGGCACTAATCACAGTATACGCTGTGAGCCTCACACACAGGCTGAAAGCCAGGCAAATGCAAATAAAAATACAAATAAAAAAATAAAAAAGCGACTGAAGTTATAGCCCTAAAAAGGGCTTTTTGGGGTGCTGTCCTTACAGCACAGATTAGATGTGTCCTTCAGGACTGTAGTGGAGACTAAATACACAAGCCTAGTTATCTATTTCCCTATAATGTCAGCAGCAGCAACACTAAAGCTCCTCTCACTAAGAAAGCAAGATCGTAATGAATCTAAAATGGCTGCTGCCAAGGAGCTGGGAGGGTCTGTGAGGGAGTGTCTGCTGCTGATTGGCTCAAATGTGTCAGAAGGCTGTGAGATACAGGGTCAAAGTTTCCTCAATGATGACACATAGGGGGCAGATCGAACATTGCATATGGGTTAGGGTTAAACCAAAACTCATTAAAATTATGGGGGAGATAAAAAAACTGAAATTAAAATCCTCCATGTCTCAAAATTAAATCAATATAAATATTTGCATAGGAAATTAGCACATCTAGGCAAGATTCCCTGCTTGCTTTTTCGCAGAAATACTTCATATACAATTCTACCAAGGCACAAGAGAATTCTGGGTAAGATATGCAAATTAGATATGCAAATTCTCCGTTTTTTTTTTGCTTCAAGTACTGTTTTAACACAGCGATCCTCATAATTTTATTTTAATAATTTTATCTTCCCCATAATTTTAATGAATTTTGGTTTAACCCTGAAAGTAGCTTTACCAATGCAGCAACCAGAAATCTATCTCCTACTGATGAGTTCCAAATAGAACGAAACAGGCTGTCTAGTGAGTGATTTCTGGTTTGCTGCAATAATCCTGTTAAAAGGATCGCTGTGTTAAAACAGTACTTGAAGCAAAAAACTGAGAATTTGCATCTCTAATTTGCATATCTTACCCAGAATTCTCTTGTGCATTGGTAACATTGTATATGAAGTATTTCTTGGAAAAAGCAAGCAGGGAATCTTGCCTAGATGTGCTAATTTCCTATGCAAATATTTATATTGATTTAATTTTGAGACATGGAGGATTTTAATTTTAGTTTTTTATCTCCCCCATAATTTTAATCAATTTTGGTTTAACCCTGAAAGTAGCTTTACCAATGCAGCAACCAGAAATCTATCTCCTACTGATGAGTTCCAAATAGAACGAAACAGGCTGTCTAGTGAGTGATTTCTGGTTTGCTGCAATAAGCCTGTAAAAAGGATAGCTGTGTTAAAACAGTACTTGAAACAAAAAAAAATGAGAATTTGCATATCTAATTTGCATATCTTACCCAAAATTCTCTTGTGCATTGGTAACATTGTATATGGAGTATTTCTGGAAAAAAGCAAGCGGGGAATCTTGCCTAGATGTGGTAATTTCCTATGCAAATATTTATATTGATTTAATTTTGAGACATGGAGGATTTTAATTTCAGTTTTTTATCTTCCCCCATAATTTTAAAAAATTTTATATAAAAAAAAAAAATATATATATATATATATAGTATTTAAATAAAAAATATATATACGCCTAGATTACGAGTTTGGCGTTAACAGGGGTGCGTTGCTAACGAGGCTTTTTTTTCTAACGCTACCTTAAGCCAACGCTGGTATTACAGGTTTTTTAAAACCTGGCGTTAGCCGCAAAAAGGTGAGCGTAGAGCAGAATTTAGCTCCACATCTCACCTCAATGTTGCTTACGGTAGCGGTAAGCTGGCTAAACGTGCTCGTGCATGATTTCCCCATAGGAAACAATGGGGCTGAGCTGGCTGGAAAAAAACCTAACACCTGCAAAAAAGCAGCGTCCAGCTTCTAACGCAGCCCCATTGTTTCCTATGGGAAAATAAAAAATATGTCTACACCTAACACCCTAACATGAACCCCAAGTCTAAACACCCCTAATCTTACACTTATTAACCCCTAATCTGCCGCCCCCACTATCGCTGACACCTACATTATATTATTAACCCCATATCTGCTGCTCCGGACACCGCCGCCACCTACATTATCCCTATGAACACCTAATCTACTGCCCCCAACATCGCCGCCACCTACATTATATTTATAAACCCCTAATCTGCCGCCCCCAATGTCGCCGCCACCTACCTACAATTATTAACCCCTAATCTGCCGACTGGACATCGCAGCCACTTTAATAAATTAATTAACCCATAAACCACCGCATTCTCGCCTCACAAACACTAGTTAAATTTTATTAACCCCTAATCTACCGTCCCTAATATCGCCGACACCTACTTACATTTATTAACCCCTAATCTGCCACCCCCAACGTCGCCGCTACTATTTTAAAGTTGTTAACCCTAAACCTAAGTCTAAACCTAAGCCTAACCCCCCCTAACTTAAATATAATTTAAATTAAACAAAATACTTACCTATACAATAAATTCTAAGATAGCTACAATATAACTAATAGTTACATTGTAGCTATTTTAGGATTTATATTTATTTTACAGGCAACTTTGTATTTATTTTAACTAGGTAGAATAGTTATTAAATAGTTATTAACTATTTAATAACTACCTAGCTAAAATAAGTACATACTTACCTGTAAAATAAATCCTAACCTAAGTTTCAATTACACCTAACACTACACTATCAATAAATAAATTACCTAAGCTACCTACAATTAATTACAATTAAATTCAATAAACTAAATTACGAAAAATAACAAACACTAAATTACAGAAAATAAAGAAAGAATTACAAGAATTTTAAACTAATTACACCTACTCTAATCCCCCTAATAAAATAAAAAAGCCCCCCAAAATAATAAAATGTCCCTACCCTATACTAAATTACAAATAGCCCTTAAAAGGGCCTTTTGCGGGGCATTGCCCCAAAGTAATCAGCTCTTTTACCTGTAAAAGAAAAATACAATACCACCCCAACATTAAAACCCACCACCCACACACCCCTACTCTAAAACCCACCCAATCCCCCCTTAATAAAACCTAACACTAACCCCCTGAAGATCACCCTACCTTGAGCCGTCTTCAACCAGCCGGGCACAAGTGGTCCTCCATACTGCAGAAGTCTTCATCCGATCGGGGCAGAAGAGGTCCTCCAGATGGCAGAAGGCTTCATCAAGCGGCATCTTCTATCTTCATCCTTCCAGAGCGGAGCAGAGCCATCTTCAATCCAGCCGACGCGGAGCCATCCTCTTCAAACGACGTCCTAACGAAGAATGAAGGTTCCTTTAAATGACGTCATCCAAGATGGCATCCCTTGAATTCCGATTGGCTGATAGGATTCTATCAGCCAATCGGAATTAAGGTAGGAAAAATCCAATCAGTTCCAATCAGTTCCAATCAGCCAATATAATGTGAGCTCAATCCTATTGGCTGATTGGATCAGCCAATAGGATTGAAGTTCAATCCTATTTACTGATTGTGTCAGCCAATAGGATTTTTCCTACCTTAATTCCGATTGGCTGATAGAATCCTATCAGCCAATCGGAATTTAAGGGACGCCATCTTGGATTACGTCATTTAAAGGAACCTTCATTCTTCGTTAGCACGTCGTTTGAAGAGGATGGCTCCGCGTCTGCTGGATTGAAGATGGCTCAGCGCTCTCCAGAAGGATGAAGATAGAAGATGCTGCTTGGATGAAGCCTTCTGCTGTCTAGAGGACCTCTTCTGCCCCGATCGGATGAAGACTTCTGCCGTATGGAGGACTACTTGTGCCCGGCTGGGTGAAGACGGCTCAAGGTAGAGTGATCTTCAGGGGGTTAGTGTTAGTTTTTTTTTAAGGGGGGATTGGGTAGAGTAGGGGTGTGTGGGTGGTGGGTTTTAATGTTGGGGAGTATTGTATTTTTCTTTTACAGGTAAAAGAGCTGATTACTTTGGGGCAATGCCCCACAAAAGGCCCTTTTAAGGGCTATTTGTAATTTAGTATAGGGTAGGGAAATTTTATTATTTTGGGGGGCTTACAAAATAACTATTTAATAACTATTGTACCTAGTTAAAATAAATACAAAGTTGCCTGTAAAATAAATATAAACCCTAAGCTAGCTAAAATGTAACTATTAGTTATATTGTAGCTAGCTTAGGGTTTATTTTATAGGTAAGTATTTAGTTTTAAATAGGATTAATTTATTTTATTATGTTAAATGTATTTCGTTTAATTTAAATAATATTTAAGTTAGGGGGGTTAGGGTTAGGTTTAGACTTAGGTTTAGGGGTTAATAACTTTAATATAGTAGCGGCGACATTGGGGGTGGCAGATTAGGGGTTAATAAATGTAAGTAGGTGTCGGCGATGTTAGGGACGGCAGATTAGGGGTTAATAAAATTTAACTAGTGTTTGCTAGGTGGGAGTGCGGCAGTTTAGGGGTTAATAGGTAGTTTATGGATGTTAGTGTACATTGTAGCACTTAACTACTGACTTTTAAATGCGGTCGAAGTCTTGACAGGAGAAGGTCTACCGCTCACTTCTTCCAAGACTCATAATACCAGCGTTAGGCAAATCCCATTAAAAAGATAGGATACGCAATTTACGTAAGGGGATTTGCGGTAGCCTCGAGTCACGGAAGAAAAGGGAGCGGTGAGCCTGTACCTGTCAGACTTGTAATACCAGCGTTAGGTAAAAAGCAGCGTTGGAACCTATCAACGCTGCTTTTTAAGGCTAACGCCAAACTCGTAATCTCGGTGATAGTATGTAAACATATTTATTAGAAAAAAAAAAATAAAAAAACTAACAATAAATCTATATTCGTTTTGGAATTCATCAAAAATGAAAATCTGTGAGAAAACAAAAACAAAAAGAAGAGATTAGAATATGAAATCAATTATGTTATTTAATGAACACATGAATAAACAAATATTCTGTAAATCTAATAATTTTAAATTCATGTTCTGTCTATGCTCTAATGTTTTGATATTAAAGCCAGGTTCAGAATGGAGATCGAGATCTATATCATCTATATCTATCTACACATAATTTAACATTAATCACACTAAATTGTCTAATCAAGAGTTGACTTACATATTAACATTTAAAATTAGACAAAATAATGCCTAATATCCAATTTTGATCAAATATTCCTAATTATTCATGTGTATGAGGGACATAGATGAATGTAATATTTCCTATCCCTTCAAAAACTAATATACCTAAATGTCAACTATGAAATGTATCCCTTTATCTGTCTGATTGGTTCACAATCTGAGTCCTCTCTAGAACAAAGTAAGCGGAATGTATATTAAATAAATGTCTTCAAAAATAGGACATGTTTAAAATTGTCCCGACACATTCAATATATTATGAATTAGTTGCATATTATTTCTCCTATCATTCTTAATAGCATGCATTGTGCAAACTAACCTGGATGTATGGTCTTTAAAAGTCAATTCTATTGCAAATATCAGTTTATCTTCATTATGTGTCATATTCATCACTTTCCAAATAGAGGATTGTGAAATACCATCTAAAAGAAATGAGGAAACATAAGTGTTTCCCATAGGATGTATCCTGCATCCCTAGTCTTGTTCCATACAATGTGTATACTTACAATGGCCTAGATTTGGAGTTTGGTGTTAGCCGTGAAAACCAGCGTTAGAGGCTCCTAACGCTGGTTTTAGGCTAACTCCGGTATTTGGAGTCACTCAAAAAAGGGTCTAACGCTCACTTTTCAGCCGCGACTTTTCCATACCGCAGATCCCTTACGTCATTTGCGTATTCTATCTTTTCAATGGGATTTTTCTAACTCCGGTATTTAGAGTCGTGTCTGAAGTGAGCGTTAGAAATCTAACGACAAAACTCCAGCCGCAGAAAAAAGTCAGTAGTTAAGAGCTTTCTGGGCTAACGCCGGTTTATAAAGCTCCTAACTACTGTACTCTAAAGTACACTAACACCCATAAACTACCTATGTACCCCTAAACCGAGGTCCCCCCACATCGCCGCCACTCGATTAAATTTTTTTAACCCCTAATCTGCCGACCGCCACCTACGTTATACTTATGTACCCCTAATCTGCTGCTCCTAACACCGCCGACCCCTGTATTATATTTATTAACCCCTAATCTGCCCCCCACAACGTCGCCGCCAGCTACCTACAATTATTAACCACTAATCTGCCGAACGGAGCTCACCGCTATTCTAATAAATGGATTAACCCCTAAAGCTAAGTCTAACCCTAACACTAACACCCCCCTAAATTAAATATAATTTTAATCTAACAAAATAAATTAACTCTTATTAAATAAATTATTCCTATTTAAAGCTAAATACTTACCTGTAAAATAAACCCTAATATAGCTACAATATAAATTATAATTACATTGTAGCTATTTTAGGATTAATATTTATTTTACAGGCAACTTTTTAATTATTTTAACCAGGTACAATAGCTATTAAATAGTTAAGAACTATTTAATAGTTACCTAGTTAAAATAATAACAAAATTACCTGTAAAATAAATCCTAACCTAAGTTACAATTAAACCTAACACTACACTATCAATACATAAGAAATAAACTAACTAAAGTACAAAAAATAAAAAAGAACTAAGTTACAAAAAATAAAAAAATATTTACAAACATAAGAAAAATATTACAACAATTTTAAACTAATTACACCTACTCTAAGCCCCCTAATAAAATAACAAAGCCTCCCAAAATAAAAAATGCCCTACCCTATTCTAAATTACTAAAGTTAAAAGCTCTTTTACCTTACCAGCCCTGAAAAGGGCCCTTTGCGGGGCATGCCCCAAGAAGTTCAGCTCTTTTGCCTGTAAAAAAAACCATACAATACCCCCCCCCAACATTACAACCCACCACCCACATACCCCTAATCTAACCCAAACCCCCCTTAAATAAACCTAACACTAAGCCCCTGAAGATCTTCCTACCTTGTCCTCACCATACCAGGTTCACCGATCGGTCCAGAAGAGCTCCTCCGATGTCCTGATCCAAGCCCAAGCGGGGGGCTGAAGATGTCCATGATCCGGTAGAAGTCTTCATCCAAGCGGGGCAGAAGAGGTCTTCCATCCGATTGAAGTCTTCATCCAGGCGGCATCTTCTATCGACATCCATCTGGAGCGGAGCGGCAGCATCCTGAAGACCTCCGACGCAGAACATCCATCCTGGCCGACGACTGAACGACGAATGACGGTTCCTTTAAATGACGTCATCCAAGATGGCGTCCCTCGAATTCCGATTGGCTGATAGGATTCTATCAGCCAATCGGAATTAAGGTAGGAATATTCTGATTAGCTGATGGAATCAGCCAATCAGAATCAAGTTCAATCCGATTGGCTGATCCGATCAGCCAATCAGATTGAGCTCGCATTCTATTGGCTGATCGGAACAGCCAATAGAATGCGAGCTCAATCTGATTGGCTGATCGGATCAGTCAATCGGATTGAACTTGATTCTGATTGGCTGGTTCCATCAGCTAATCAGAATATTCCTACCTTAATTCTGATTGGCTGATAGAATCCTATCAGCCAATTGGAATTCGAGGGACGCCATCTTGGATGACGTCATTTAAAGGAACCGTCATTCGTCGTTCAGTCGTCGGCCAGGATGGATGTTCCGCGTCGGAGGTCTTCAGGATGCTGCCGCTCTGCTCCAGATGGATGTCGATAGAAGATGCCGCCTGGATGAAGACTTCAATCGGATGGAAGACCTCTTCTGCCCCTCTTTGATGAAGACTTCAATCGGATGGAAGACCTCTTCTGCCCCGCTTGGATGAAGACTTCTACCGGATCATGGACATCTTCAGCCCCCCGCTTGGGCTTGGATCAAGACATCGGAGGAGCTCTTCTGGACCGATCGGTGAACCTGGTATGGTGAAGACAAGGTAGGAAGATTTTCAGGGGCTTAGTGTTAGGTTTATTTAAGGGGGGTTTGGGTTAGATTAGGGGTATGTGGGTGGTGGGTTGTAATGTTGGGGGGGGGTATTGTATGTTTTTTTTTACAGGCAAAAGAGCTGAACTTCTTGGGGCATGCCCCGCAAAGGGCCCTGTTCAGGGCTGGTAAGGTAAAAGAGCTTTTAACTTTAGTAATTTAGAATAGGGTAGGGCATTTTTTATTTTGGGGGGCTTTGTTATTTTATTAGGGGGCTTAGAGTAGGTGTAATTAGTTTAAAATTGTTGTAATATTTTTCTTATGTTTGTAAATATTTTTTTATTTTTTGTAACTTAGTTCTTTTTTATTTTTTGTACTTTAGTTAGTTTATTTCATTGTAGTAATTTGTAGATATTGTATTTAATTAATGTATTGATAGTGTAGTGTTAGGTTTAATTGTAACTTAGGTTAGGATTTATTTTACAGGTAATTTTGTTATTATTTTAACTAGGTAAATATTAAATAGTTCTTAACTATTTAATAGCTATTGTACCTGGTTAAAATAATTACAAAGTTGCCTGTAAAATAAATATTAATCCTAAAATAGCTACAATGTAATTATAATTTATATTGTAGCTATATTAGGGTTTATTTTACAGGTAAGTATTTAGCTTTAAATAGGAATAATTTATTTAATAAGAGTTAATTTATTTCGTTAGATTAAAATTATATTTAATTTAGGGGGGTGTTAGTGTTAGGGTTAGACTTAGCTTTAGGGGTTAATACATTTATTATAATAGCGGTGAGCTCCGGTCGGCAGATTAGGGGTTAATGTTTGAAGTTAGGTGTCGGCGATGTTAGGGAGGGCAGATTAGGGGTTAATACTATTTATTATAGGGTTAGTGAGGCGGATTAGGGGTTAATAACTTTATTATAGTAGCGGTACGGTCCGCTTGGCAGATTAGGGGTTAATAAGTGTAGGCAGGTGGAGGCTAAGTTGTGGGAGGCAGATTAGGGGTTAATAAATATAATATAGGGGTCGGCGGTGTTAGGGGCAGCAGATTAGGGGTACATAAGGATAATGTCAGTAGCGGCGGTTTACGGAGCGGCAGATTAGGGGTTAAAAATAATATGCAGGGGTCAGCGATAGCGGGGTCGGCAGATTAGGGGTTAATAAGTGTAAGGTTAGGGGTGTTTAGACTCGGGGTACATGTTAGGGTGTTAGGTGCAGACTTAGGAAGTGTTTACGCATAGCAAACAATGGGGCTGCGTTAGGAGCTGAACGCTGCTTTTTTGCAGGTGTTAGGTTTTTTTTCAGCTCAAACAGCCCCATTGTTTCCTATGGGGGAATCGTGCACGAGCACGTTTTTGAGGCTGGCCGCGTCCGTAAGCAACTCTGGTATCGAGAGTTGGAGTGGCGTTAAAAATGCTCTACACTCCTTTTTTGGAGCCTAACGCAGCGATTCTGTGGACTCTCAATACCAGAGTTATTTTTATGGTGCGGCCAGAAAAAAGCCGGCGTTAGCTACGCGGGTCCTTACCGACAAAACTCTAAATCTAGCCAAATGTAAACATGTCTTTATATGTTTTTCTAAGTCAGCACAGTTGAAAGACAATGCCACAGACATGATCACATTGGTATTCTTCACTTTCAGTCATCTCCCAAATGGAAAATAAATTGAAAATCAAATTTTTAAACAAATTGTACATAGTTTTTTTATCCCTCCCCCTAACACTACCTATTTCCTAATGTGTTTATAGCAATAGCTTACTAAGCATATGTAGCCTCTTTTGTGTTATGTTCTAACAATCAAGTGTTAAGCTGAGTTACATACATTGTGCAGACTTAACCTCTGATGTATGACTTTGGCAATGCTATCTGCTTCAGAGTATCCCTTTATCTGCTATCTGTGGCATGTATCCCTTTCAGAATATCTAAAATCTAATAATGTCTAAACTAAATGATACATTGAAACTACTTGTATGCCATATGATGGATCATTGTGAACCCCCCCCATTCTCAGTCCATACATTGTGTCTACTTACCATCTGATGTTGTCTTCAAAAATCAGGTGGCGAAGTCATTACAGGAACCAATTCCAGAGTCATCTGATGTATAAATTACCTATGATAATAAAATATAATTTTTATATTGCAATAATCATTTCTTGAACAATCCTAACATGTTTGCACAATTCTACTTTCATTTTACTTAAAGTGTCACATATTCGCAATGCTCATATATAAGATATTATTTACCGTCTGAAGTGGCGGTTGATGATGTTGTATCTGACATTAACCCCCTCATCCCGGAATGGCCCCTCTAGAACTGGGTTGTCCTCCTCATCTTGGAGGAGATCTCAGGCGCCTGGACAACCTGCAACATCCCAGCCAGCTGGATGTTGCAGGCTGGAGCATGCAGCACAATGTGGGTGCAATCTATTGCTCCCAAGACATTGGGCATTTGAGCTATTGCATAGAATTACCTCTTGATGCGCCTCCAATCATCATCATTTTGAGGAAATCCTATGTAAAGATTACAAACTCGTACCATGTGTAACATATCTCAGCCTAATGTCACTATCCCTTTAAGACTGCCTTCCCTGATTCTGACACTCATGCAAGTTTTAGGCATTAATTACTGTTTGTGCATATATTGGAGAATCACATGAAAGCTTTTAACTGACCACATAGATGCAGAGTTCTGAATACATTAACATATTTGTAGAAAGATATTTCAGCTATGACAACTTGTAGCAGAGAATAATTATAAAGTTCTGAGTAAGATGCTGTTGTAATAATTAGAGAGTGATGATAACCAAAAGTATACTTGATTTATAATAAAGTTCAGAGTTTGTTAAGTAGCAGTGTCCAGGTAACAAAATGGAATTATTTGGATACTTGCGATTTGATGATTTTAAGCAGAGGAAATATGGAAAGCTGAAGCTTGAATAAGTTGGTAGAATTCATGCAGGATCAGCCACAGACCTCAGTTTTTACAGGAACACAACTTCAAAGTTAATGCAAAGCACATTAAACATGAGAAGGCTTAAAAAGAGGCTGAGGGAATCAGGTGCATAAATGATTAATCAGGCAGACAAGCTGAATGCAAATACTGCCCAAAACCAGCATGAGTGTCAGAATCAGGGAAGGCAGTCTTAAAGGGATAGTGACATTAGGCTGAGATATGTTATAGATCCCCCTCCTTAAAGACGACCTCCGGGCGCCCAATGCAATCCAAAAGGAGAGAGAACAAAAATGATATGGAGAACCGGTAGTAGGTGTATGGAGGTAATGAGTCCAATCGAAAATCAAGAAAGGAGGGTTGGAGACCTCTTGAAAAAGTTGAATGACGAAGCAAAGGCCATGGAATTCAGGAATCAAAAGATCTTGACAATGATGAGAGCAAAACTTGAAGTCATCTTTCTTGTAGTCATCGTAAGAATGCATGAACATAACATACAATGAGCTTCCTACCACAGAGTCATCCTGAGGGTTGATAGGCGGATGCTCTTCATGATAGATAACCATGTACACAGCCAATGAAAAGGCAGCCAGTCCTAGATTCGAGTATCCTCATAATTAACCTCTTGGCTGAGGATTAGATATACTCCAAAAGAAAAAGCTATAGCCACTTCTAACCCAATAGCAGGGCTTTCTTCAAAGTAGGAGATAGGAGTGCAGAGTGCAAGATTTGTCCAGTTCTTGCCATCTTTTGATTCAATATGAAATGTCTCCTTACTGAATTCAGAATCAAGAGTGTCCTCACTTGGAACAGGTATGTGAATGCCGACACCAGGGCAAGGTTCAGGAATACCCACATCAGGGCAAGGTACAGGAATATCCTCAATAGGATCAAGTGAAGGAATTCCCTCACCAGGGCAAGGTTCAGGAATACCCATGTTGGTGATATTCACCCTGGACTGAATAACTCTTCAGACCACGACAGGTTAAAGAGGGTTCGTTTATTGAAAAACACACTGCAGTGAGGAGAGAATGAATACAAAGTTTTCTCTGGGGGGGTCAGTCCCCTTCCCAAACATTTATACAGGAGGCAGGACATTCATGGACTCCATATCTAGGCTAATACAGTTTATGATTGGCTAGCTAAAATGCAAGGGTTTTTACCAAATATGGTTATAACATAAGTAAAAAAATACAGTTTAGACACAATTCCATTCACTATGTTCTATTCCTCAAAGTAGCTGGTTTAACTGTCTGACCGTATATCAAAAAAGGGCAAAGGTCAGGGATGAACTAATGTCTGCTCTTATGTTAACAAAGAGATCTGTGTAAAAAGCATATCATTCTATAAGCTTACTAATTTATGCTATACATCCATCCATATACTCACATATGTTTGGCCTACCAGGACAACAAGGGAATTGAATGCCCAGATACAAGGATAGGAAAGGATTAGATTTAGGAGGAATAACAGACATACATTCCCCTCAGTTCCTCTTATCTTTTTAAGTTCTCAACACTTCTTATATTTGTTCACTTAAAGGGACATTATACACTCATTTTTTCTTTGCATAAATGTTTTGTAGATGATCTATTTAAAAAGCCCATAAAGTTTTTTAAAAAAAAATGAATTGTTTTCCTTTTTTTTAAATAACATTGCTCTGATTTTCAGACTCCTAACCAAGCCACAAACTTTTATGAGAATACCGTCAACTACCTACTCCAGCTTGCTCCAGTTTGTGTAAAGGGTCTTTTCATATGCAAAAGAAGGTGGGGGGGGGAGTGTCTTATTTCCCACTTGCAGTGGGCTTTCCAGCTACCTTTTCACCAGAGCTAAACTGAGAGCTTCTAAGTAAGTTTTTAAACAGTTTTATACTGAATTTTTATATCAGTGTCTGTGCATCTTATTCTTTATAGTAGTGTCTATTACATGCAGTTATATGAACATGAGTGTATACTGTCCCTTTAATAGACCCAAGAGAGGTCTGCATCGCTAGTGCTGGGAACATGAGAGAAATACACTGATTTATAGAACATGATCTTTTGCATTACAGGTATATTGTATGATTATATATCATGTTTTTCAGAGTTTGTACAATGTATTGTATTGGAGACACTTTATATTGTAACTTATTCTATATATATCTTGTACATTCAATTTATGATGTGTATCTTTAAATAACCTAAATAAAGCTCTTTTGAAAAGTGAAAAAAAAAATAATACAAGTATATTGGAAAAGTATTTAAAATGTCATGCTGTATCTAATCCATTTAAGTTTAATTTCGACTTTACTGTCCTAATAAAATGAAATGCTCTATCTGAATGATGAAAGGTATTTTTGAGTTCCTTTAATATGGTGCAAAGTGAGTTTATTAAAACCACACATATATATATATATATATATATATATATATATATATATATATATATATATATATATATATATATATATATATATATATATATATATATATATGTGTAGGGCAAGGAAAAAATTTGCACTTACAAGATACAAAGTATAAAAAGGCACATAAGATAAAACAGATGAACAGAAACAAAGGCCTAGATTTGGAGTTCGGCGGTAGCCGTCAAAACCAGCGTTAGAGGCTCCTAACGCTGGTTTTGGGCGCCCGCTGGTATTTGGAGTCAGTGATTAAAGGGTCTAACGCTATCTTTTCAGCCGTGACTTTTCCATACCGCAGATCCCCCTACGCCATTTGCGTAGCCTATCTTTTCAATGGGATCTTTCTAACGCTGGTATTTAGAGTCGTTTCTGAAGTGAGCGTTAGAGCTCTAACGACAAGATTCCAGCCGCCTGAAAATAGCAGGAGTTAAGAGCTTTCTGGCTAACGCCGGTTTATAAAGCTCTTAACTACTGTACCCTAAAGTACACTAACACCCATAAACTACCTATGTACCCCTAAACCGAGGTCCCCCCACACCACCGCCACTCGATTAAAATTTTTAACCCCTAATCTGCCGACCGCCACCTACGTTATACTTATGTACCCCTAATCTGCTGCCCCTAACCCCACCGACCCCTGTATTATATTTATTAACCCCTAACCTGCCCCCCACAACATCGCCGCCAGCTACTTAAAATAATTAACCCCTAATCTTCCGACCGCAAAGCGCCGCCACTACGTTATCCCTATGTACCCCTAATCTGCTACCCCTAACACCGCCGACCCCTATATTATATTTATTAACCCCTAATCTGCCCCCCACAACGTCGCCGACACCTGCCTACACTTATTAACCCCTAATCTGCCGAGCGGACCTGAGCGCTACTATAATAAAGTTATTAACCTCTAATCCGCCTCACTAACCCTATCATAAATAGTATTAACCCCTAATCTGCCCTCCCTAACATCGCCGACACCTACCTTCAATTATTAACCCCTAATCTTCCGATCAGAGCTCACCGCTATTCTAATAAATTTATTAACCCCTAAAGCTAAGTCTAACCCTAACACTAACACCCCCCTAAGTTAAATATAATTTTTATCTAACGAAATAAATTAACTCTTATTAAATAAATGATTCCTATTTAAAGCTAAATACTTACCTGTAAAATAAACCCTAATATAGCTACAATATAAATTATAATTATATTATAGCTATTTTAGGATTAATATTTATTTTACAGGCAACTTTGTAATTATTTTAACCAGGTACAATAGCTATTAAATAGTTAAGAACTATTTAATAGTTACCTAGTTAAAATAATAACAAAATTACCTGTAAAATAAATCCTAACCTAAGTTATAATTAAACCTAACACTACCCTATCAATAAATTAATTAAATAAACTACCTACAATTACCTACAATTAACCTAACACTACACTATCAATAAATTAATTAAACACAATTCCTACAAATAAATACAATTAAATAAACTAGCTAAAGTACAAAAAATAAAAAAGAACTAAGTTACAGAAAATAAAAAAATATTTACAAACATAAGAAAAATATTACAACAATTTTAAACTAATTACACCTACTCTAAGCCCCCTAATAAAATAACAAAGCCCCCCAAAATAAAAAATTCCCTACCCTATTCTAAATTAAAAAAGTTACAAGCTCTTTTACCTTACCAGCCCTGAACAGGGCCCTTTGCGGGGCATGCCCCAAGAAGTTCAGCTCTTTTGCCTGTAAAAAAAAACATACAATACCCCCCCCAACATTACAACCCACCACCCACATACCCCTAATCTAACCCAAACCCCCCTTAAATAAACCTAACACTAATCCCCTGAAGATCTTCCTACCTTGTCTTCACCATCCAGGTATCACTGATCCGTCCTGGCTCCAAGATCTTCATCCAACCCAAGCGGGGGTTGGCGATCCATAATCCGGTGCTGAAGAGGTCCAGAAGAGGCTCCAAAGTCTTCCTCCTATCCGGCAAGAAGAGGACATCCGGACCGGCAAACATCTTCTCCAAGCGGCATCTTCGATCTTCTTCCATCCGGAGCGAAGCGGCAGGATCCAGAAGACCTCCAGCGCGGAACATCCATCCGGACCGACGACTGAACGACGAATGACTGTTCCTTTAAGGGACGTCATCCAAGATGGCGTCCCTCGAATTCCGATTGGCTGATAGGATTCTATCAGCCAATCGGAATTAAGGTAGGAATTTTCTGATTGGCTGATGGAATCAGCCAATCAGAATCTAGTTCAATCCGATTGGCCGATCAGATTGAGCTCGCATTCTATTGGCTGATCGGAACAGCCAATAGAATGCAAGCTCAATCTGATTGGCTGATTGGATCAGCCAATCGGATTGAACTTGATTCTGATTGGCTGATTCCATCAGCCAATCAGAAAATTCCTACCTTAATTCCGATTGGCTGATAGAATCCTATCAGCCAATCGGAATTCGAGGGACGCCATCTTGGATGACGTCCCTTAAAAGAACAGTCATTCGTCGTTCAGTCGTCGGTCCGGATGGATGTTCCGCGCTGGAGGTCTTCAGGATCCTGCCGCTTCGCTCCGGATGGAAGAAGATCGAAGATGCCGCTTGGAGAAGATGTTTGCCGGTCCGGATGTCCTCTTCTTGCCGGATAGGAGGAAGACTTTGGAGCCTCTTCTGGACCTCTTCAGCACCGGATTATGGATCGCCAACCCCCGCTTGGGTTGGATGAAGATCTTGGAGCCAGGACGGATCGGTGATACCTGGATGGTGAAGACAAGGTAGGAAGATCTTCAGGGGATTAGTGTTAGGTTTATTTAAGGGGGGTTTGGGTTAGATTAGGGGTATGTGGGTGGTGGGTTGTAATGTTGGGGGGGGGGTATTGTATGTTTTTTTTTACAGGCAAAAGAGCTGAACTTCTTGGGGCATGCCCCGCAAAGGGCCCTGTTCAGGGCTGGTAAGGTAAAAGAGCTTGTAACTTTTTTAATTTAGAATAGGGTAGGGAATTTTTTATTTTGGGGGGCTTTGTTATTTTATTAGGGGGCTTAGAGTAGGTGTAATTAGTTTAAAATTGTTGTAATATTTTTCTTATGTTTGTAAATATTTTTTTATTTTCTGTAACTTAGTTCTTTTTTATTTTTTGTACTTTAGCTAGTTTATTTAATTGTATTTATTTGTAGGAATTGTGTTTAATTAATTTATTGATAGTGTAGTGTTAGGTTAATTGTAGGTAATTGTAGGTAGTTTATTTAATTAATTTATTGATAGGGTAGTGTTAGGTTTAATTATAACTTAGGTTAGGATTTATTTTACAGGTAATTTTGTTATTATTTTAACTAGGTAACTATTAAATAGTTCTTAACTATTTAATAGCTATTGTACCTGGTTAAAATAATTACAAAGTTGCCTGTAAAATAAATATTAATCCTAAAATAGCTATAATATAATTATAATTTATATTGTAGCTATATTAGGGTTTATTTTACAGGTAAGTATTTAGCTTTAAATAGGAATCATTTATTTAATAAGAGTTAATTTATTTCGTTAGATAAAAATTATATTTAACTTAGGGGGGTGTTAGTGTTAGGGTTAGACTTAGCTTTAGGGGTTAATAAATTTATTAGAATAGCGGTGAGCTCCGATCGGAAGATTAGGGGTTAATAATTGAAGGTAGGTGTCGGCGATGTTAGGGAGGGCAGATTAGGGGTTAATACTATTTATGATAGGGTTAGTGAGGCGGATTAGGGGTTAATAACTTTATTATAGTAGCGCTCAGGTCCGCTCGGCAGATTAGGGGTTAATAAGTGTAGGCAGGTGGAGGCGACGTTGAGGGGGGCAGATTAGGGGTTAATAAATATAATATAGGGGTCGGCGATGTTAGGGCAGCAGATTAGGGGTACATAGGGATAACGTAGGTTGCGGCGGTTTACGGAGCGGCAGATTAGGGGTTAAAAAAAATATGCAGGGGTCAGCGATAGCGGGGGCGGCAGATTAGGGGTTAATAAGTGTAAGGTTAGGGGTGTTTAGACTCGGGGTACATGTTAGAGTGTTAGGTGCAGACGTAGGAAGTGTTTCCCCATAGGAAACAATGGGGCTGCGTTAGGAGCTGAACGCTGCTTTTTTGCAGGTGTTAGGTTTTTTTTCAGCTCAAACAGCCCCATTGTTTCCTATGGGAGAATCGTGCACGAGCACGTTTTTGAGGCCGGCCGCGTCCGTAAGCAACTCTGGTATCGAGAGTTGCATTTGCGGTAAAAATGCTCTACGCTCCTTTTTTGGAGCCTAACGCAGCATTTGATTAAACTCTCGATACCAGAGTTAAATTTATGGTGCGGCCAGAAAAAAGCCCGCGGAGCGTTAACAGCCCTTTTACCGCCGAACTCCAAATCTAGGCCAAAATGTGTTATCCGAATACTTTCACCGAGTCAGACCAGGTGACCTCCGGACCTCAACACCTCTGCCCTGTTTCTAATGAGTATGACTGGGTGTCTCAATTACACACAAAGATATATGGAACTTCAACGCATTTTCCCAATTTTGCGAAAGGGCTTTCTCAAGAGGACAGGTTAATTAAGATAATTAACCTGTCCTCTTGAGAAAGCCCATTCGCAAAAAGGCGGAAACGCGTTGAGGTTCCATATAACTGTGTGTGTAATTGAGACATGCAGTCATACTCATTAGAAACAGGGCAGAGGTGTTGGGGTCCAGAGGTCACCTGGTGGGACTTGGTGAAAGTATTCGGTTAGCACATTTTGTTCCTGTTCATCTGTTTTATCTTGTGTGCCTTTTTATACTTTGTATCTTGTAAGTGCATATTTTTTCTTTGAGCTTTATATATATATATATATATATATATATATATATATATATATATATATATATATTGTAACATATCTCAGCCTAATGTCACTATCCCTTTAAGACTTCCTTCTCTGACTGCTGCATTTGGGCAGTATTCACATTCAGCTTGCTTGCCTGCCTGATTAATCATTCATGCACCTGATTACCTCAGCCTCTTTTTAAGCCTTCTCAGGTCTAATGTGCTTTGCATTAACATTGAAGTTGTGATCCTGAACAACAGAGGTCTGTGACTGTTTCCTGTATGAATTTACCAACTATTTCAACCTACAGCATTTTCTATTCCAATGCCTAAAATCATCAAATCGCAAGTATCCAAATAATTCAATTTTCTGTTTCCTGGACACTGCTACTTAACAAACTCAGAACTTTATTATAAATCAAGCATACTTTTGGTTATCATCACTCTCTAATTACAACAGCATCTTACTCAGAACTTTATAACTATTTCTCTGCTACAAGTTGTCATTGCTGAAATATCCTGCGGCAAATATGTTAACACATTCTGAACTCTATGTGTTCAATTAAAAGCTTTCATGTGATTCTCCAATATATGTTCAAACAGTAATTGATGCCTTAAACTTAACTTTCACCTGTGCTGCTCTGCTAATTACTGACATACAGCTCTTTATAATACTATGTACTGTGAACCTGCAACAAACCAAGTTTGCATCTATATGCACAAACAGTAATTAATGCCTAAACTTGCAGCTTGTCTAAATACCTGTGCAGCTGTGCTTAGCTCTGACATACAGCTTTATATAATATTATGTACTGTGAACCTGCAGCAAACCTTAGTTTGCATCTAAGTGTCAATCTTTTACCAGATTACTCTGAAGCCTGAACATTCCACATTGCTATATTTTTCTCTCATTGAATCCTGCAGTTACTTCTATTAACTAACTATAAGTCACAGTGAAGTCAGAATATATTGTATACAAATGTTGCACTCTCCATTTATTCTACAATAACTTCTAGCAACTATGAATCACAGAATATCATCTATCCACGTCCAGGATACTCCTCCCCGGGTCTGGGGTCGGTGTCTTCAAATCCCTACCACTGCCCCGAGGGTCTGTGTCCTGAGCGCATGTACACCGGATCATGACATATATATATATATATGGTTTTAATAAACTCACTTGAATCGAGTTTGCGCTCTTGTTCCCTTCCTTTTTTTCTGTATCTACTCAGGCTGAGAGGAGAAGAACTCAGCATCAGTGGAGCTGCACTTCGGATTCATCACCCGAGAGTCCTGGAGGTTCACGCAGTGAACGGATTCACCTTTGGGATTCTATATTCATTTGCAGGTTGGGACAATTCTCTAGCCGATTTAGGCTTTATCTTATGGTGAGAGACGCTGTTTTATTCTGTTCACCTGCCGCACTCCACTATTGGACTTATGTGGTGAATAATACACCGGACTTCACTAGCAGCTCCTTGTTATTTTTAGGAGCTACCATTCACTGGTTTATTTGTTTATAATATTTGTACTTTTACACAATTTTTTACATTGTTATTTAGATTAGTATCTATAGGATACTTTCGGCTAGATTACGAGTTTTTGTCGGTAAGGCTTGCGGTGCTAATGCTCAGTTTATGCTCACCGCTCACCTACAAACAACGTTGGTATTACATGTTTTCTTAAATCCGGCGTTAGCCGCAAAAAAGTGAGGGAAGAGCAAAATTTAGCTCCACATCTCACCTCAATACCAGCGCTGCTTACGGTAGCGGTGAGCTGGCTGAACGTGCTCGTGCACGATTTCCCCATAGGAATCAATGGGGCATAATCGGCTGAAAAAAAAACAAAAAAGAAGCGTTCAGCTCCTAACACAGCCCCATTGATTCCTATAGGGAAATACATTTTATGTCTACACCTAACACCCTAACATGAACCCAGAGTCTAAACACCCCTAATCTTATACTTATTAACCCCTAATCTGTGGCCCCCGACATCGACGACACCTACATTATATTATTAACCCCTAATCTGCCGCTCCGGACACCGCCGCCACCTACATTATACCTATGAATCCCTAATCTGCTGCCCCCAACATCGCCGACACCTACATTATATTTATTAACCCCTAATCTGCCGCCCACAATGTCGCTGCCACCTCACTACACTTATTAACCCCTAATCTGCCGCAGCCAACATCGCCGCCACTATAATAAATATATTAACCCCTAAACCTAAGTCTAACCCTAACATCCCCCTAACTTAAATATAATATAAAATAATCTAAATAAAATTAATTAAATTATTCCTATTTAAAGCTAAATACTTACCTGTAAAATAAACCCTAAGATAGCTACAATATAACTAATAGTTACATTGTATCTAGCTTAGGGTTTATTTTTATTTTACAGACAATTTTGTATTTATTTTAACTAGGTACAATTATTAAATAGTTATTAACTATTTAATAACTACCTAGCTAAAATAAGGACAAATTTACCTGTAAAATAAACCCTAACCTAAGTTATATTACACCTAACACTACACTATAATTAAATTAATTCACTAAACTAACTACAATTAAATACAATTAAATACAATTATCTAAATTATGAAAAAAACACTAAATTACAGAAAATAATAAAATAATTACAATTTTTTTAAACTAATTACACCTAATCTAATCCCCCTAATAAAATAAAAAAGCCCCCCAAAATAATAAAAAAAGCCCTACCCTATACTAAATTACAAATAGCCCTTAAAAGGGCTTTTTGTGGGGCATTGCCCCAAAGTAATCAGCTCTTTTACCTGTAAAAAAAAATACAATACCCCCTAACATTAAAACCCACCACCCACACACCCAACCCTACTCTAAAACCCACCCAATACCCCCTTAATAAAACCTAACACTAACCCCTTGAAGATCACCCTACCTTGAGACGTCTTCACCCAACCAGGCAGCAGTGGTCCTCCAGATGGGCAGAAGTCTTCATCCTATCCGGGCAGAAGAGGACCTCCAGACGGGCAGAAGACTTCATCCAGGCGGCATCTTCTATCTTCATCCATCCGGAGCAGAGCGGGTCCATCTTTAAGACATCTGACATGGAGCATCCTCTTCATCCAATGGCTGACGACTAAATGACGGTACCTTTAAGTGACGTCATCCAAGATGGCGTCCCTTCAATTCCGATTGGTTCGTAATCTAGGTGATTCTGTTTATTACGTTTGTCAGGGGATCTTAGCGCAGAATGTTCCTTTTTAGTTTTAGCTGTAAAACAACTACAATCTGAATGCAATCATCATACTGTTTAATAGATTGACCACTGGGAGCAAATTTATTGGGCTTTTCCATCTAAAAAGAGTATTTTAAATTATCTATACTATAATCGCGTTTGTAATGCGTCCTTCGCTGTCGCCAGTTGCGCACGCATCCTTAAAGGAATGCTGGCCGCGCGAGGCAGCCAAAAGAATGTTGGCTGTGCGCACAGCCAAAAGAATCCACTTGAATGCAACATAGGCAAAACACGCAACCGTCGCACGAAATAACGAAAAAACACGTAACTGCCCTCACGAAGTATAACAAAAAAAACCTAACCTCCTGCACAAAGTATTAACAAACACCTAAACCGCAAACCCCCACATCGCAAAATAATAAAGTAATTAACCCCTAATACGCAAATAAGATAATTAAAATATTAACCCCTAAACCACCAACCCCCCACATTGCAATAAACCTTATTAACCTATTAACCCCTGAACCGCCAAACCCCCACATTGCAATAAACCTAATTAACCTATTAACCCCTAAACCGACAAACCCCCACTTAGCAATAAACCTAATTAACCTATTAACAACTAAACCGCCAAAACCCCACATCGCAATAAACCTAATTAACCTATTAATTTCTAAACTGCCAACCCCCCACAATGCAAATAATTTAATTACTAAGCCCCCTAACCTAACACCCCCTAAATTAACCCTAATACTAAGTTTCACTTTAATAAAACCAAACATTAAATTACAAAAAAAATCTAAAATTACGAAAAATAAAAAACTGTAAAATTACATAAAAAAATTACATAAAATAAAAAAACCACCAAAAATAAAAAAATTCCTAAAAACTAAGCCATTCCTGAAGCCCGGCGGAAAAGGACTTCTACCTTCATCCGGAGCGAAGGCAGCAAGGAGTAGAGGTGCGGAGCTGGCTTCCCCGATGCACAGATCCTCAGCTGAGGTCCTCAGCGGCGGTTCTCAGCGGCGGCGGTCCTCAGTGGCGTGGAGAATCCTCTTCATGCGATCGTCCAATGCACACTGAAGATTGAATGCAAGGTATCCCCTATTTATTGGATGAAGAGGAGCCTCCACGCCACCGAGGATCGCCGCGGCTGAAGACCGATGCTTAGGGACCGTCGCTGAGGACCACCGCTCCGGATCCACACCTCCGCACCGCGTCACCTTCACACAGGATGAACATAGAAGATGACGGAGCTGCCTGGAAGAAGACCTTCTCCGCCGGACTTCAGGAATGGTGAGTACCTATTTGGGGCTTAGTCTTATGATTTTTTTATTTTTTTTATTTTTTTAAGATTAGGGATTTAATGGGCTGCAAAAGAGCTGATTGCCTTTTTAAGGGCAGTAAAAGAGCTGAATGAAATTTTAAGGGCAATGCCCTTACAAATGCCCCTTTAGGGCAATGGGTTGTTTAGGTTTTTTTTGTGTTTTTTATTTTGGGGGGGTTGGTTGGGTGGGGGTGTTTACTGTTAGGGGGTAATTGGCAATTTTTGTAAGTAAAATAGCTGTTTAACTTAGGGCAATGCCCTACAAAAGACCCTTTTAAAGGCTATTGGTAGTTTAGTATTAGTTTAGGGGGTGTTTTTATTTTGGGGGGATTTTTTATAGGGGTATTAGTTTAGGTTTACATTTTTTATTTTGGATAGCTTTGTTAATTTTTTTCTGGAATTTTACTTTTTTATTTTTTGTAACTTTAGCTTGGGGGTTTGTATGTTTTAAACATAGACTGCCCTCTAGGCAGGCTTATCGTCTAGTATTATTATATTTTAAAAAATACTGAAACTACTTCTCCAAATCATTAACAGAGTTGTATAGCTGACTAAGGGCAAGATGGAGTGCTATTTAACGCTCCCACTTGAGCATTAACTTTACAAGAAGTAAGCTTTTTGCTCACATCGGGTCGCGCTCGTAATATGAGTTAAAAGAAAACTGTTTTTGCTCTCGCGATAACCCGAGGCGCTAAAAAGCCAAACTTAGAATATTTCCCAGGATAACCTATTCCCCATGGAAATCAATTGAGCAAAAAAAACTGAAAAAAAACTACTCACACGCAAACCCGATTACATATTCTCAAGTGTGCTAACCCGACATGAAAATATGAATAATTCACATTCCATTGTTCTTGAAATAGATATATAGGTATAGATATATACAGATATATGTATAGGAATATCTATTTAGAAATACTTAGAACATATTCTGCATAACATAGGAATGTGAAATATTTACAGTAAATACACAGTTAAACCCTTTATGAAATATAAATATTGCATAAAAATTATTTTTCATGTTTTCAGTTACTTAACTGCAAAGGCGTCCAATGCACTATGTATATATATATATATACACATATGTATTAATGTGTTTATATGTGTATATATGCCTGCAAATATATATACACACATATAAATACATAAATACATATGTACACGCACATATATATATATATATATATATATATATATATATATATATATATATATATATATATATATATATATATATATATATATAAAACACAGAGAAAGTCCAGCACTCTCTTACAAACTCTCAGCTAAGATTTAAAAGCAAAAATGGAAAGGTTAGTTACCGCATTTGGCCAAATGGGACAAGCCCAGGTACCACATCAAGGTCCTTTCCAATACCTGGGACCCTAAAACAGCCACACAATGCAAGCTCTCAAATCCAAACAAACTGGGAACAAGGAAAGGGTGCACAGGCTTATGTAATCACCCTAGACATATACAAAACATGGAAGGGGACTGCACTGTCATACCGGACCGGGTACACATCCCATGACGCTGCAACATGCTCAGCGCTGGGTGCTCACGGGCACTCACAGGAAGCTGTGCTGTCCCCAGAGTCACAAACAGCTAACCCCAGACAGGTCTGGGTGCAAGAACCATAGGGAATATTACAAAACAAATTAATACAACACACAGAGAAAGTCCAGTACTCACTTACAAGCTCTCAGCTAAGATTTAAAAGCAAAAATGGAAAGGTTAGTTACCGCATTTGGCCAAATGGGACAAGCCCAGGTACTACATCAAGGTCCTTTCCAATACCTGGGACCCTAAAACAGCCACACAATGCAAGCTCTCAAATCCAAACAAACTGGGAACAAGGAAAGGGTGCACAGGCTTATGTAATCACCCTAGACATATACAAAACACGGAAGGGGACTGCACTCTCATACCAGACCGGGTACACATCCCATGACCCTGTAACATGCTCAGCCCTGGGTTCTCACGGGCACTCACAGGAAGCTGTGCTGTCCCCAGAGTCACAGGGAGCTAACCCCAGACAGGTCTGGGTGCAAGAACCATAGGGAAAATTACAAAACAAATTAACACACAGAGAAAGTCCAGCACTCACAAGCTCTCAGCTAAGATTCAAAAGCAAAAATGGGGAGGTTAGTTACCGCATTTGGCCAAATGGGACAAGCCCAGGTACCACATCAAGGTCCTTTCCAATACCTGAGATCTTAAAACAGCCACACAATTTTAAATCTTAGCTGTGAGCTTGTAAGTGAGTGCTGAACTTTCTCTGTGTGTTGTATTAATTTGTTTTGTAATTTTTCCCTATGGTTCTTGCACCCAGACCTGTCTGGGGTTAGCTGCTTGTGACTCTGGGGACAGCACAGCTTCCTGTGAGTGCCCATGAGCACCTAGGGCTGAGCATGTTGCAGGGTCATAGGATGTGTACCCGGTCCGGTATGAGAGTGAAGTCCCCTTCCGTGTTTTGTATATGTCTAGGGTAATTACATAAGCCTGTGCACCCTTTCCTTGTTCCCAGTTTGTTTGGATTTGAGAGCTTGCATTGTGTGGCTGTTTTAGGGTCCAGGTATTGGAAAGGACCTTGATGTGGAACCTGGGCTTGTCCCATTTGGCCAAATGCGGTAACTAACTTTACCATTTTTGCTTTTAAATCTTAGCTGAGAGCTTGTAAGTGAGTGCTGGACTTTCTCTGTGTGTTGTATTAATTTGTTTTGTAATTTTCCCTATGGTTCTTGCACCCAGACCTGTCTGGGGTTAGCTGCCTGTGACTCTGGGGACAGCACAGCTTCCTGTGAGTGCCCGTGAGCACCCAGGGCTGAGCATGTTGCAGGGTCATAGGATGTGTACCCGGTCCGGTATGAGAGTGCAATCCCCTTCCGTGTTTTGTATGTATATATATATATATATATATATATATATATATATATATATATATATAAAATGTGTGCACAATTATTAGGCAAGTTGTATTTTTGATGATTAATTTTACAAATTCAACTCAAAATTTACAAATAAACATTTCTGACATTTCCACAAAAAAAAATCAGTGATCAATAGATCCACCCTTCTTTTCAATAACACTTATAAGCCTTACATCCATAGAGTCTGTCAGTTTCTTGAACTGTTGACGACCAACTTTTTGTGCAGCAGCAACCACAGCCTTCCAGACACTGTTCAGAGAGGTGTACTATTTTCTTTCACCGTAAATCTCCCATTTACGAAAGGCCCACAAGTTCTCAATAGGGTTTAGGTCAGGTAAGGAAGGAGGCCATGTCATTATTCTTTAATCTTTAAGGCCTTTACTGGCTAGCCATGAAGTGGAGTACTTTGATGCATGTGATGGAGCATTGTCCTGCATAAGTATAATGGTCTTCTTGAAAGATGCAGACTTTTTCCTGTACCACTGCTTGAAGAAAGTGTCTTCTAAAAACTGACAGTAGGTTTGGGAGTTGATTTTGAGTTCATCTTCAACCCGAAAAGGTCCAACTAGCTCATCTTTAATAATACCAGCCCATTCCAGTACCCCACCTCCACCTTGCTCGCATTTGGGTAGAAGTGGAGCTCTGTGCCCGTTACTGATCCAGTCATGGGCCCATCCATCTTGTCCATCAAGAGTCATTTTCATCTCATCAGTCCATAAAACCTTTGAAAAATAGATATTTCTTGGCCCAGTCTTGACATTTCAACTTATGTGTGCACTGAACACCTTGTACTTCTGGGCACTTCAGGTAGGTTGCAGTTCTGGAAAATGACAGCACTGGAGGATAATGGGTTTCTGGTAGCTTCACGTTAGATTCTTCTCAAATCTTTGACAGTTAATTTGCGTCTTTTTTTCTCATCACGTTTCTTGCAACCCTATTGACTATTTGCAACAAAACGTTTGATGGTTCTGTGATCACGCCCCAATATCATAGCAATTACAAGAGTGCTGCATCTTTCTGAAATACTTTTTAAAATTTTTGACTTTTCAGAGTCAGTTAAATCTCTTTTCTTGGCCCATTTTGCCTGAGAAAAAGAAGCCCATTAATTATGCACACCTTGATATAGGGTGTTGATCTCCTAAGCCCACACCCTCCCTCATTACACAAATACACATCACCTGATATGCTTAAATCCAATAAGCATAGATCCATCAAGTTTATACAGCTTGGAGTTGAACAATATGCATACAAATTATGATTTGGTCAAAATACTTGCCTAATAATTGTGCACATAGTGCGTATATATATATATATATATATATATATATATATATATACACACTGTACATATAAATCTTTAGACATGTATATATATATGTGTGTATGTAGCTCTATGTTAGAGCCCTTTGCCTGCCTTTTTTTTCTTTTTCCTGAGACCTCATATCTTTGAGCCCTTATAACTTTTGTGCACAATTTTTTTTAAAAATAATTTTTATTAGATGTTGTTATTATAAGTGTAACTAGTTTGTAATGTATTTTTGATGTGTTGTGTGCAACTTTTTTGTTTTGCGAAACAGTTTACCAGAGCTCTGAGGACGCAGTAATAATTCTAGTGTAAATTGCGATCTCGTTCAAGCAATCATGTTTACTTTCAACTTGTAATACGAGCGCAAACACCTGCAAAAACCTTATTGGCTCGCACATAACTGTTAACGCGCCACTCGTAATCTGGCCCTTTATCAGCCAGTGAGCAAATGATACCTGAGGATTATTTGTCCAAAACACATGCATTGCCTGTTTTCAGTTTACACAGCTCTGACAATGTTCATGTTCACACACACAGACACACATATATCATCTATCTATCTATCTATCTATCTATCTATATTACTCATACATACAAACATATGTATAAAATTGCTGTTCTCTAATTTAGATGATATATAATTTTGAAGTTTAGTACATGGCAGACATCATTACTGGTTGTTTCAGATCCTGTAACAAATCTAAGACGGTTGCTGAGAATAGAAACAGTGAATCACAAAGATAACATATGATATAATTTAAACCACTCAACAAACATCACTGACTATCCATTAAAAGGGACGAAGAACAAGATCATTTCAGAGGGAAAGGGAATTATTTATAGACAGGAAGATCTTGTTCCTTTGAAATCTGCTCGATAGCTCAGGTCTGGTTAAACTGATTAATTTCCGCTTGCTTGACTTTGCTGCAACACAAGCGGACAGCTCCACCTACTGGCTATTTTAATAAATGCACTGCTTCTCAATGCTTTTCAATTGCAGTCACATGACTGGGAAAAAAAAGGTTGTTATTCTGAAACGGTGTAAATTGAACCGTTGTAAAACGAGGGCCACCTGTATATATATATATATATATTAGTATAGCTATATATTACAAAAAATACATTAGATATATATAGAAATATCTATTTAAAAATAAAAAATAAATAGAACATTTTCTTATATGTGAAAAACATTGGAATGTAAAACATTCATAAATACCTTTGGGTTAGCGCAGTAGGTTAAACTCCTGTCACGTTAGAGCACAAGAGCGATTATTGTTAGATTTTTTTCCAATTTGCACTTTACATTGAAATCTATGGGGAGAAGAAGATAGCCCGGTTGCCATATACAAAGCCCTGAAGTTAGAGTGTTTCGGCTTTCGCTTGCATGCAAACATTTTGCTTTCAACTTGTAATGAGCATTAAATCACACACATTAAAAGCTTACTTTTGGCGGTGTTTACACACAAGTGAAAGCACTAAATAGTGCACCACTTGTAATATAGCCCTTTAGTGTTTAACCCCTTCCCTACCAGGAATTTCAGAGAAAATCTTGCCCAAAGTACTGCAGAGAAAACCATTGAGATCAATTTTAAATTGAAATGGGCCAAACACTACCTTAGATATCTGGGGATCCATTTAACCACAAAAATTAAACAACTCTATAAATACAATTATGTACCAATTTTTAGAGACATCAGAAGAGATATTCACGAATGGAAATGTTATAGATTTTCCTGGATAGGTCGAATTTCGGCAATAAAGATAAATATGCTACCCCGACTTCTCTATTTATTCAGAGCCCTGCCACTCAAAATACCGACCTCAGACCTAAACTCGCTACAATCGGAACTTCAGGGTTTTTTCCCTGATCTGTTTGCCATGTGCTGCTGGCAGCCATTTTACTCACCTCTCTTCCTGACTCTGGTGCATACTGTGTGATGCTGCTCTTTTCCTGCACTTCCTTTTATGGCCAGACTGGTGTACATCATCTGTGTGAGACAGGATGCAGTCTCAGAATTGTGATGTCATCACTTACTATTTAAAGGGCCTCTGTTCAATATGCTTGGCCCTTGCGTAATGTCAGGGTGCCAGGAATCAGACTGAGACAAGAAGTGCAAAAATAATCACACCTTTATTAATAGCAAAAAATAATAAAAAGTCCATAAGTCAAATAACAAGCCAGGAATCAAAACCAGAACTGGTAGTCAGACGAGCCGAGTCAGGAGCAAAAGCAAATAGTCAGACGGCCAGAATCAGGAACAAGGAGAACAGCAGAGTCAGGAACAAGCCAGGGATCAGGAACCAGGAGGGACGTCAGACAGCCAGGTAATACACAGGAGCTCTCACAAACAGGTCTGAGACAATGCAAGGGCAAAGCATACTGAACAGATGCCCTTTAAGTGATGACATCACAATTCTGAGACTGACAATAGATCAGTGTGCACTATCTTGCACTTAATCTCACCCAAATTCTGGTGTTACAAATTAGAATATATACAAACAGTAAGGTTATCAATAAATTGTATAATCATACAATATGGGGCGCTCTAAATTTCTTTGCAGTAAAAGCAAAAAGAAGGTCAACCACAAAAATGTGTAAAAAGTTTATAAATGTGTAAAAAAAACACATACACGCACATATCTATATATATATATATATATATATATATATATATATATATATATATATATATATATATATATATATATATATATATATATATATATATATATATATTTATATATAAATATATTTTATAAACATATTTATAGATATACAGGGCTTTGTTTGTGGGGGTACTCACTGGTTCTGAGTACCCCCTCCTCTGCCAACAGGTAATATTTGTAATCATCATGTAAATACTCTAGTTTTCACAAGTGGGGCTGAAAAATACATCAGACATTGTAAATAATGTTGTCCATTTGCTTTCTCAAAGTTACTGAGCAGAATAGATCAATCAAAATTAAATGATGACCGGCACATTTTTTTTGGAGTACATGCACCTTCTTTTCTTTTACAAAAAAGCACTGGATATATATATATATATATATATATATACACACACACACACACAAATTAAAATAAAAACAAATGGTATTTCTGTGAAAAAGTCTCTGCACACCCAGGGAACGATTTATCAAGGGCCAAATGGCCAACGATGCCCGTTTCCATGCGAGCCTTCAGGCTCGCCGTAAACAGCAGTTATGAAGTAGTGGTCTAAAGACTGCTGCTCCTTAACTGGTCCACCTGCTCTGAGGCTGCGGACATCAATCTGCCCAATCTCATACGATCAGGCTGATTTACACCCCTGCTAGTGGTCGATTGGCCGTTAATCTGCAGGAGGCGGCATTGCACAAGCAGTTCAGAAAAACTGCTTGTGCAATGATAAATATGCTGTCGCCATTCATCAATGTCTGTCGGACATGATCCGCTGAGCGTATCCTAACGGAGAGACCAATGATAAATTGGCCCCTCAGGCTGCTCCTCCTCACAGAACCAGTGTATGTTTCCAAAAATATTAAATCTAGAAAAACAAACTTCATAGCTTACCATACAACTTCAATAACAAAGCAGTACATTGTTATATCCAAAAAAATGTACTCACAAACTGATGACACCTATTCCATTGTGTGTTTCCAGCAGGCTGAGACCTCCAAATAGCATGGCTGCTCACACAGGAATAGTTAAAATATAATAAACGTTTGCTAAAAAGTGTGCATAGGTCACATTAAACACTGTGACTAATACTACAGATAAACACTATTCTGAAACTATTGCAACACATTACTTAGTGTTAGTTTGGTCTGGAGCTTTTATCAGGCAGCAAAAAAGATTACATAAACAAATGTATGTTTTTTTGCCTATTGAAACAGCCAGATCAAATGGCCAGAAAAACATGTTGCAATAGTAACTTTGAATTTGGTAACATGAGCGCAAAAATAGAAGCTTTAGTGGCTGTGCTTGAGATGTTAAAACTTAATAGCGCTAATATTTTTTGCACAAGACTTGTAATCTGGCCAATACCTGGGTATTGATTATCTAAAATATGGTAAAAATCTGATTCTATGAAAATCTTAATTTATGTACATTCTTTTTTCATTTTACACACATTTTTAGTAAATAATTCAGTAATAATTTTAAGAAGATGTAAATGTTGTGATAGGAGACACTTCTGAACATATTTGGACTACATATGTAGAGAAATATTGAATATATTATATTTTTTTACATATTCTGCAAACAGCTTTGTGTGACAGTGTGTAAAAGGGGTCTTCAGGCTTATTAAGCTTGGTTAATATTAACCTCTCCAGAGATGTCACTAAAGATGGGTTTTAAAAGTATAGTCCATGAATGACAAAAAGCCTATTATTTTATAATTGAAATCCTAACACTGTATCAACCAAGGCACAATTTAATTTACACGCTGCTTTTGTTCATCCTACAGTTAATCTCCCTGGAGAAGATGGAAATTGACCCCCTAGCAACAAGAAGTAATATTGTAATTATGTATATTGGTTTTTAGAAAATCGCTTTCTGTATCCTTGAGCCTGTGAGGACGGTTGTGGACTGAGAAACTCACAAGCAATCCAAGATTATTAAATTTCAGAGAACATAATCCCAACCCACACACTGTAATCTTTTATTTAAAATGCCTTTTACAAATAACAGGAAAAAATCAATGCAAATAGTTGTTTGCTTCTGAAACATTTACAATTTGTTTCATAAATGTCTGTACTGAAGAAAATGAATTTTAAAAGATTATTCTTTGATAAATACTTGAACATTATGAATTGAAATTCAAGCAAGATACTTCGAAACACACAAAGGAAAAACACATCTGCAACAGATATGATTATCTTTTAATCAACAGGAAACATCCCAACAAAGTCATGATTATATGTTTTCTTCTCTTGTTTAATAATCTAATAATGTGAAAAAGCCTCCTGTTTTTTAAAGTAGATGTATAAAGTAAAAGCAGCTTTGATTGTGTATTGTAAATTTGAGGTTAATCATATATTTATTTAATGCTGAATGTCTTTAACTACATATAATATATAATATATCCTGTTGCAGGTGCATCATGTGATTTACACATCAATCCGTCCTATAAGCATTTAAGGCAAGTCATTTTATTTTAAAAAAGTCATATATTAATAAGATCTGTCATTGTATAATGCATAAATATAAATGCTATTTAATAAATACGTAAAAATTGTTAAAGCCTACATTGCAAGTGGAGTGCAAAAATATTTGCGGTTCTGAACACTAATACCACTCAAGTTAAATTAACAGCACTCATATTCTTGATCTCATATTGCAAGTTGAAAGAAAAAAGTCTTTGCTTGAGGGAAAGCTTCTGGTGCATTACCTAGTAATCTTGCATTTTCTTTTCTTAGCATCAAGCATTCTTGTAAAGAGACCAATCACGATTGACCTTCAGATCATTCAGGAAATCTGCTTGTGAGTTTAAATATCATAAAATATGACTTGAAAAATAACAATAAAGCTGAAATAGCTTTCTATCCATACAAGAATACCTAAAGCTTCTCGAATTAGATGCCTGTTGTGAACACCTCCTGTTTATACATACACGTTTCTCTTCTTTAATTTGATACAAACATGATACTACTAGGTCCTAGGGATGGGCTAATGTGTAAATTTCCGAATTCGAATGTTAGAACGAATGTTATTACCGAAATTCGAATTTTCTTAAAAATTCTATAACCAAATGCTATTTACAGTTTTGGATTGTCACTTTCAAATTCGAATGTTTATAATAAAATCGAATGTTCACATTTGAAATTTCGAATTTAACATTCAATTTAACAAATACTATTCAGAAGTTCAATAGTTCATGTGGTAGGGAATCTAGTAAATTGATACATAATAGATACAAATATATCAATTTGAATGTTTCTATTTCGATCGAACATTGCATAATTTGAATATTACATTTAAAGAAAGCATTAGAAATACTATTACAAACATATAAATTCAAATTTTTATAATTTCAAATATTGCATAATTCAATTATTACATTTAAATAAAGCATTATAGAAATACTATTTCAAATATATAAATTCGAATTTTTCAAAATGAATATTTTCGAATGTAATCGTAAAATTCAAAACCAAACATTCGAAAATCGAATGTTAGAATGTTATGTAAACATTCGAAATTTGATTTGAACGAACGAATGTGTTAAAATTTGTTTAATTTTTTGAATGTTGCAAAACATTCACCCTTCCCTACTAGGTCCTCAGATCTTTACAGCTGTATTCACTGCTCTTTAATAAAAAACATTAATGGGACTCTTAAGGAAATTTACCTTGAGAGTTGATTCCGATCTGTGTCCCAGCTTAAAAGACGGGTATCTGTGAAATTCCAGTATGGCTCTAAAAAAAACTTCTACTTGTGAAGTACCTACATATCAAAACTAGAGCAAAGTTTTTGGAGCTTTCTTGGAAAAAACGTTACTCTTAGACTTCCAAGACAATTTTCCAGAATGGATACCATGGGGCCAATTTATCAAAGGTCTTGCGGACCTGATCCGACAGTGCGGATCAGGTCCGCAAGACCTCGCTGAATGCGGAAAGCAATACGCTCTCCGTATTCAGCATTGCACCAGCAGCTCACAAGAGCTGCTGGTGCAACGCCGCCCCCTGCAGACTCGCAGCCAATGGGCCGCCAGAAGGGAGGTGTCAACCAACCCGATCGTACTTGATCGGGTTGAATTCCGGCGATTCCTGTCCGCCTGATCAGAGCAGACGAACAGGGTTATGGAGCAACGGTCTTTAGACTGCTGCTTCATAACTGCTGTTTCTGGCGAGTCTGAAGACTCGCCAGAAACACGGGCCCACAAGCTCTGTTCGGAGCTTGATAAATGAGCCCCCATGTATTATGGGAAGTTTTTCCACATATGGTTTTCCTGTCATCCAGTAATATATGAAAATGAGACTATGGGGAACAAATACAAATCTTAGTAATATTGCATTTAGAATCATTGTCACCAGCGGCAGTGCTTCAATCTTAAAGACCCATGATTATGGGCAGCAAGTGCTGCAGGTTTAGCAGTCAATACTAGAATATTCAAAAGGAATTGCAAAAGAACAAATGAGTAGACTTAAAGTGAATGTAAACTTTAATGAATTAGTGCATCAGTGAAAGTTTACATTGCACCATATTTTTAAAAATACCTTTCTCTTGTGCAAAGCCAGATCACCGATCCCCCGTCCATAGTTCCTCTATACATACATCACCAATGATGAAACCAGCTTTCTCCAATCATGGCTCCCCCCCCAGAGCGTCCATCTCGTGAGGCCACGCCGTGATTGGTGGAAGCCAGTTTCATCATTGCTGTGTAAGTACAACAGGAGAAGCATGCGGGGGTAGGTGATCCGGCTTTGCTTCTATATATAATTGTATATTTTTATATATATATATATAGACATGTATACATACACACATACACATACTTAGACATATAGGGGTAGATTTATCATACCCCAGGCAAACATGATTCGCACATCGATAAATGCAGACAGCATATACTGTCAGCATTTATAATTGCGCAAGCATTTCTAGTGAAATGCTTGTGCAATGCCACCCCCTGCAGAGTCGCGGCCAATCCGCTGCTTGCAGGGGGTGTCAATCAACCAGATCGTATGCGATCAGGCTGATTGCTGTCTGCCGCTTCAGAGGTAGCGGACAAGTTAAGGAGCAGCGATCTTAGGACCGCTGCTTCTTAACTCCTGTTTCCGGCGAGCCCAAAGGCTCACGCGGAAACAGCTGTATACGGACCGTGATAAATCAGCCCCTTAGTAATAATATTTAAATTATATTTTTTAAATAAAAGGTGTATATATGAGTGTAATACTTTATTTTAATATGTTTTTAATGTGTTTTGTGGGTGGAAAAATGTAACCCTTATACTTTACTTCAGGTCTCAAGTCACGCTAAATATGTTATCAAAGTTTCAGCTTTCATTCAAATACAGACTATAACTTTCAACTTGCAACAGAAATAAATAGCTCGGTCACGATATCCATTGAATGTACAGGTTGCTCTAGAGTGATGTCGACCATGCTAACCCATCTCTGGGAAATGGGATTTACCATGGACCAATATCAACTTGTTGTCCAGCAATACTGCTTATAACGACCCACGCTATCATTGGCGCACCACTTGTGATCAGGCCCATGATTGGCCATTCCCCAATAATAGTCTTCAGATCATTAATTTATCTATAACTTATTATAATTTCAAGGGAATCGTTATTTCTGCCTTTCAGATGTCAAAATTCTGGTGCCAATTCTCCATCCCTCTGTCAAAAGTTCTCAAACAAATAAAAAAGACATGCAAACTTTACACATATCATTCCTATAATCTAAGTCCATATTTTGACATAACTATTTATCAGTGTGATGATTTCTGCTGAGGAAAGAATTCTCTGGATTACTCACGCAAGGTTGATAAATACAGAGACTATCTGTGACATTAAACTGCTTTAGAGTCAGGAAAAATTAACTTCTCTGGTCAATTACTCTGTAATATTGACCTTTATGTTTCACTCTTTCAAGATTCACCCACACTAGTTCTTGTGCGTAAATAAAAGATTGATGCTTTCCATTTCTGTTTGCTACTAAGGAAACACATTTTATGCCTTTAAAGAACAGTAAAGTTAAAATTCATGATTCAGATAGGGTATTCAATTTTAAACAACTTACCATTAAATTTGCTTTGTTCACTTGGTATTCTTTGTAGAAGGCTAAACCTAGGTAGGCACATAAGCTGATTTTTAAGCCCTTGAAAGCCACCTCTTATCTGAGGCATTTTATTAGCTTTTCACAGTGCTAGTTAATGTGTGTCATATAGATAACATTGGGCTCACTCCCGTGGAGTTATGCATGAGCAAGCACTAATTGGCTGAAATGCAAGTTTGTAAAAAGCACTGAAGTTAAACACTGTTTTTAAAATACACATACATTTTTAATTCATAGATTTGCCTTAAGCTTTTATGCACGTTCTGTTTGCAAGAGCAAAATATATTAGTTCAAGAAATTACCAGTGCAAAAAATACTATTTGCCCACTTATGTAGTTTAGAAATGTGTTTTTATCACTGAAATATTGAAATAAATTGTGCGTGTTACCAAGAGTTGGGATGCTTGTTTAATTTTACTAGTTGAGCTCAAATAAAAAATGATAATACTACAAAATATTTGAATTAATATTAGGGTAAGGACAACTTTGACTGGCCCAATGAAAGGGTCACTGTTATTTTGATCTAATCATCTGAAGTAGCAGTGTACATAATTTACAATTGGGTCATCACCACTATTTAGGCCAACATACATAATAATGAATAACCACACACCACATCCAATACAGAAAGTGACAATTGTTATTTTTTTTTCTTTGTTACTTCTAAAAGATGACATTTTATAATGTATTGCAGTTTTTTAAAACAGATGTTCAGATACTAAGATACAAAGGCCTCTATTTATCAAGGTCTGTCGGACCTGATCCGACAGTGCGGATCAGGTCCGACAGACCTCGCTGAATACGGCGAGCAATACGCTCGCCGTATTCAGCATTGCACCAGCCGCCCCCTGCAAACTCGCTGCCAATGGGCCGCCAGCAGGGGGGTGTCAATGAACCCGATCAAACTTGATCGGGTTGATTTCCGGCGATGTCTGTCCGCCTGCTCAGAGCAGGCGGACAGGTTATGGAGCAGCGGTCTTTGTGTTGTTTTTATGAATGTGGTGCTTGTTCACCAATAAAGCAGTGAGAGCTCTGCTTATCAACCATTGAGTAATCACTCCATACTATAGGTTCCAGACCAGTGGTAAAAGGATATGTACTTCATGATAGATTCAAATTCAAGACTTGTGATTAATTGGAAGTACATAGTCCAAGTCATTGATGGTACAAGGGTGTGTAACAACACTGGCCTAAATAAATCAAAGCAAATATTTGAAATCCTCATCAAATATTCGAGTCAGAAAAGGAGCAGATATTCCCCAGAGCAAAACATTCAGGAAGTTATATATAGTAGCATCACTTTATAGTATATCTGCCTAACATAATATGCCATGGGAGTTTCTTCACGCTTGGTAATGCTGCTAACCAGACCACAAAACTAATCTAATATATTGAACTCAGAGAAAAATATTCTTGTATGTATAAACTTTAAATGGAACAGAAAACAGTAAAATTACAACTTGAATTATCACTGAATCAAACTGTTGATTTCTCTGAAAATAATATTTCACATGGTGCTCCTTCCTTGGGGCCTATTTAACAAATGTCTGACCAACATGATCTGATCAGCGGATCATGTCCGACAGACATCGCTGAATGCAGAGAGCAATACGCTCTCCGCATTCAGCATTGCACCAGCAGCTCTTGTGCACTGCTGGTGCAACGCTGCCCCCTGCAGATCTGCGGCCAATCGGCCGCTAGCAGGGTGGGTGTCAATCAACCCGATCGTATTGGATCGGGTTGATTTCACATGATCTCTGTCCACAGCCTCAGAGTAGGCGGACAGGTTATGGAGCAGCGGTCTTTAGACCGCTGCTTCATAACTGGTGTTTCTGGCGAGTCTGAAGGCTCGCCAGAAACATGGCCCTTAAAGCTCCATACAGAGCTTGATAAATGGGCCCCCTTGACTTAACTTGACAGTGGAATCACTAATGTGATCACACAAGGCTTCTTAAGTAGCATAATCAATTACAGCAATGACCATATGACATATGATCTCTGCAACAATCCCCTGTAACACAGAGATAATTTGTATTGGGAACTTGCAGATTTGGCAGTTGTTTGCGTATTTTAAAGATATATCAAGACATTGTGGACAGGATGTGTTCAGCTGTTAAAGTGACTTATTAGATAATCATTTTTTCTTATGTAAAATGCCTGCCTTCCTTGATGTAATACTTTTTTAGGGGTTGATGTTGTTTGTGCTCACCCAATCACTAACATTGCCACACAGCTTGCTTATATTGGCGTGACATGCACGCTATCATCCTACTGCAGTGCAGTGCGAGGGTTTAATCACCCATGCACAAAAGGGGATTATGTGCTTGTAATTAGTCAATTCAAACTGATGTTCTGATTTAAGGCTATATTACAAGTGGCGTACTAACGTTTGAGTGCAATATTGAAATATCCCGTCCATGCTAACTTGGACTCATATTATAAACTGAAGATAAATGCAACCAGACAAGTGCAAACTAAATTTGTGCTTGTCGGGTTAGCGTGTCTGAAGACCTTGCAAAAAAGGTTAGGGCTAAATAGAAAGTTATACCAAACACAACATAAATACATCAAAATAAAGTGTTACACTCATGTATACACCATGGGGCCGATTTATCATTGCATCAATCTCGACATATTCACTGGAATCAATACGCTCGCCAGACATCGCTGTCGCGAATCTACATACGAAGGCATTATTTATTAAAAAGTCTGTCAAAAACACGCGCATCAAGTACGGCGCGATGAGCATCGAACTGTTGATAAATAAATTGATGTTGCAGATATTCTATTTTTTCCAACTTTATTTATACCATTTCATTACTGTCCATGAACAAGCACATTTCTCTAAAGCTAATCTTTAATTTTTCATCTGTTAATGTCCAAGAAATAGCTAGATTTATACCTGAACAAACAATAATAGAAAGTTATTTTTTTATTTATTTGTTATACAAAAAATCTGATATATGATATTTTCACATAAATTAATGTGTATTTGTATTTCTAGAAATTATGATATGCCTATCTAATGATTTTTCTTTTTTAAAATGATTATTAATGCTAGAATTTGTACATATACTGTATCTTTGCATATACTTGTACATATTTACATGTCCCTACATGTCCCTAAATTCCTTTATTTGTTCTAAACAATGTTGTCTTTCATATCTCTATGTTTATTTATATCACTATATGTATATAGTCTAAATTTATCATTATTCTGAGCAAGAATAATTGTGAATATAACATGTAATCAGTGTATCATGTATTTATTTGCAATCAATGGATATTTTAAGAGCTGGGCCATTTTTCTATCTGCACCTGTGTAACCCTTCCTGATTGTCTAGTTTAAAACATCATCCCTACACAGGTGTTAAAAAATGGGCTTACATTTAAGATGGCATTTCCTAATGAAAATGAAATTCAAGAGAAGGAAGAAAAACAACGAAAATAGCATGACAGTAAAGAGGTGATTTTAATTTCTGCTGTATCTGATTCATGACAGTTTAATGTTAGGTAGACTATCCCTTTGAGCTATCAGTTTAAGATTATATTGAATCAAACATCATTTGATTATTAAAACCATTTTCAGAAATATTACACTGTGTGGCCTAATGTCATCATCAATGTTTATCTTTAATACTAATTTCACGTATACATACTTTCAAAATATAATACACAATGTAACAAATGGCACTTACAAGTTCTGATGAGTGATCAGTGACTCAAATATAGAGCAATTTGATTAGTTAGTGATAGTAGAAAATGTATATTTCAATCAGATTGGCTAATTTCATTAGTCACGTGATTATGCATTTACCAATAAGAAGTTGTGGAAAACTTTCCCGGTATGTGGGTTGTTTAGGAGTTTGAGTATTGTGTCAAATTTGGTGTGAAAAATAAAAATGATTATTCAGATAACCAAGGGAAAACCTGAAGGTTGCGCATTCACATAAAAAATTATGTGAAGAACATTGGAATGTGAAATATTCATAACTACCTTCCGGTAGTTAGTACGCAAGCGATAAGTGTAAGGTTTTCAGTTTGCGCGCTCCGTTGAAGTCTATGGGGAGAAGTTAACAAGGTCACAATATCCGAACTCCTGAAGTTAGCATGCATCAGATTTTGCTCAAGCACAAACAATTTACCTTCAACTTGTAATATGTGTGGTAAACACGCACGTTCAAAGTTTACTTATGGCTGTGTCTGCACATGAGAGAAAGCACTAAATAGCGTTCCACTTGTAATCTGGCCCTCACTGCAAGGTATAATCATCAATGGGAGAGCTATATTTATAAACTACATGTTTAGCTCATGGACAGTATTCTGATTTATGTTACAACAACAACATTTCAATTTCCATTTGTGCAGTAGTAAAAGGAAAGTATTTTAATGCAGAATATGTGCACACAAATGAGCATTTACATGAACATAGAAAGAAACAAACTAGTGCTTTTGTACACACACAAAGAAATATGCATAAAATATGCATAGCAAAATGCGTACACCAGGGTATTAAATGTACCCACAAACTATTACCCCTGCCTTTCTTTCTCTGTCCTAGTTATATTGTAACTACAAAAATAGCGTTTTAAAGGGATATGAAACCCTAAAAATGTATCTTGTGATTCAGACAGAGCATATCATTTTTAAAAAGTTCCTAATTTACTTCTATTTTCAAATTTGCTTAGTTCCCATGGTATTTTTTGTTGAAGAGATAGCTAGGTAGGCATCTGGCGCACTACATGGCAGGAAATAGTGCTGCCATTTAGTGCTCTTGAAAATGGATAACATTCTAGCCAAACTGCTGCCATATATTGGCCCAGACATTTACACGCTCCTGAGCTTACTTCCCTGCTCTTCAGCAATAGATACCAAGAGATACCAAGAGAATGAAGGAAAATTGATAATAGAAATAAATTAGAAAGTTGTTTAAAATCACAGCTCTATCTGAATTGTAAAAGTCACATTCTGAGTGTTATGTCCTTCAAGAAGTAAATACAAAAAGCCAGAAGAGGATATGGATGTACACAAAACAAATCAGATGCTGATTAAACATATAACCAGATGTGCAAAGCTAGAGGCAATGAAAATAGTAACAAAATAGGGAGGAGTCAGCATCTGATACAAGAAATGTTTTCATAACCTGCATTGTTTGTTTAGGACTTGAAGAGACATGAAACCTACATTTTTTTTTATTCCTGAACCACACAGAGCATACAATTTATACAACTTTTTGATTAACTTCTATGATATTTGCTTAATTCTGTTTATATCCTTTGTTGAAGGAGCAGCAATGCAATGGTAGCTAGCTGAACACATCAGGTGAGTCAATGACAAAAAGCATATATGTGCTGCCATCAATAAGCAGCTAGCTCACAGTAGTGACATTTTGCTCCTGAGTCTACCTAGGTATGCTTTTCAACAAAGGATGTTAAAAGAACAAAGCAAATTATTTCATTAAAAAGTAAATTGGAAAGTTTTGTTTTTCTTATTCCCTTATCAAGGAGAGGGGGGCAGGGGGAGGGAAGGTGGGAAGTGGAGGAGAAAAGAGGGGAAAACCACAAAAGTGGGCGGAATAATTATTTAAAGGGACAGTAAAGTAAAAATTTAGCTTAAATTGATTGGATAAAGCATGACAGTTTTCCAATTTACTTCTAGTATAAATATTGCATAGTTTTCTTGGTACCCTTTCTTAAAGATTAATCCGAGGTTTGTTAAGGATGTGCACGTCTCCCCATCTGGCAGCAATCTTTGCAACAATGTTTATAGCAATGGTATACAGAACTGTCATAGAATGCTAAAGACACATACATGCTCCCAAGCTCCTACTAGCCTACCTAGCTTTACTTTTCAAAAAAGGATATCAAGAGAACAAAGCAAATTTGATTGCAGAAGTAAATTTTTTTAAAAAATTGTTTAAAACTGCATGCTCTTTCTGAATCATGAACATTTAATTTTGACTTTACCTTACCTTTAAAGTATAACTTTGCAACATTTGTTGTTTACTTTGTCCCCTTTTCATGTAATTAAGTTCTGAAATTTGATGACTTCATAATTCTCAGAGTTGAAAATGCGCCCTGCTGGATTCTCAAGGCTAACCCTACTACAAAAACAACTTTGACTATGGCTAACCTTGTCATCTGCAGAATCAAGCCCAGATTGGCTCCTCCAAATAAGGCAAAAAGAGGGTGGAGGTTGGCTACTGAAAAAACCTATTGAAGCAAAAAGGATGTTTATTTGTTTTAAAATGGCATATAGCAACACAACAGAAATGTCTTGTAATTACATGTTGTTTACTGTCCCTTTAAATTTGAATATATATGTTACTTTGTCTCTATAGTTGCTCGGTATAAATTTATGTATTATAACATGAGTTTTATTTTGAGTTAGGTAAAATGTTACATCAATGCAGTAATGTCAAAAAGTTTGAAAATACTTAAAGGGACAGTCTATATCAAAATGTTTATTGTTTAAAAACATACATGTAGATTACGAGTTATGCACGCTATAGGGAATTTAACGAACGCAACAAAAGTTGCGTTATTTCACCCTCCATAGCACAGCCATTACAAGTTTTGACACAGCCGGCTTGTGCGTGCGATATGGTTGCTTTGAGCTCCATACCACACAAAATACAAGCGCTGTTTTGACGTGATTGTGCACGCTTTCCCCATAGACATCAATGGGGAGAGAGGGTTAGAAAAAAACCTAACACCTGTGATCTCGGAATGCACAGCTCCGTAACACAGCCCCATTGATGTCTATGGGGGAAAAAACTAATGTTTAAACCTAACATCTCTATCATAAACCCCACTTCTAAACACCCCTAATCTGTCCCCCAACCGACATTGCCAACACCTACATAATGTTATTAACCCCTAATCTGCCGCTCCCGATATCGCCGCCACCTAAATAAATCTATTAACCCCTAACCTGCCACTCCCGATATCGCCGCCACAATACTAAAGTTATTAACCCCTATTCCCCCACACCCCAACATCGCCCACACTATAATAAATCTATTAACCCATATTCCGGCCCTCCCTGATGCCGCCACCACTATAATAAACCTATTAACCCCTAAACCTCTGGCCTCCCACATCACTACCACTAAATAAACCTATTAACCCCTAAACCGCCAGCACCCCACATCGCAACAACCTAAATTTAACTATTAACCCCTAAACCTAACCCTAACGTAACCCTAACCCTAAACCTAACACCCCCTAACTTTAACATAATTAAAATAGAGCTAAATTAATGTTACAATTATTAACTAAATAATACCTATTTAAAACTAAATACATACTTACCTGTAAAATAAAACCTAAGCTAGCTACAATATAACAAATAGCTATATTGTAGCTAGCTTAGGTTTTATTTTTATTTCACAGGTAAGTTTATATTTATTTTAACTAGGTAGACTAGTTAGTAAATAGTTATTAACTTTATACTAACTACCTAGTTAAAATAAATACAAACTTACCTGTGAAATAAAACCTAAGCTGCCTTACACTAAAACCTAACATTACATAAAATAACAAACGAAATTAGCCAAAATAATAAAAATTATTCCTATTCTAATACCTTTTTAAAAAAATAAAAACCCACCCCAAAATAAAAAAAACCTAATCTATAATAAACTACCAAGTGCCCTTAAAAGGGCATTTTGTAGGGCATTGCCCAAAAGAAATCAGCTCTTTTCCTACAAAAAACAAAACAAACACCCCCTAACAGTATACAAAACCCCACCCCCCAAACACACAAAATAAAAATAAAGTAAAACCTAATCTACCCACTGCCCTGAAAAGGGCATTTGTATGGGCATTGCCCTAAAAAGGGCATTCAGCTCTTTTATGAGATGCCCAACTCCAATATAAAAATAAAAAAACACCCCAAAACGGAAAAAAAATACACAATATAACAAATGAATTATCCAAAATAATAAAAATGATTCATATTCTAATACCCATTTTCAAAAAACCCACCCCAAAATAAAAGAAAACTAATCTGGAATAAACTACCAATAGCCCTTAAAAGGGCCTTTTTGTAGGGCATTGTCCTAAGTTAAACAGCTCTTTTACCTGAAAAAATACAAAGACCCACTAACATTACAAACCCCCCCAAACCTGCAAAATAAAAAACTATCTAAAAAACCTAATCTACCCATTGCCCTGAAAGGGGCATTTCTATGGGCATTGCCCTGAAAAAGGCATACAGCTCTTTTGTTGCCCTTAAAAGGGCATTCAGTTCTTTTAAGAGTGCCCACCCTAATCTAAAAAAACAGCCAATAGGATTTTAGCAGCCCTAATTGCTATTGGCTAATTTCATTTTTTCAACCAATAGGAATGCAATGGTACCCCCAGTATAAAAGGGGTACCTTGCATTTCAATCCTCAGTGTGCGGCAGACGATCACATGAAGAGGACCTCCACGTCTGATCAGTGGACCTCTGTCTGGACCTCCGCCTTGGACCTTCGTCTGGACCTCCGCGCATCGCCTCTCCGCCTCCGCAGGGATGAAGAAGATGCCGGTCCTGCGATGGATGAAGATGGAGCCGCCGGAATGAAGATCGTTCAAGCGGGACTTCAACAACTGTGAGTACCTAAAGAGGGGTTAGTGTTAGGTTTTTTTAAGGTTTTTTGGGGTGGTTTTTTTTTTAGATTAGGGTGGGCACTCTTAATAGAGCTGAATGCACTTTTAAGGGCAGCAAAAGTGCTGTATGCCCTTTTCGATTAGGTTTTTTAGATAGATTTTTTTTATTTTGTGGGTTTGGGGGGGGTGAAGGTTTGTAATGTTAGTGGGTCTTTGTATTTTTTTTCAGGTAAAAGAGCTGCTGTTTAACTTAGGGCAATGCCCTACCAAAGACCCTTTTAAGGGCTATTGGTAGTTTATTCTAGATAAGGTTTCTTTTATTTTGGGGTGTTTTTTTTTAAATGGGTATTAGAATAGGAATCATTTTTATTATTTTGGATAATTAATTTGTTATTTTGTGTAATGTTTTTTTTTTCGTTTTGGGATGGGTTTTTATTTTTAGATTAGGGGTTGGGCATTTCATAAAAGAGCTGAATGGCCTTTTAAGGGCAGGAAAAAGAGCTATGCCTATACAAATGCCCTTTTCATGGCAATGGGTAGATTAGGTTTTACTTTTTTTTTATTTTGTGTGTTTGGGGGGTGGGGTTTTGTATACTGTTAGGGGGTGTTTGTTTTGTTTTTTGTAGGAAAAGAGCTGATTTCTTTAGGGCAATGCTCTACAAAAGGCCCTTTTAAGGGCCCACAGAAAGGCTCTTTTAAGGGCCCTTGGTAGTTTATTATAGATTAGGTTTTTTTTATTTTGGGATGGGTTTTTTAAAAGGGTATTAGAATAGGAATAATTTTTATTATTTTGGATAATTTCGTTTGTTATTTTTTGTAATGGTAGTTTTTTTTATTTTTTGTAATTTTAGTGTTTGTTATTTTTTGTAATGGTAGATTTTTTTATTTTATGTAATGTTAGGTTTTAGTGTAAGGTAGCTTAGGTTTTATTTCACAGGTAAGTTTGTATTTATTTTAACTAGGTAGTTAGTAAATAGTTAATAACTATTTACTAACTAGTCTACCTAGTTAAAATAAATACAAACTTACCTGTGAAATAAAAATAAAACCTAAGCTTGCTACAATATAACTATTAGTTATATTGTAGCTAGCCTACGGCTAGATTACGAGTTGTGCGTTAGCCTTAAAAAGCAGCGTTGAGAGGTCCCAACGCTGCTTTTTAACTCCCCCTGGTATTAAGAGTCTTGAAATGACAGGCTCACCGCTCACTTTTTTGGTCAGACTCGAAAATACCGCAAATCCACTTACGTCAATTGCGTATCCTATATTTTCAATGGGACTTGCATAACGCCGGTATTATGAGTCTTCCAAAAACTGAGCGGTACAGCCTCTCGGTACACTAACACCCATATACTACCTATTAACCCCTAAAACGAGGTCCTCCCCACATCGCAAACACTAAAAAATATTTTTTAACCCCTAATCTGCCGAACCGGACATCGCCGCCACTATAAAAAATATATTAACCCCTAAACTGCCGCCCTCCCACATCGCAAACACCAGTTACATTTTATTAACCCCTAATCTGCCGTCCCTAACATCGCTGACACCTACCTACATTTATTAACCCCTAATCTGCCGCCCCCAACGTCGCCGCAACTATATTAAATGTATTAACCCCTAAATCTAAGTCTAACCCTAACCCTAACACCCCCTAACTTAAATATAATTTAAATATATCTAAATAAAATTACTAGAATTCACTAAATTATTCCTATTTAAAATGAAATACAGGTAGCCCTCGGTTTACGCCGGGGTTAGGTTCCAGAAGGAATGGTTGTAAATCGAAACCGTTGTAAATTGAAACCCAGTTTATAATGTAAGTCAATGGGAAGTGAGGGAGTCAGGTTCCAGGCCCCTCTCAAAATTGTCATAAGTAACACCTAATACATTATTTTTAAAGCTTTGAAATGAAGACTTTAAATGCTAAACAGCATTATAAACCTAATAAAATAATCACACAACACAGAATATATAATTAAACTAAGTTAAATGAACAAAAACATTTGCTAAACAGCATTTTAAACCTAATAAAATAATCACAACACAGACTTCACTTGCATTTTTCTGCAAACAGTTCTTTCTATGCATTCCAATCTGGACTGATTTATAGACAGGAAGATCTTGTTCCTTTGAAATCTGCTCGATAGCTCAGGGCTGGTTAAACTGACTAATTTCAGCTTGCTTGGCTTTGCTGCAACACAAGCAGACAGCTCCACCTACTGGCTATTTTAATAAATGCACTGCTTCTCAATGCTTTTCAATAGCAGTCACATGACTGGAAAAAAGGTTGTTATTCTGAAACGGTGTAAATTAAACCGTTGTAAAATGAGGACCACCTGTACTTACCTTTAAAATAAACCATAAGCTAGCTACAATATAACTAATAGTTACATTGTATCTAGCTTAGGTTTTATTTTTATTTTACAGGCAAGTTTGTATTTATTTTAACTAGGTAGAATAGTTATTAAATAGTTATTAACTATTTAATAGCTACCTAGTTAAAATAAATTAAAATTTACCTGTAAAATAAATCCTAACCTAAGTTACAATTACACCTAACACTACACTATAATTAAATTAATTACCTAAACTAAATACAATTAAATACAATTTAAAAAAATTATCTAAAGTACGAAAAAAAAACCCACTAAATTACAGAAAATAATAAAATAATTACAAGTTTTTTAAACTAATTACACCTAATCTAATCTCCCTAATAAAATTAAAAAGCCCCCCAAAATAATAAAAAGCCCTACCCTATACTAAATTACAAATAGCCCTTAAAAGGGCCTTTTGCTGGGCATTGCCCCAAAGTAATCAGCTCTTCTACCTGTAAAAAAAAGTACAATACACCCCCAACATTAAAACCCACCACCCACACACCCAACCCTACTCTAAAACCCACCCAATACCCCCTTAATAAAACCTAACACTAATCCCTTGAAGATCACCCTACCTTGAGAAGTCTTCACCCAACCGGGCCGAAGTGGGTTCAATGCCCCGCAAAGGCCCTTTTAGTATAGGGTATGGATTTTTTTTATTTTGGGGGGCTTTTTTATTTTATTAGGGGGATTAGATTAGGTGTAATTAGTTTAAAAAAACTTGTAATTATTTTATTATTTTCTGTAATTTAGTGTTTGTTTTTTTCGTACTTTAGATAATTTTTTTAAATTGTATTTAATTGTATTTAGTTTAGGTAATTAATTAAATTATAGTATATTGTTATGTAATTGTAACTTAGGTTAGGATTTATTTTACAGGTAAATTTGAATTTATTTTAACTAGGTAGCTATTAAATAGTTAATAACTATTTAATAACTATTCTACCTAGTTAAAATAAATACAAACTTGCCTGTAAAATAAAAATAAACCCTAAGCTAGCTACAATGTAACTATTAGTTATATTGTAGCTAGCTTAGGGTTTATTTTATAGGTAAGTATTTAGTTTTAAATAGGAATTATTTAGTTAATGATAGTAATATTTATTTAGATATATTTAAATTATATTTAAGCTAGGGGGGGGTTAGGTTTAGGGTTAGACATAGGTTTAGGGGTTAATACATTTAATATAGTGGCGGCAACGTTGGGGGCGGCAGATTAGGGGTTAATAAATGTAGTTAGGTTGTGGCGACATTGGGGGCGGCAGATTAGGGTTAATAAATATAATGTAGGGTTCGGCGATGTTGGGGGCAGCAGATTAGGGGTTAATAAGTATAATGTAGGTGGCGGCAGTGGCGGGGGTGGCGGATTAGGGGTTTATAAGTGTAAGATTAGGGGTGTTTAGACTCGGGGTTCATGTTAGGGTGTAGACTTAAAAAGTATTTCCCCATAGGAATCAATGGGGCTGTGTTAAGAGCTGAACGCTGCTTTTTTGCAGGTGTTAGGTTTTTTTCAGCCGGCTCTCCCCCATTGATTCCTATGGGGAAATCGTGCACAAGCACGCTTTGCCAGCTCACCGCTACCGTAAGCAGCGCTGGTATTGAGGTGACATGTGGAGCAAAATTTTGCTCTCCGCTCACTTTTCTGCAGCTAACGCCGGGTTTCTAAAAATCCGTAATACCAGCGTTGTCTGTAGATGAGCGGTGAGGGAAAACTGCTTGTTAGCACCGCACCCCTGTTACCACAAAACTCGTAATCTAGGTTTTAGGTTTTATTTCCAGGTAAGTATGTATTTAGTTTTAAATAGGTATTATTTAGTTAATAATTGTAACTTTAATTTAGCTCTATTTTAATTGTGTTAAAGTTAGAGGGTGTTAGGGTTATGTTAGGGTTAGGTTTAGTGGTTAATAGTTTAATTTAGGTTGTTGTGATGTGGGGGGCTGGCAGTTTAGGGGTAAATAGGTTTATTTAGTAGTAGTGATGTGGGAGGCCAGAGGTTTAGGGGTTAATAGGTTTATTATAGTGACGGCAGTGTCAGGAAGTGGCGGAATAGGGGTTAATATATTTATTCTAGTGTGGGCGATGTTGGGGTGCGGGGGAATAGGGGTTAATAAATTTTATTAGTGGCGACGATGTCTAGAGCGGAAGATTAGGGGTTAATAACTTTAAATAATGTTTGTAATGCGGGAGGGCCTCGGTTTAGGGGTTAATAGGTAGTTTAGTTATGAGTTTTATGTAACAGTTTTGTAGCGTAAAACTCATAACTACTGCTCTCAGATTGCGAAACGAATCTTGTTGATATAGGCTGGAATGCAAGCTTTTTAGCCTCACCGCAAAACTTGTAATACCGACGCTATGGAAGTCCCATGAAAAAACGTAATTTTTACGTGTGCGGGACTGACGTTGCGTTACAGGCTAAATGGCTTGCGGTACAGCTATACCGACAAGACTTTTAATGGCTGCGGTGCTATTTTAATGCTGAAATTACCATTTTTTCAGCATTAAAACCCGAACGCAAAACTTGTAATCTTGGTGATAGATAATCCCTTTATTACCTATTTCCCAGTTTTGCATAACGAACACGGTTAAATTAATATACTTTTTATCTCTGTGATTACCTTGTGTTTAAGCCTCTGCAGACTGCCCCCTTATTTCAGTTATTTTTACAGACTTGCATTTTAGCCAATCAGTGCTGACTAAATAACTCTAGGGAGGAATCACAATCTTATCTATATGACACATATGAACTAACACTGTCTAACTGTGAAAAAATGTCAAAATGCACTGAGATAATAGGCAGCCTTAAAGGGCTTAGAAATTAGCATATGAGCCTGCCCAGGTTTAGTAAAGTCGATGATAAAAGTAACTTGGAAAGCTAATTAAAATTGCATGCTCTAACTGAATCATTAAAGGTTTATTTTGACTTGACTGTCCCTTTAAAGGGACATTGTACTCTAGATTTTTTCTTTATGTAAATGTTTTTTAGATGTTTCATTTAAATAGCCCATCTGGAGAGTGTTTTTGTAAAAATTATATAGTTTTGCTTATTTTTTATTATTGTGATGATTTTCTCCTAACCAAGCCTCAGTGTCAGATGTATACACATGTTTAAAGACAGAAGTTTTTAAAGGGTTTTATACTGGATTGTAAGATCAGTATCTTTGTATATTCTTCTTTATAGTAGTGTCTATTACATGCAGTTATATGAAATTTGGTGTGCACTGTCCCCATGGGGCCTATTTATCAAGCCGTCAACTGTGCTGCATTCGCCGGAACCAATACGCTCGCCTGACATCGCCTAACATTATTATTAACAAAAAAGCTGTCAAAAAGCCACACACCAAGTAAGGGGTGATGAGCAGTGGACTGTTGTTAACTAACAGTCATCGATCTTGCTGCTCTTCGGCTTTTTCCCAGCTTTATTTGTATACTGTCACTAAGACCACCGCCACCCTAATAAAGTTATTAACCCCTATCCCGCTGCTCCCGGAGCCCACCGCCACCCTAATAAAGTTATTAACCACTATCCCGCCGTTCCCGGAGCCCACTGCCACTCTAATAAAGATATTAACCCCTATCCCGCCGCTCCCGGAGCCCACCGACACTCTAATAAAGTTATTAGCCCCTATCCCGCCGCTCCCGGAGCCCACCGCCACTCTAATAAAGTTATTAACCCCTATCCCACCACTCCCGGAGCCCACCGCCACTAAATAAATGTATTAACCCCTATTCCACCACTCCTGGACCCTGCTGCAACTAAATAAAGTTATAAACCCTTAAACCGCCGCTCCCAGAGCCCACCGCCACTAAATAAAGTTATTAACCCCTAAATCGCCAGCCCCCCACATCGCCATAAACTAAATTAACCTATTAACCCCTAAACCTAACAACCCGCTAACTTTATATTAAATATTACCTCATCCCTATCTTATAATATATTTAAACTTACCTTTAAAATTACATTAAACTATATTAAAATAATAATTAATCTACCCTAACTTTTATACTAAAATTACAATAAACTATATTAAATTAATAATTAATCTACCCTAACTTTTATACTAAAATTACAATAAACTATATTAAATTAATAATTATTGACCCTAACTTTTATAATAAAATTACATTAAACTATATTAAATTAATAATTAATCTACCCTAACTTTTATAATAAAATTACATTAAACTAACAATTAAATTAACTATATTATATATTTAAACACCTAACCCTACTCAAATAATTAAAATCTACACTAAAAAGTTACTAAGTTACAAAAAACTAACAACTAAGTTACAAAAAATAAAAAAGAAATAATCAAAGATTTAAACTAATTACACCTAATCTAAGGGCCCTATGAAAATAAAAAAGCCCCCCCAAAATAAAAAACCCTAACCTACAATAAACTACAAATAGCCTTTAAAAGGGCCTTTTGCGGGGCATTGCCCCAAAGAAATCAGCTCTTTTACCTGTAAATAAAAAATACAAATACCCCCCCAACAGTAAAACCCACCACCCACACAATCAACTCTCCAAATAAAATTGTAATCTAAAAAAATCCAAGGTCCCCATTGCCCTGAAAAGGGCATTTGGATGGGCATTGCCTTTAAAAGGGCATTTAGCTCTATTGCAGCCCAAACCCTAACCTAAAAATAAAACCCACCCAATACACCATTAAAAAAACCTAACACTAACCCCAGAAGATTCACTTACAGTTTTGAAGATCCGACATCCATCCTCCAAGTATTATTTTGGGGGGGCTTTTTTGTTTTCATAGGGCCCTTAGATTAAGTGTAATTAGTTTAAATCTTTGATCATTTCTTTTTTATTTTTTGTAACTTAGTGTTTATTTTTTTGTGTAACTTAGTGTTTGTTATTTTTTGTAACTTAGTTGTTAGTTTTTTGTAACTTAGTAATTTTTTAGTGTAGATTTTAATTATTTGAGTAGGGTTAGGTGTTTAAATATATAATATAGTTAATTTAATAATTAGTTTAATGTAATTTTACTATAAAAGTTAGGGTAGATTAATTATTAATTTAATATAGTTTATTGTAATTTTAGTATAAAAGCTAGGGTAGGTTAATTATTAATTTAATATAGTTTAATGTAATTTAGTATAATAGTTAGGGTAGGTTAATTAGTAATTTAATATAGTTTCATTTAAATCTAAAAATAAGTTAAAATTTTTAAATGTTAGGTTTAGGGGTTAACAGTTTCATTTAGTTTATGGAGATGTGGGGGGCTGGCGGTTTAGGGGTTAATAGGTTTAGTAAGTGGTAGTGATGTGGGAGGCCAGGGGTTTAGGGGTTAATACATTTATTTAGTTGCGGTGGGGTCCGGGAGCGGTGGGATAGGGGTTAATAACTTTATGTAGGTGGCGGTGGTGTCGGGCGCCAGATTAGGGGTTAATAAGTATAATGTAGGTGGCGGCGGTGTAGGAGGCGGCAGATTAGGGGTGTTTAGACTTGGGGAACATGTCAGGGTGTTAGGTGTAAACTTAAATTTTATTCTCCCATAGGAATCAATGGGATATCGGGCAGCAGCGAACATAAGCTTTTGCTGTTTTCAGACTCCCATTGATTCCTATGGCATCCGCCGCCTCCAGGGCGGCGGATTGAAAACCAGGTACGCTGGGCCAGAATAGTGGGGAGCATACCTGGTAGTTATTTGATAACTAGCAAAAGTAGTCAGATAGTGCCGAATTTGCATTCGGAACATCTGTAGTGACGTAAGCATCGATCTGCGTCGTACTGAAACCAGCGGATCGTATGTTACGTCACAAAATTCTACTTTTGCCAGTCTGTAGGTTTTGATAAATAAGGAGAATCAAGCTCACCACAATAACGCTGCGGAATTCCAGCGTATTTGCAGTTGATGGCTTGATAAATAGGCCCCTTTAACTTAATTGTAAAATCTCATTTTGTGTAAAATAAAGTTATAAAAGGTAAATTGGAAAGTTTTTTTTATAAAATTGTATGTTCTATCTGAACCATGGAAGTTGAATTTTGCTCTGTTGGTTGAGTGCACAATGTATTTACAACCATGGTATCAACCACATAAATAATGTATGTTCAGTGGGGTGCCTCAGGGATCAATGCTGGAGCTTGCATAGATTATATTTAGCAATGATCAGTGTAAGAGCTCATTTTATCTGTACTTTGTTACAGCAAAGCAGACAGGATACACATAATCAAGACGCATTCCAAATGGGTTTCTCCCTGGTCTGGATCGGGATCTTTTATAATACAGCGTAAAATTGTTCTTTTATACTATGTATTTAGCTTTGTGTACTATATTTGTGCAAGATATTGAAGTTTAATCGTAGAGGAGCATTTTCTTTACTCAGTTCATGAATAAGATAAAGACCACATACAGGTTGGTGGACAAAACATTCACCAGTGCTGCAAAATTAATTTCACAATATAAAATAAAACGAACTATTTGAATGTTGGCATCTTGTTTACAATTTCAACTCTTTTTTGTAAATTCCTGTTTACCTTAACGTGACATGAAACCCAAATATTTTCTTTCATGATTTAGAAAGAGCATGCACTTTTAAACAACTTTCCAATGTACTTATATTACCTAATTTCCTTCTCTTGATATCATTTGCTGAAAAGCATATCTAAATATGCTCTGTATCTGCTGATTAGTGGCTGCACATAGATGTCTCATGTGATTGGTTAACCCATGTGCATTGTTATTTCTTCATCAAATTATGGGGCATATTTATCAATGTGCGAGTGGACATGATACGAAGTAGCGTATCATGTCCGCCACACATCGATAAATGCCGACAGCATACGCTGTCGGCATTTATCATTACACCAGCAGTTCTTGTGAACTGCTGGTGCAATGCCGCCCCCTGCAGATTCGCGGCCAATCGGCCAGTAACAGGGGGTGTCAATCAACCTGATTGTATTCGATCGGGTTGATTTCTGTCCGCAGCCTCAGAGCAGGCGGACAAGTTATGGAGCAGCGGTCTTTAGACCACTGCTTTATAAATTCTGTTTCCGGTGAGCCTGAAGGCTCGCCGGAAACAAGGGGCATCAAGCACCATACGGAGCTTAATAAATATTCCCCTATGTCTTTAGAATGAAGCAAATTAAATAACAGACGGAAATTGGAACGTTGTTTAAATTTGTATTTTCTTTCTGACTCATGAAAGAAAAAATGTTGGTTTCATGTCCCTTTAAAGGGACATTATACACTCATTTTTTCTTTGCATAAATGTTTTGTAGATAATCTATTTATATAGCCCATAAATTTTTTTTTTTTAAATTAATGTATAGTTTTGCTTATTTTTAAATAACATTGCTCTGATTTTCAGACTCCTAACCAAGCCCCAAAGTTTTATGTGAATACGCTCGACTACCTACTCCAGCTTGCTCCTGTTTGTGTAAAGGGTCTTTTCATATGCAAAAGAAGGGGGGGGGGGTGTCTTATTTGCCACTTGCAGTGGGCTTTCCAGCTACCATTTCAACAGAGCCAAACTGACAGCTTCTAAGTAAGTTTTTAAACAGTTTTATACTGGATTTTTATATCAGTATCTGTGCATATTATTCTTTATAGTAGTGTCTATTACATGCAGTTATATGAAAATGAGTGTATACTGTCCCTTTAAGTATAAGTTTAATCGTCTACAATGAATAAGTTTTTTAGATTTTGTAATTTAAAGAAGATTTTATGGAAACATGTAAATTTGCAGCAGGGTTTTAACATCTATTTGGATGGATACTGTTTATACAGTTTTTAATGTGTAATATGAATCCAGTTTTTACAGCATACATTAAAGGGACAGTCTAGTCAAAATTAAACTTTCATGATTCAGATAGGGCATGCAATTTTAAACAACTTTCCAATTTACTTCTATTATCTAATTTGCTCAATTCTTTAGATATCCTTTGTTGAAGAAATAGCAATGTACATGTGTGAGCCAATCACACAAGGCCTTTATGTGCAGCAACCAATCAGCAGCTACTGAGCATATCTAGATATGTTTTTAGCAAGTGATATTAAGAGAATGAAGCAAATTAGATAATAGAAGTAAATTAGAAAGTTGTTTAAAATGACATGCTCTTTCTAAATCATGAAAGAAAAAAATTGGGTTTCATGTCCCTTTAAGGGCTAGATTACAAGTGGAGTGCTAAATTATCGCTCACCCACAAACGGGCAAATTTACAAGTGGCTGGATATTGCTATCGCAAGCTCGGGTCAGATCTCTGGGTAATTTTCTAAAAGTACCCCAAATGCCCTCAAAATAGAGGGCATTATAGTTTTTATTTTAAAAAATTTAGCTTTTTTAAATTAAAAATAACTGCACTAGGCAGTTTTTTGGGTCTAAAGTTGGTGGGAGTGATGTGTTAGAAAAAACCAGCACTGAAAAGTGCCTTTACATTGAGGTTTATGGGAACGGTGTGTTCCCTGTAAATATATATGCTTGTATACATATATATTTATGTGTTAATATGTGTATGTACCCATATTAACACATAAAGATATATGTATATAGTCATATGTACATATACATTTAAAAATGCTGCCCATCGCTGTACTACTTACCCCCTTTGATGTGCGCTGTTCTGATGCCGTCTGTGAAGGCATCAGAACAAGGCTCCCATTGGAGCCTATGGAAGCACACTCTCGTAAGCGCAATGCATCCCAGCAATGCGAACGAGAGCTTGCGTTCGCATTGCTGTTAACTTGTAATACTAGCGCACATTAGCGTGCGCTGGTATTACACAGTGGAACGCAAATATCGCTTTCATGAAAATATACTTTTAAAAATGCTTAGTTGAGCACTTTCCTATATGCATGTATCTCGCCGTTGCATACAGAGATGTAGGTTATACCGCTTAGCGAGATACACAGCTCACAGTGTTAAATGTAGCTTCAGATCATCTTGTCATGGACTTTATAGCACTGACTGAGCATCTCGCCTGAGTAAAGAGATTTAGATCATGGGATCCATAGGGAGATGCCTTTAAGTCAAACTTGTATGTTAGTTCTGTAGATCACAATGTGTTCATTTCACTGCAAAGTGGTTTCATGGCATTAGTCAATTTTGAAAAAAGGGAACTATACATTTATTTTCTTCAGCTAAATCTATATGCCATATGCTGTTATGCTCTACTATGCTATTTGCACAGCGTAAAATAATAATATTTTTTTCTCCCATTTTATATATATATATAATATACCTTAAAACATTTTTAATGTATTTCTGCTTTTGCCATAAGGGAAATGGTTAATTAGGCCTTGTAACAGCACAGGCTGTATAGACGTATCAATAATTTATCATAAAATAGCAGGAGACAGGAACGGTAGGCTTTGAAGAGGTGCAGTTTACAGATGGGTGTACATTATGCCGCTCGCCCTTCACCCCCACCCTGTTCAGCTTTGGAAGGGTTGCAAAGAGTTGCAGGTATTGATTAGCATTTTCTCAGCTCGAGCTATGCATCCCCAGCAGGGTCTCTCTTTTTGTCTGGGGACTTTTCTGAAAAGAAAATGCACATTTCATTTTTCTGCTAAAGTAAGCATTTTCCACAATGTACTTTTAATATATCAGGTCATTTTTAGATGTGTGTTTTGGATTGTAAATTTAAGAGATGGTCACAAAAAGCATTGCCTTTTCCTGACTTTTACTGTAATGAGATGTGCCGTAATATACATGTGGATCAGCCACTTCCATTACTGATTCTTCATTTTCCATAGTCAAAGATGGCAAAATGTCTTTGTCCATGTCAAATGCAAGTTCCTTGCATCCGAAAGCTAAAGGAAAAAGTATATACATACTGAGCCACAATAAAATGTGTAGTCGTTTGGCAAACTTGTTAAATACATAATGTTATATCCAGAATATTAAAAAAACAGACATTTAAGACATGGCTGAAATCATTAAAAAAATAAGCTTTCTAACGTCTGTTAATAACATTACATAATTTCATGAATGTTTAGGGACCCAGTTGTAATTAAAGTAGTTGACCACATTGCATTGCTAAAGCTAATGGCATTTAAAGAGTTACTAAGCAATTTCTAAGATTCTGCATTCTTGCTCTAAGTCCATAATAGAAGCTCACCAGACTGCATATGTTCTGTGGTCATTTGAAAATCTATTATAAGTTTTTTAATTAATAAATTATGAAACAAGCTTCAAAATATCCATAGATCCCTGAGTCAAGTTACTACCTGGCTCATCATTCAAAGGACATTTCCACTCAAAGCTATGTGGTAGCACAGAGATCAGTGGTTGCACATCAAAGACCAGCACAAGGAGAATTAACACAGTGCTGTCAAATTCATGTGTGCCCTTCTTCTGTTTAGTAAACTACTTCTCATACGGAAGGGAAAGAGCAAAGCTTCACTTAAAGCTGCAAGTTAAAATGTTAATATTTCATGCAGAAATGTTTAATATTTTTCATTTCTGCTATTTCATATACATGATAAGAAATGTATTGATTAATTAAAAAAAATAATAATAGTAATATAATATATTATGTCTCTCTCTCTTTTCTTATATATAAACAGATTATTTTAGGAGTGGAGTCTAAATATTATAAATGTTTAAATGTAACATTTTCTAATTTGGCCATGGTCAAAATAAAACATATTCACACATTAAAACTGGTGACTATTAATGCTACCTTCTGACAACTTGTGATATATTTCTATATACAGTATGTACTGTATATGGTGAATGGAGATAAAGGATTCCTTACAGTCACGAGAACTTCTAAAATAGATCCAATGCTGTGAGATATTTGTTATTTGTATGAGACATTTGTTAAATATAGCAGGATTGCTGCTTTCAGATAAGGAGCCTCCTGTCTCTCTATGTATTGTTGAGGACAACAGAAGAGATATCCCATCCCACAAATGTGTGTCCTTTATGCCTATGGATCAACAATACTGTTATCACAGTAATCATTTGATAACCACCTGAGCATGTGAACCCTTATTCGAAAAGAACCCCTCCTTAGTCATAAAAGGATTAAAGGGGGTCACCTTTTATTTCACTGCATATAGAGCAGAGCATCCTTAAAGTCTCCTGCTACCTGCTCTCCTGCTCTTTCATATGAGGTTTATTGTGTGAATTTTGTACTGTCTTTAGAGGAAAGGGAATTCTTTGTAGCCAAAACTCCCATACTGTAAAATATTATAAAGTAATAGCTGTTTCTATGGTAATCACCTACTAATGAGAGGGGTATGGGATCCTATCTTGCCAACATTGAGGTAGTTTCCATTGAGGTGCTAAAGTTTGGAAACTGGTGGTAAAAACATTTTTCTCCATTAAAGTCTATAGAGATTTTTTATGTTACAACCAGTTTCCAAACTTTACCACCTCAATGGAAATGGGCCCATTGAGTTTTTTTGCAACTCTGTGTTTTAAGGGGGGTGATACAAGCACTAAATCACCAATTTCACCTCATCTTGCAGTCCCCTGGTTCCCAGTGGAGGCAGGTCATCACCATTACTATAGTTATTACCTCCAGATTAAAAAGGTATGTGATCTCTCATTCACAAGAAGTAAATCAAAGGGTTAATATTGGCTGCATAATACTCGAGCTATATCATTGGTTCTATGGAGGTGCTATCCACCTCCAAACGCATGTGTAGCACCCCCGCTGAGCTGTGTGGCTGTGGTGTGTCTTTCAACATTTTCACCACCTTTATTAGCCCCGCAAATATTAAGTTTTAGAACTGCCACTGACTTACCTCACTAACAAATATCCCTTGCTTTCAGACCATTGTTTTTGATGTTTGGTGATGTGATACACTTCACTGACTACAGCTGATGAAGCCCATATTATACAAATGCACACAGAAAGAGAAACGCTCTACCAGGAATGAACAACAGCTCAGTAGTTTATTCTATGACACATTACGACCCATTAGCAGCCTCTTTTAGCCAAATTGTGCTTTTTACAGAGGAGATTCCACCTACTAAGGTCAGTCCAGTGCTGAAATACCAGACAATCCTCCTTTGGACTAGGTACATGACAACCCCAGATGATCGTTTCGGCCTTCATTGGGCCTCGTCAGTGAGGTGCAGCCATATTCCATTATAAGTAGAAGTCAAAACGGAGATTTGCGCTCAATGAGCTTGAGGGATAATCCAGGTAGAATGAGCCCAGGCAGGTGGTTAGATAAAAACCAAAACTTTATTGAAACAAATGTTAAAAATAGAAATAAGGACCAAGTACAAAAAAGGTCACTAGCAGTGAACAAGTGCGCATGCGCACGAAACATGTCTGCAGGAGGATCCGTTCACTAACCTGACTGTTCTGAGTCACTGCTGGCTTTTTATTAGGACCTTTTTTGTACTTGGTCCTTATTTCTATTTTTAACGTTTGTTTCAATAAAGTTTTGGTTTTTATCTAACCACCTGCCTGGGCTCATTCAACCTGGATTATCCCTCAAGCTCATTGAGCGCAAATCTCCGTTTTGACTTCTACATTTGTTGTTTGCGTGTATGGCAGACACGCTTGGAGCTGCAGCCAATCAGAGGATCCGCTAAGGGGGTGTGTCCCCCGCCCACTCTCCATTGTGCTGGGTACGTGTTACAGAGAGGACGCTCAGGGAGAGCGCAACTCCCAGCGAAACTTCCTTGAATCAGTATATTCCATTATAAGGCTGCACCTCACTGACAAGGCCCACAGAAGGATGAAACGATTGTCTTGGGTTGTCATTTTCCTTGTCGAAAGGAGAATTGCCTGATATTTCAGGGCTGGACTGACCTTACTCAGCAGGACCAGACTGATATACTTCAGGAAAATGTTCCTCTGTGAAAATCACAACTGGGCTAAAAGAGACTGCTCCTAGGTGGTAATTCGCCATAGAACAAGCAACTAAGCTGTTGTTCATTCCTGGTAGAGTGCTTCTCTCTTTGTGTGCATTTACCACCCAGGAGCAGCCACTTTTAGCCCAAATGTGCTTTTCATAGAGGATAACTTTCCTGAAATATACCAGTCTGATCCTACCTAGTAAGGTCAGTCCAGAGAAAAAGTACCAGGCAATTTTCCTTTGAGTAAGGAACATGACAACCTCTTGTACCTTCCAATATCCAAAGAGAAAAACAAAGACTGGCTCAATTCATATAAAAGAATCAATCACTTTATTATAATACATCTGATTAAAAAAAATAGATTCACAGCGTGGTTAAAAGCAAGGGCTACCTAGATAGCATCTGCCGAGTTTTGGATTAACACCCATAATAATAGATATAGCTATACTCTCAGGGCATGCCATATATATAATCTACATTACAGATATTGGATACTAATCCAATCTTTTTTTCTGCCAAAAGAAACAAACACTACTCTATACTATCTTACTTGACCTCTCTGATGCCTTCGACAGAGTTGACCTCCTACAAATCCTCAGCTCTCTTGGTCGTCTATGTGACACCGCTCTCTCTTGGATTCACTCTTATCTTTCTCACAGGTCCTTTTCTGTGTCATTTGCTGGTGACTCCTCCTCTTCAATGCCTCTGTCTGTTGGATTACCTCAAGGCTCTGTTCTGGGTCCTCTAATCTTGTCCATTTATACTTCATCACTGGGTAAATGTATCAAACTATGGCTTCAAATATCACCTCTATTCTGCTGAAACCCACATCTACCTCTCCACCCCTGCTCTCTCTCCCTCTGTCTTTTCTCATGTCAGCGACTGCTTATCTGGCATTTCTTCTTGGATGGCCTCTCACCATCTTTATATTAACATGTCCAGGACTAAGCGCCTTCTAATACCCCCTCTAGCTCCACTCCGAATATTGACTTTCTATCACTTTCTCCCCATTGCCACCAGTCCGCTGCCTCATAGTTACACTTGACTACAACCTGTCCTTCATCCCCCATATCCAATTGCTCTCTTCAATATTTCCAAAATTAGCCCCTTTTCTGATCACTGACACCACAAAGCAAATAATCCACTACTTTATAATTTCCGGACTTGACTATTGCAATAACCAACTCCTTCGCCTTCCTCTCTCTCCCACCTCTCCCCCATTCAATACATCCTAAATGCCTCTGCCAGGCTTCAACAAATATACTTCAACCCACCTACTACAATCCAACAATAACCTGCACCTTGGATCTTCGATTATCATCTCTTCCCATGCTAGACTGCAGGACTACTTTTGTGCGGCACCTACCCTCTGGAACGTTCTCCCTCACACTGTCAGACTTTCCCCTAATCTGCCTTCTTTTAAACACTCCTTTAAGATATTTTTGTTCAGGGAAGCTTACCACCTAACTCAGTAACATATTAATTCCACTTACCTAATTATTACCCTCATCTAACTGTGTATTAGCATCATTCTCACTCCTTGCAGTCCTCACCTACTGTTTCTCACCCTCCTACCCTTCTAGATTGTAAATTCCAATGGGAATAAGGCCCTTAACTCCTCCTGTATGTGTTTGTTAATTTTTTCTTAAAGAAAGAGATTCAGGAGTCCCAAATTTAAAAATAATCCAACAAACTTTATTATGATATAGTAAAAATCAATAGAGACACCAGCAGAGAAACAGAGAAACAGTTGGTCCTACTAGTTTCGGCTAGTTGCCGTAATCTAAGACCTGCTGTGTACTACAACAAGGGTGTTTAAAAGTAATGCTCTGCACAGTTATTGGCTACTGTGGGATATAACAAATACCTCCCACTTAACCCATGATTGGACATATAGTATTTGGGGTATTACAAGCAAAAGCAACATTTAGTGACAAATAATATTTGGCAGACATGTTATAATTACATCAATGCATATATGTACAAATTACAGAATACAGAAATATGCAGGTTGCAATTGTAAAGGACAGCAAACAATAATAAATGAAAGAACACATATCGGAGTGACCAATACATAAACACAAACACAAACACATAAACACAAGAAAGTATACTCATATGGCTTATACTTAGATAAACAAAAGTAGATATAAAATATATAAGCAAATAGATGACAGACATCAAAGTCCCCAAATGAAACAATCAAAACATTTTACGGGCTACAAGGAGTCCGTTATCCTCATCAGGAGCCCTTAGAGCCTCATCGTTCTCTATGGCAAGTTGCTGTTTTACCTTTTCCCCCTAGGAGAGCTGAAGAATAGGCACTAAGTTGATTGGAGACACACACGCTGCAAGCCCCTGTACAGGCACGCCCCCGGTGTGACGTCAGACGCCGGACTTGCAAATCAAAGGCAACGCTGCAAAAGGAGGCTCGTCTAGTGAGTAATTCCGCACCGGAGCTGCGGTTCACCGTGACGACGGAGCCTGAATCCTGCAGGCGATGGGATCCTTTGATGCAAGCTAAAGGAAAAGAAAAAGAATAAAAGAAAAAAATGCCTAGTAGCATTTGTGGGGTGAGTCTGTAAGCTGTCTTCCTATTCATTTGTCCTTGTTGGGAATTTGGAACTGTTGCTGTATTTTGACTGGATTCATAAGTTTATTTGGTGCACGTATAGTGTGCTCTCCTGGGGGTGACACAGCTATTTGGTCGTATGACTTTTTTGCCACGAATGTGTATATATATCTTCATTTGATATGGAGCAAATTTACCTATGGGAAGTCTGCTGTTTTCTATCTTAATTTTTTCTTGTCTCTTTCAAGTTTTGTATCATTGTTTTATTGAAACTCATGGACAGCACTGCTGAATATGTTGGCACTTTATAACTAAAGTATAATAATAATAAACCTGGAAAAATGTTTACAAGTTACTTAGTATGACCTCTTACCAAAATGGCATCTTATCAATTGTTCAATGTATCGTATTCTGTCAAAAGTGCAGTATGCAGTTTTCTTCATTGCCAATATGGTTAACTAATCATAATTCAGTATATAACTCACCTCCTATTTTGAACCCTTCTACCCTTCTAGATTGTAAGTTCCAACAAAAATAGGGCCCTCAACTCCTCCTTTATGTGTTTATCAAATGTTGTCTTGTCTCTTTCAAGTTTTGTATCATTGTTTTATTTAAACCCATAGACAGCGCTGCAGGCCTTTTGTAGGGTATTACCCTAAAGTGATCAGCTCTTTTTGTGAAAAAAAAACACTAACCCCCTAACATTACAACCCCCCCAAACCCTGCCCAAATTAAAAAACAAAAACACACCTAATCTATAAAAAAAACACCCCAAAAATAAAAAAAATTAAACTAACAATAACCGCATAAAGGTACTCACTGATGATAATGATGGCAGCGCTTTATCTTCTTCATCCAGGAGGACGTCCATCTTCATCTAGGCAGCGGTCCATCTTCTTCCAGGCTTCAGTCCATCTTTTTCTATGCGGCGGTCCATCTTCTTTTTCCCCGTGATGGCGGCTACGTCGGTCCTCTTGCAATCTTCAACATGGAGGTTCTCTTTATACGGTCTGCAGCCACACACTAAATAGTGAATGTGAGGTATCCCGTTTATATAGGGGGACCCTTGCATTCCTATTGGCTGATTTGAATCTTCAAATTCAAATCAGCCAATAGAATGAAAGCTTTTTCCTTTTGTTCTATTTTCTGATTTGAATTTTCCATAATTTGATAATGGAAGTAAATTCTGATTGGAACAACCAATAGAATGCAAACTCAATCCTATTGGCTGATTGGATCAGCCAATAGGATTTTTTTTACCTTAATTCCGATTGGCTGATAGAATTCTAAATTAGTGCAATTAGTGAAAATATCACTGTGGAAAACTCCTCCCCGACCGAGATGAAGTAGGTTTACACGAACCAATACTGTCTGAACACCTATACCGGAATCTTGTAAAGCAGCTGTATTTAAGCTAGCACATTAGGACGAGATATAATACAACCTCTTGAAAAAGTCTGGTGGAGACCAGAGGAAACGCGTTGAGGCATCATTGTTCTCCCCCCGTTCAAGCTTTGAAACAGCTGACCAGCTGCAAAATGAACGGATCATACGCTGAAAAGTTCCGCTACAGCTGACAGGCTAAAGGACTAATCCAGCATATACTGCAAGATCCCAGTGTTTCCGGTAGCACCTACTTCATATCGGTCGGAGAGGAGTTTTCCACGGTGATATTTTCACTAATTGCACTAATTGTTTTTTATCTTGTATGTCTATTTTCATTTTGCGATTTTAATCATTTAAGTAAAAACTTTTACTCTTAGAGAGTGCGCTCTTGTCTCTTCTTTCTCTCTCATAGTTATATTGTAGCTAGCTTAGGGTTTATTTTACAGGTAAGTATTTAGTTTTAAATAGGAATTATTTAGGTAATAATATTAATATTTATTTAGATTTATTGTAATTCTATTTAAGTTAGGGGGTGTTAGGTTTAGGGGTTAATACATTTAGTATAGTGGCGGCGACGTTGGGGGCGGCAGATTAGGGGTTAATAAGTGTAGGTAGGTGGCGGTGACATTGGGGGAGGGATATTAGGAGTTAATAAATATAATGTAGGTGCCGGCGATGTTGGGGGCAGCAGATTAGGGGTTAATAAGTATAATGTAGGTGGCGGCGGTGTCCGGAGTGGCAGATTAGGGGTTAATAAGAATAATGTAGGTGGTGGCGATGTTAGGGGTGGCAGATTAGGGGTTAATATTATTTAACTAGTGTTTGCGAGGCAGGAGTGCGGCGGTTTAGGGGTTAATATGTTTATTCTAGTGGTGGCTATGTCCGGAGCGGCAGATTAGGGGTTAAAATGTTATTATAGTGTTTGCGATGAGGGAGGGCCTCGGTTTAGGGGTTAATGGGTAGTTTATGGGTGTTAGTGTACTTTTTAGCACTTTAGTTATGAGTTTTATGCTACGGCGTTGTACCAACTGACTTTAAAATGCGTTAGGGATCTTGGAGGTAGAGGGTGTACCGCTCACTTTTTGGCCTCCCAGGACAGACTCGTAGTACCGGCGCTATGGAAGGCCCATAGAAAAAAGACTTTATGAAGTTTACGTAAGTTGTTTTGCGTTAAGGCCAAAGAAGTGTGCGGTGCCCCTAAACCTGCAAGACTCGTAATAGCAGCAGTAGTGAAAAAGCATCATTAGGACCTGTTAACGCTGCTTTTTAAGCCTAACGCACAACTCGTACTCTAGCCGTGTATTCGTATATAGAAATGTCTCCCTCCCTTTATCAAAGCAAATTCAAATTGCTTTAACAACGTCACATTTTTTTGTGGGGAGGTTAAATCAGCCTCAGGTATAGTCATTTTGCACATTTTCATGAATTATAACATGCAGGTTTAGGTTCCAATACAGATAATCTTCAACATAAAGTGGAGTGGTTTTGAGTTGTCAGCCTCCCTTTAGAAAGCATTTTGTAAAGTAAAAAAGCAGCCTTGTTGGGAATGCCATTTCATTTTGAATGTGGGTGGCAGCAGTAGGTGTTGAGTGAGTGAGTGCCACTGTTTTATCCAAATTCTTTAAACTGAATTAATTCATTTCACACCTAAACTCCGGAGGTTTTTAAAGTGGTTTATTGCTTGAATGGATTCTATTTGCAGTTATACACATCTAATTTGCAAGCAAATGACAGCACTGATCCTCTATTCACATGTAAATATGAACAGACAATGAAAGAAGACAATTTGTATTTAGGATATAATAGAAGTTCTTACTTTCCTTAATTGTCAAAACAAAAAAAGAGAGCAAAGTCCTATTACACATGCAGTTTCATTTATGATCTTTAGCATTTCAAGAAGCTTTCATTTTTATATAAATTACAAAAACTAATATAAACTTTAAGCAACATAAATTACTTTTGAAGAATTGCCTTCCCTAGTATATCTGAGCTGAATGAGATGCAGAGTCCCCAATGTTATCATCATTTAAAAGTATTTCAAGAAAATGCAACATCTCTAAAGTTGGACAAGTTTGTCAATTGTGTGTTTTCTTTTTTCATTCACTGTGTGCATATTTGAGAGCTAATTAAGATAATTGAAGAGCAATATAAAGCGGTATTGTCTGTGCAAACCTTTGCTAAACACACATACAGTACATATGAAAGTGTTTATAATGGGAATACGGTCTGATAATGATAAATGCTTTTATATATATACATACAGTGGGGCAAAAAAGTATTTAGTCAGTGCAAGTTCTCCCACTTAAGAAGATGAGAGAGGCCTGTAATTTTCATCATAGGTATACCTCAACTATGAGAGACAAAAATGTGGAAACAAATCCAGACAATCACATTGTCTGATTTGGAAAGAATTTATTTGCCTATTATGGTGGAAAATAAGTATTTGGTCACCTACAAACAAGCAAGATTTCTGGCTCTCACAGACCTGTATCTTCTTCTTTAAGAGTCTCTTCTGTCCTCCACTCATTACCTGTATTAATGGTAGTGATGTCGCGAATAGTTAGCCGGCGAATAGTTCCCGGCGAACATAGCATGTTCGTGTTCATCGCGGCGGGCGAACATATGCGATGTTCGATACGCCCACTATTCGTCATCATTGAGTAATACTTTGACCCTCTACCTCACTGTCAGAAGACACATTCCAGCCAATCAGCAGCAGACACTCCCTCCCAGACCCTCCTACCTCCTGGACAGCATCCATTTTAGATTCATTTGGAAGCTGCATTCTTAGTGAGAGGAGGGACAGTGTAGCTGCTGCTGATTTAATAGGGAAATTGATAGCTAGGCTAGTGTATTCAGTGTCCACTACAGTCCTGAAGGGCTCATCTGATCTCTGCTGTAAGGACAGCACCCCAAAAAGCCCTTTTTAGGGCTAGAACATCAGTCTGTTTTTTGTTTTGTTTTTTCCCTGTGTAATCTAATTGCAGTTGCCTGCCTGCCAAGCCACTTGCCCAGTGCCACCACTCATATCTGGTGTAACAGTAGTGTAAATTATAAAAAAGACATGAAAACATCAGTCAAAATGATCAAAAAATAAGGGTGAGCAAACATCTCAGAACCACACGGGGGGACCTAGTGAATGACCTGCAGAGAGCTGGGACCAATGTAATAAAAGCTACCATCAGTAACACACTACACCACCAGGGACTCAGATCCTGCAGTGCCAGACGTGTCCCCCTGCTTAAGCCAGTACATGTCCGGGCCCGTCTGAAGTATGCTAGAGAGCATTTGGATTATCCAGAAGCGGATTGGGAGAATGTCATATGGTCAGATGAAACCAAAGTAGAACTGTTTGGTAGAAACACAACTCGTCGTGTTTGGAGGAGAGAGAATGCTGAGTTGCAACCAAAGAACACCATACCTACTGTGAAGCATGGGGGTGGCAACATCATGCTTTGGGGCTGTTTCTCTGCAAAGGGAACAGGACGACTGATACGTGTACATGAAAGAATGAATGGGGTCAAGTATCGTGAGATTTTGAGTGCAAACCTCCTTCCATCAGCAAGGGCATTGAAGATGAAACGTGGCTGGGTCTTTCAGCATGACAATGATCCCAAACACACCGCCCGGGCAACAAAGGAGTGGCTTTGTAAGAAGCATTTCAAGGTCCTGGAGTGGCCTAGCCAGCCTCCAGATCTCAACCCCATAGAAAACCTTTGGAGGGAGTTGAAAGTCCGTGTTGCCCAGCGACAGCCCCAAAACATCACTGCTCTAGAGGAGATCTGCATGCATGAATGGCCCAACATGCCAGCAACAGTGTGTGACAACCTTGTGAAGACTTACAGAAAACGTTTGACCTCTGTCATTGCCAACAAAGGATATATAACAAAGTATTGAGATGAACTTTTGATATTGACCAAATGCTTATTTTCCACCATAATTTGCAAATAAATTCTTTCCAAATTAGACAATGTGATTGTCTGGATTTGTTTCCACATTTTGTCTCTCATAGTTGAGGTATGTATACCTATGATGAAAATGACAGGCCTCTCTCATCTTCTTAAGTGGGAGAACTTGAACAATTGGTGGCTGACAAAATACTTTTTTTGCCCCACTGTATATATATATATATATATATATATATATATATATATATATATATATATATATATATATATATAGTATCCCACAAAAGTGAGTACATCCCTTACATTTTTGTAAATATTTTATTATATCTTTTCATGTGACAACACTGAAGAAATGACACTTTGATACAATGTAAAGTAGTGAATGTACAGCCTGTATAACAGTGTAAATTTGCTGTCCTCTCAAAATAACTCAACAAACAGCCATTAATGTCTAAACCATTAGCAACAAAATTGAGTAAACCCCTAAGTGGACATGTCCATATTGGGCTCAGTTAGACATTTTCCCTCCCCAGTGTCATGTGACTCGTTTGTGTTACAAGGTCTCAGGTGTGAATGGGGAGAAGGTGTGTTAAATTTGGTGTTATCGCTCTCACACTCTCTTTTTATACTGGTCACTGGAAGTTCAACATGGCACCTCATGGCAAAGAACTCTCTGAGGATCTGAAAAAAAGAATTGTTGCTCTACATAAAGATGGCCTAGACTATAAGAAGATTGCCAAGACCCTGAAACTGAGCTGTAGCACGGTGGGTAAGACGATACAGCGGTTTCACAGGACAGGTTCCACTCAAAATAGGCCTCGCCATGGTCAACCAAAGAGGTTGAGTACCTGTGCTCAGCGTCATATCCAGAGGTTGTCTTTGGGAAATAGATGTATGAGTGCTGCCAGCAATCCTGCAGAGGTTGAAAGGGTGGAGGGTCAGCCTTTCAGTGCTCAGACATACGCCGCACACTGCATCAAATTCTGGTCTGCATGGCTGTTGTCCCAAAAGGAAGCCTCTTCTAAAGATGATGCACAAGAAACAGTTTGCTGAAGACAAGCAGACTAAGGACATGAATTACTGGAACCATGTTCTGTGGTCCGATGAGACCAAGATAAACTTATTTGGTTCAGATGGTGTCAAGAGTGTGTGGTCGACAACCAGGTGAGGAGTACAAAGACAAGTGTTTCTTGCCTACAGTCAAGCATGGTGGTGGGAGTGTCATGGTCTGGGCCCGCATGAATGTGCTGCTGGCACTGGGGAGCTACAGTTCATTGAGGGAACCATGAATGCTAACATGTACTGTGACTTACTGAAACAGAGCATGATCCCCTCCCTTCGGATACTGTGACACAGGGCAGTATTCCAACATGATAACAACCCCAACACACCTCCAAGACTACCACTACCTTGCTAAAGAAGCTGAGCATAAAGATGATGGACTGGCCAAGCAGGTCTCCAGACCTAAACCCTATTGAGCATCTGTGAGGCATTCTCAAATGGAAGGTGGGGGAGCGCTAGGTCTCTAAACATCCACCAGCTCTGTGATGTTGTCATGGAGGAGTGGAAGAGGACTCCAGTGGCAACCTGTGAAACTCTGGTGAACTCCATACCCAAGAGGGTTAAGACAGTGCTGGAAAATAATGGTGGCCACACAAAATATTGACACTTTGGGCCCAATTTGGACATTTCCACTTAGGGGTGTATTCACTTTTGCTGCCAACGGTTTAGACATTAATAGCTGTGTGTTGAGTTATTTTGAGGGTACAGCAAATTTACACTGTTATACAGGCTGTACACTCACTAGCAAAGTGTCATTTCTTCAGTGTTGTCACATGAAAAGATATAATAAGATATCTACAAAAATGTGAGGGGTGTACTCATTTTTGTGGGATACTTTATAATATATATATATATATATATATATATATATATATATATATATATATATATATATAAACAAAGAGGATGATACTTGCGCTGCAACACTATATATATACTGTATATAAAAAAACATATATTAAAAGTGCAACCCCAGGGTATTAATCAATAAAAGGCACAAAGGAGTATATTGATAGTAGTGATACAATGATACAAAATGTACACTAAATTAGAATCAGTGTATATAGAGCACAAATAAAAAGAGAGAAGCGCTCAACCTGGGAACGAACAATAACATAATAGCTTGTTCCATGGCTAGTTACCACCCAAGAAGCAGCCTCTTTTTGCCCAACATGCGCTTTTCACAGAGAAGAACTCTCCTGAAGCATATCAGTCTGATCCTGACTTCACAGTACAGTCCAGTCCCGAAATACCAGGTAATCCATCTCTGAACGAGAGAAACAGCAAAACCCCAGACGTACGTTTTGGCCTATTGTGGGCCTCGTCACTGAGGTGCAGCCATATCCCTCTAGGCACACTGAGCAACGAGTCCACGTCTGGATTCCCGCATCACACTTAGGGAGACTTCCCTAAGTGTCATAATTTGCATAAATAAAAAGAGAGAAGCACTCAACCTGGAAACAAACAATAGCATAATAGCTTGTTCCATGGCTAGTTACCACCCAAGAAGCAGCCTCTTTTTGCCCAACATGTGCCTTTCACAGAGAAGAAATTTCCTGAAGCCTATCAGTCTGATCCTGACTTCACAGTACAGTCCAACCCCCGAAATACCAGGCAATCCATATCTGAACGAGAGAAATAGCAAAACCCCAGACCTACGTTTCAGCCTATTGTGGGCCTCGTCAGTGAGGTGCAGCCATATCCCTCTAGGCACACTGAGCAACGGGTCCATGTCTGGATTCCCGCATCACACTTAGGGAGATTTCCCTAAGTGTCATAATTTGCATAAATAAAAAGAGAGAAGCGCTCAACCTGGGAACGAACAATAGCATAATAGCTTGTTCCATGGCTAGTTTACCACCCAAGAAACAGTCTCTTTTTGCCCAACATGTGCCTTTCACAGAGAAGAACTTTCCTGAAGCATATCAGTCTGATCCTGACTTCACAGTACAGTCCAGCCTCGAAATACCAGGCAATCCATCTCTGAACGAGAGAAACAGCAAAACCCCAGATGTATGTTTCTACCTATTGTGGGCCTTGTTAGTGAGGTGCAGCCATATCCCTCTAGGCACACTGAGCAATGGGTCCACATCTGGATTCCCACATCACACTTAGGGAGACTTCCCTAAGTGTCATAATTTGCATAAATAAAAAGAGAGAAGCGCTCAAACTGGGAACGAACAATAGCATAATAGCTTGTTCCATGGCTAGTTACCACCCAAGAATCAGCCTCTTTTTGCCCAACATGTGCCTTTCACAGAGAAAACCTTTCCTGAAGAATATCAGTCTGATCCTGACTGCACAGTACAGTCCAGCCCCGAAAAACCAGGCAATCCATCTCTTAACGAAAGAAACAGCAAAACCCCAGACATACCTTTTGGCCTATTGTGGACCTCATCAGTGAGGTGCATCCATATCCCTTTAGGCACACTGAGCAACGGGTCCATGTCTGGATTCCCACATCACACTTAGGGAGACTTCCCTAAGTGTCATAATTTGCATAAATAAAAAAGAGAAGCGCTCAACCTGGGAACGAACAATAGCATAATAGCTTGTTCCATGGCTAGTTACCACCCAAGAAGCAGCCTTTTTTTGCCCAACATGTGCCTTTCACAGAGAAGAACTTTCCTAAAGCATATCAGTCTGATCCTGACTTCACAGTACAGTCCAGCCCCGAAATACCAGGCAATCTGAACGAGAGAAACAGCAAAACCCCAGTTGTATGTTTCAGCGTATTGTGGGCCTCGTCAGTGAGGTGCCGCCATATCCCTCTAGGCACACTGAGCAATAGGTCCACGTCTGGATTCCTGGGTCTGGACAGTACTGTGAAGTCAGGATCAGACTGATATGCTTTAGGAAAGTTCTTCTCTGTGAAATGCACATGTTGAGCAAAAAGAGGCTGCTTAATGGGTGGTAACTAGCTTTGCTTTTCCTATGAAGGTACTCAGCCTTGCTTAAGCACCATTAGAGCATCATCGATCCTCCACTAAATTTCACAGTGTGTGCGAAACACTATGGCTTGTAGGCCTTTCTATAGATCTCTATCAAACCATTCGAAAACCAGGTGTTGGGCAAAGCTGAAATTGGATTTATCAGAGAAGGTGAACTGGAATTGGTCAGATTTATCTTTGTGAAGAACGCATGAAGCCACGTACAAGGATTTCCTGGAAGAAATCTTGCTTCCTTCTGCTCTGACAATGTTCCCAACTTCAAGTATTGTTTTTTTTCCTGCAGGACAATGCTTCATGCCCCACAGCCAGGTCAATCAAGGTGTGTATGGAAGACCACCAGATCAAGACCCTGCAAAGGCCAGCCCAATCTCCAGACCTGAACCCCATTGAAAACCTCTGGAATGTGATCAAAGGAAGCCACTAAACAAAGCTGAGCAGCTTTAAGTTTTGTGCCAGGAGTGGCATAAAGTCACCCAATAGCATGAAAGCTGTTATTGAAAACACGGTTAGTCAACCAAATATTAATTTCTGAACTTCAGTTTCAGTTTTTAAAACAATCTTTTTTGTTATTTTGACCAGTTGTAATTTTCTGTAGATAAAGGCTCTAAATGAAAATTTGGAAACTGGAAAAAATGTTGTCAGTAGTTTATAGAATAAAACAAAAATGTTCATTTTACTCAAATACTTATAAATAGTAAAAATAGCGAAACTGATAATTTTGCAGGATTATGATTGACTCACAGATATATATTGAGGAATTCTTTATATGGAGGTGAGGAACTAATTAAAAAAAGTACTATCGTCTGTAATGTGGCCCCCAGGATTTAGGAATAAACACCTCTTTGATACACATACAAACCAAAGGTTTCCTCATGCAATATATCTATCAATAAAAAACAAAAAAAAATCCAGCAGTATCCAGCTGAACCATTCTGTTTATACATATTGTCCATCTGTTTTTAAACAGTTTCACTTTACAAAATGTCTCTAACATTTCTTTAGCTGCTGAGTAGGTTGTGGCCTGGTCTATACTAACCAGCAAAACAAACACAAATTGACCTCCTGCTGTGTGTCAGGTGGCTAAAAACTCATCAGGGTATTGTACTTTGATGTGCATTATGGGGCTGCTGATGCTAGGTGATTTAAAACAACACCTCCTCTTGAGAATCAATGCCCTGTACCTCCCTTATGGCTAATTACTGGAACCCCCTTCCCCCCAGGCCCAGATTTGATGCTAGTTATGGCCAGCTGTGTTTGAGGAGCCTTCGACAGAACATCCACTGCAGCTGTGACTGTCAGTTCTAGAAATTCCATGTTTCAAGAATAGTTTAACTAATTCAGTGCAGAGAACTGTTACTGCAATATAATTATGTTAGGCTCTACCTTGAAACATAAAGAATTACCTTTATCCTGATATACAGTAGATAAAAATGACTTCTCTTATTTCTGACAATTATGACCTAGATTACAAGTGAAATGTAAAAAATGGTAGCACTATGGTGGGCTAACATCGCTAGAGCGCAATCCATACCATGACCATTTTTTCTTCCATATTACAAGTGGAATGTAAAATTTTAGTGCTGGCAGTGTTATTAGTGCACTCCCTATACTTGTATTACAAGTGGTAAGTTAAAGGGAAACTGAACCCAAATTTTTTCTTTCATGATTCAGATAGAGCATGCAATTTTAAGCAACTTTTTAATTAACTCCTATTATCACTTTTTCTTCTTTCTTTTGCTATCTTTATTTGAAAAGCAAGAATGTAAGTTTAGAAGCCAGCTCCTTTTTGGTTCACAATCTGGGTTGTTCTTGCTGATTGGTTGCTAAATGTCAACCACCATTAAACAATTGCTGTCCAGTGTTCTGAACCTAAAATTGCCTGGCTCCTTAGCTTAGATTCCTTCTTTTTCAAATAAAGATAGCAAGAGAACGAAGAAAAATTGATAATAGGAGTCAATTAGAAAGTTGCTTGAAATTGCCTGCTTTATCTGAATCATGAAATAAAGAAAATTGGGTTTAGTGTCCCTTTAAGTGTTGCACTTGAGTGCAATTCAAAATATCAAAGTAAGTTTTAGTCTCAAGTAAATAATTATTGTTTGCTATTTTGCATAATAAAACACATCAAAATGCTGTGGAACTAAAGGATTTAAGATATAACAAAGTTTTTTTAATGCATAATGTGTGTGTGTGTATATATATATATATATATTTATATATATATATATAAATATATGTATGTTTGTGTGTGTATATATTTCTATATTTATAAAAATATATGCGTGTATGTGTTTGTGTGTGAATGCGTGTATGAGTGTGTATGTATATACTGTATGTATATTAATATATGTGTGTGTTAATTTTTATTATTATTATTATATTATTCCATAGCCCTGATTAACCATTAATATCTAAATATATAGATACATGGAGATTCATACATTTATTTTTGTGGACATTTCATATAGACAGGTTCTTGTCTTATGTATTAATCAGCATAATTATTTTTATTAAATCTATTATCTAACTAATAAAACTGTAAGTTAAAAGATTGTAGTTAAAAACGTTAATATAATTCTCGCATTAAAAATGTTACAGTGAAGCTGTTTTAATTTCTATTAAAATAACGAAGAAACACATTTTTGTATTTTATTGCTTGAGTCACAGTTACTAGTTGATAAGGAAAACAGAAATTCTATTGACAAACAGAAACTCACATCCAAAAGAATAAAAGCATAAGGAAGTTATTTTACTAAATTTAGGACAATCAGCTTTACCAAGAACTAAAGAAGAAAAAAAAAGGTGTAATACATTTTAGAATACCATCTTGCGTTTTTTAAAGAGCCACAATAGCTCTAATAATTAATTAATATTCCAATGGATTTTGGAATCAAACTTTCTTTTATGCATTTAACAGTAACTTGAGTGGAGTTTGTATCTCACTAATTTGCAGCATAAATGGGCTAATTACATGTAAATTGTATGCATAAATCTGCATGGGTGATATAATAACACCTGCCTGTTTACAGTGTCTTTTTTCCTGTTTATTATGATAAAAAGATCATCAAAAAGATAGCTGAAATGAAAGAAGGATTTTTGAAAATCAGAGATATTCTACGTGTAGCTACTAAGCTCTGCAATCAATTTACAGCATTCATATTTTCGCTAATGTAATTTGTACACACCAGTAATAATTAATGAAAAAACCCAGGCAAACAAATTATTTTGTATATTTTATGACACTCGGTAAGTGATGGGTTGCTGCATATTTGGTCTAACTGTTTGGAAACACTCCAAGGGCCCCATCCGATATGCAGCGTCGTACGCAAAAGCCGGCGACGCCGTTTTTGCGCGGGTTTGGTATCCTATATACAGCGCCGCATATAAATGCGGCATGTATATTTCACCCGTCGAACGTAGTTTTTTCACCCATAGACTAACATAAAACAGCCGCGCAATTTGGTATCCAATATCCAGCGCAAGGCCTTACGTGGCGAAAATGGAGAAATCTTACTCTATTTTCACCTCCCCATAAAATGCAGCCGTAGCAGGCCTTGCGCTGAGTATGGGAGCACCGTAATTCCCTAAAATGCCTGCAAAAAAAACCCTAACGCATGCGCAATGTCTATCTACCTGTCAACCGCAATCCCCCACCGCAATACCTAATAAAGTGTATTAACCCCTAAACCGCCGCTCCTGGAGCCCACAGCCACCTACATTATATGTATTAACCCCTAAACCGCCGCTCCCGGTGCCCACCGCCACCTACATCATATGTATTAACCCCTAAACCGCCGCTCCCGGACCCCGCTGCACCTAAATAAAGTGTTAACCCCTAAACCGCCGCTTCTGGACCCCGCCGCCACCTACATTCAATTTATTAACCCCTAATCTGACCCCCCTACACCGCCGCCACCTACATTAAATTTATTACCCTCTAATCTGACCCCCCTACACTGCCGCCACCTACATTAAATGTATTACCCTCCAATATGACCCCCTACACCGCCGCCACCTACATTAAATGTATTACCCTCTAATATGACCCCCCTACACCGCTGCCACCTACATTAAATGTATTACCCTCTAATCTGACCCCCTACACCACCGCCACCTACATTAAATGTATTACCCTCTAATCAGACCCCCCTACACCGCCGCCACCTACATTAAATTTATTACCCTCTAATCTGACCCCCCTACACCGCCGCCACCTACATTAAATGTATTACCCCCTAAACCTAAGTCTAACCCTAACACCACCCTAACTTAATTATTATTTAAATAAATATAAATAATATTACTATTATTAACTAAATTATTCCTATTTAAAACTAAATACTTACCTATAAAATAAACCCTAAAATAGCTACATTATAATTAATAATTACATTGTAGCTATTTTAGGGTTTATATTTATTTTACAGGCTACTTTGTATTTATTTTAACTAGGTACAATAGCTATTAAATAGTTAATAACTATTTAATAGCTACCTAGTTAAAATAATTACAAAATTACCTGTAAAATAAATCCTAACCTAAGTTACAAATACACCTAACACTACACTATCAATAAATTAATTAAATAAATTAAAGGGACAGTCTACACCAAAAATGTTCTTATTTAAAAAGATAGATAATCCCTTTATTATCCATTCCCCGTTTTTGCATAACCAACACAGTTATATTAATATATGTTTTACCTCTGTGATTACCTTGTATCTAAGCCTTTGCAGACAGCCTCCTTATCTAAGTGCCTTTGACAGACATGCAGTGTAGTCAATCAGTGAAGACTCCTAAATAACTTCACGGGAGTGAGCACAATGTTATCTATATGACACATGTGAACTAGCACAGTCTAACTGTAAAAACTTTCAAAATGCTCTGAGCTAGGAGGCGGTTTTCAACTGTTTAGAAATCAGTTTGAGCCTAGCTAGGTTTAGCTTTTCAAAAATACCACCAAGGGAGCAAAACAAATTTGATGATAAAAGTAAATTGGAAAGTTGTTTAAAATTGCATGCCCTATCTGAATCATGAAAGTTTAGTTTTGACTTTACTGTCCCTTTAACTACAATTAGCTAAAATAAAATACAATTAAATAAACTAAACTATATTACAAAAACAAACAAACACTAAATTACAAAAAATAAAAAAATATTACAAGAAGTTCAAACTAATTGCACCTAATCTAAGCCCCCTAATAAAATAAAAAAGCCCCCCAAAATAATTAAATGCCCTACCCTTTACTAAATTACAAATAGCCCTTAAAAGGGCCTTTTGCGGGGCATTGCCCCAAAGTAATCAGCTATTTTACCTGTAAAAAAAAGAACAATCCCCCCCCCCAACATTACAACCCACCACCCACACACCCCTACTCTAAAACCCACCCGATCCCCCCTTAAAAAAGCCTAACACTACCCCATTGAAGATCACCCTACCTTGAGCCGTCTTCACACAGCCGGGCCGAAGTCTTCATCCTATCCGGGCAGAAGAGGACATCCGGACCGGCAGAAGTCTTCATCCTATCCGGGCAGAAGAGGACATCCGGACCGGCAGACATCTTCATCCAAACGCCTCTTCTATCTTCATCCATCCGACGAGGAACGGCTCCATCTTGAAGACCTCCGGCGCGGAACATCCTTCTAGGACGACGACTACCCGACGAATGGCTTGTCCTTTAAATGACATCATCCAAGATGGCGTCCCTCGAATTCTGATTGGCTGATAGGATTCTATCAGCCAATCGGAATTAAGGTAGGAAAAATCTGATTGGTTGATTTAATCAGCCAATCGGATTGAAATTCAATTCGATTGGCTGATTGGATCAGCCAATAAAATGCGAGGTCAATTCTATTGGCTGATCCAATCAGCCAATCGGATTGAACTTCAATCCGATTGGCTGATTAAATCAACCAATCGTATTTTTCCTACCTTAATTCCGTTTGGCTGATAGAATCCTATCAGCCAATCAGAATTCGAGGGACGCCATCTTGGATGACGTCATTTAAAGGACCAGCCATTCGTCGGGTAGTCATCGGCCTAGGAGGATGTTCCGCGCCGGAGGTCTTCAAGATGGAGCCGTTCCTCGTCGGATGGATGAAGATAGAAGATGCCACTTGGATGACGATGTCTGCCGGTCCGGATATCCTCTTCTGCCCAGATAGGATGAAGACTTCTGCCGGTCTGGATGTCCTCTTCTGCCCGGATAGGATGAAGACTTCTGCCGGTCTGGATGTCCTCTTCTGCCCCATCGGATGAAGACTTCGGCCCGGCTGGGTGAAGACGGCTCAAGGTAGGGTGATCTTCAATGGGGTAGTGTTAGTTTTTTTTAAGGGGGGATAGGGTGGGTTTTAGAGTAGGGGTGTGTGGGTGGTGGGTTGTAATGTTGGGGTGGATTTTTCTTTTTTTTACAGGTAAAAGAGCTGATTACTTTGGGGCAATGCCCCGCAAAAAGCCCTTTTAAGGGCTATTTGTAATTTAGTATAGGGTAGGGCATTTTATTATTTTGTTGGTTTTTTTTATTTTATTAGGGGGCTTAGATTAGATGTAATTAGATTAAACTTCTTGTAATATTTTTTATTTTTTGTAATTTAGTGTTTGTTTGTTTTTGTACTATAGTTTAGTTTATTTAATTGTATTTTATTTTAGCTAATTGTAGTTAATTTATTTAATTAATTTATTGATAGTGTAGTGTTAGGTGTATTTGTAACTTAGGTTAGGATTTATTTTACAGGTACATTTGTAATTATTTTAACTAGGTAGCTATTAAATAGTTATGGGGGGTTGTCGGTCTAGGGGTTAATACATTTATTATTAGGAGTGAGAGGGGGGGATTGCGAATATAGGGGTATATGTGTCGGGCTTATTTTTGGGAGGCAGGTTAGACAGTTATGGGAGATTTTATATTTTAGTTACTTTTTTTAGGCTCAGGCAGTTTCTAAAGTGCCGTAAGTCACTGGCGACTCCAGAAATTTGTAGTTACGCTTATTTCTAGACATCGCTAGTTTGTCCGACTTACGGCACTTTAGGAACTGCCGGCGGGGTATATGTAATACCCCGTTGTGCGAGGTGAAACTATGGGCAGCGCGGGTTCCCTCGCTTGCTCTGAAAACTATGCCGTATATCGGATCGTGCCCCAAGATCGGATCGTGCCGGCGCCTAAGAAAAGTAAAAAATATATATAAAATCTCCCGTAAAAGTCTAACACGCCTCCCAAAAATAAGCCCGACACGTAAAACCCCTATATCCGCCCCACATCGTAACTAATAAAAGTATTAACCCCTAAACAGACAACCCCCCCACAATGCAATACGACTATTTAAACTATTGACCCCTATATCCGCCATCAAACCCACACCGCAAGTACTAACTAAAGTATTAACCCCTAAATCCGCCATCAAACCCACACCGCAATAAACCTTTTAAAGTATTAACCCCTAATCCGCTGATAACCCACAACGCAAACTACCTATTAAAGTATTAACCCCTAAACCGCCAAAGCCAACAACGCAAGCTGCCTTTTAAAGTATTAACCCCTAAACCGCCAAATCCAACAAAGCAAACTACCTATTAAAGTATTAACCCCTAAACCGCCAAAGCTCACAGCGCAATAAACCTATCAAAGTATTAACCCCTAAACCACCAAAGTCCACAACGCAAATAATTAAATTGCTAAGCCCCCTAACCTAACACCCCCTAACCTAATACCCCCTAAATGAACCCAAATTACAAAATACTAAAGTTACTAACTATTAAAGGGACAGTAAACCTCAAAAATAATGTTATATAATTCTGCACATAGTGCAGAATTATATAACATTATATTAGCGCAAACTTTATAAAACATAATATTCCCTTTGAATTTTTTAAAACAACGGCTGTTTTTCAGACCCGCTCTATGTGCTCTTCTGAGCGGATCTGTTTTTTTCACACAGCGCATCGGGCCAGCTGTATAGTCACAGCCCGGCCCAACCGCGCCATAACACTAAGTGCAGCTCGCTCCTGCTGTTAGACAGAGCAGGAGCGAGCTGCACTTAGTGTTATGGCTTAGTGTTATGAAAAGTTTGCGCTAATATAATGTTATATAATTCTGCACTATGTGCAGAACTATATAACATTATTTTTGAGGTGTACTGACACTTTAAAATAAAAAAATCTAACACTAATTTAAGTATAAATTAAAGGGACCGTCTAGTCAAAATTTAAATTCTGATGTAGACTGTCCCTTTAAACTACAATTACATAAAATAAAAAAATCGAAGATTACAGAAAATAAAAAATCAGCCAATAGGATGAGAGCTACTGAAATTCTATTGGCTATTCAAATCAGCCAATATAATTTCAATAGCTCTCAATCTATTGGCTGATTTGAACAGCCAATAGGATTTGAGTAGCTCTCATCCTATTGGCTGATTTGAATTTGAAGAATCAAATCAGCCAATAGGAATTCACGGGACGCCATTTTTAAAAGCGTCCCTTGAATTCACTATCCAGTGTACAGCAGCAATCGTACGAAGAGGATCCTCCATGGCTCCGCAATAGCCGGTCTTCAGTTCCAGGGTCGCCGGTCTTCAGCTCCGCAGTCATCGGTCTTCAACTCCGCCCTTCGCACCAGATTGGTCCTGGAAGAAGAAAGAAGAGGTCGCCGCTTGGAAGAAGACTTCACCACATGGGACAGGACCTTTTCCGTCGGACTTCAGGAATGGTGAATACCAACCTGGGGGTTAGACTTAGTTTTGTTTTTTTTAATTTGGGGGGGGGTTATTTATTTAGATTAGGGTGGGCATTTTGTAAAAGAGCTAAATACCCTTTTTAAGGGCAATGCCCAACAAATGCCCTTTTCAGGGCAATGGGTTGTTTAGGTTTTTTAGTGTTTTGTTTTTTATTTTGGGGTTTGGTGGGGGGGGGTTACTGTTAGGGGGGACTTTGTGTATTTTAAATGTAAAAGAGCTGATTATCTTGGGGCAATGACATTCAAAAAGCCCTTTTAAGGGTACTGGTAGTCTATTCTTAGAGTAGGGGGTGTTTTTATTTTGGGTGGGCTTTTTTATTTTCATAGGGATTAGGTATAATTTATTAAAATTTGATAATTTTGTTTTTTATTTTCTGTAATCTTAGATTTTTTTTATTTTATGTAATTGTAGTTTAAAGGGACAGTCTACACCAGAAATGATTTTTTGACTAGACTGTCCCTTTAATTTATACTTAGTTTTTTTGTTTTTTTTTAAATTAGTGTTAGTTTTTTCATTTTAATAGTAACTTTAGTATTTTGTAATTTAGGTAATTGGGGTTCAGTTAGGGGGTGTTAGGTTAGGGGGCTTAGTAATTTAATTATTTATTTGCGTTGTGGGCTTTGGCGGTTTAGGGGTTAATACTTTGATAGGTAGTTTGCGTTGTGGACTTTTGCGTTTAGGGGTTAATACTTTATTAGGTAGTTTGCGTTGTGGGTTAATGGCGGATTAGGGGTTAATAGTTGTATTAGGTTGTTTGCAATGTTGGGGTTGGCGGATATAGGGGTTAATACTTTCTTTGTAGTTGCGATGTGGGTTTGATTGCGGATCTAAACACCCCTAATCTGCTGCCCCCAACATCGCCGCCACCTACATTACTGTTATTAACCCCTAATCTGCCGCCCCCAATCTCGTCGCCACCTACATACACTTATTAACACCTAATCTGCTCCCCCCCAACATCGACGCAACCTACATTACTGTTATTAACCGCCACCTAACTACACTTATTAACCCCCTAATCTGCTGCCCCTAATGTCGCCGCCACTATACTAAAGTTATTAACCCCTAAATCTAACCCTAACACCCACTAACTTTAACCTAATTAAAATAATTCCAAATAAAAATTACAACTAATACCTAAATTATTCCTATTTAAAACTAAATACATACATTACCTGTAAAATAAAACCTAAGATAGCTACAATATAACTAATAGTTACAGGTAAGTTTGTATTTATTTTAGCTAGTTGATTAGTTAGTAAATAGTTATTAACTATTTACTAACTACCTAGTAAAAATAAATACAAATTTACCTGTGAAATAAAACTTAACCTGTCTTACAGTTAAACCCTTAAAATATCCCTTAAAAGGGCCATTTGCGGGGCATTGCCCCAAACATAACAGCTCTTTTACCTGGCAAATAAAAATACAAACAACCCCCCAACAGTAAAACCCACTACCCACACAACCAACCCCCACAAATAAAAACCTACCTAAAAAACCTAAGCTACCCATTGCCCTGAAATGGGCATTTGGCTGGGCATTGCCCTTAAAAGGGCATTCAGCTCTTTTACATTGCCCAAACCCTAAGCTAAAAATAAAACCCACCCAATAAACCCTTAATAAAACCTAACACTAACCCCCGAAGAGCCACTTACAGTTTTGGAAGACCGGACATCCATCCTCATCCAGCCGGGAGAAGTCTTCATCCAAGCGGCAAGAAGTCCTCAACAAAGCCGAGAGAAGTCTTCATCCAAGCGGCAAGAAGTCTTCATCCAGACGGCATCTTCTATCTTCATCCTTCCGGCGCGGAGTGGATCCATCTTCAAGACATCCGGCGCGGAGCATCCTCTTCATACGGTCCCAGCCGTACACTGAAGATTCCCTTTAAGGGACGTCATCCAAGATGGCGTCCCTTAAATTCCGATTGGCTGATAGAATTCTATACTCGTAATACTGGCGCTATGGAAGGCCCATTGAAAAAGGACTTTTTGAAAGGTGCGGTAGTTACGTTGTGTGACGGCCAAAAAGGTGTGCGGTACAGCTGTACCTACAAGACTCGTAATAGCAGCGGCAGTGCAAAAGCATCATTATGAGCCATAACAATGCTTTTTCACTCATAACGCACAACTCGTAATCTAGCTGTTTATTAGTTATTGCGGTGGGGGATTGTGGTTGACATGCAGATAGATATTGCACATGCATTAGGTGTTTATTTTTGCAGGCAGTTTCAGGAGCTACGGTGCTCCCATACTCAGCACAAGGCCTGCTGCGGCTGCCTTAGTATGGTGAGGTGAAAATGAAGTAAGATTTCTCCATTTTCGCCACGTAAGTCCTTGCGCTGAATATTGGATACCGATTTGCGATGCAGTCCCATGTTAGCTTATGGGAGTAATGTATGAAATATACGCGCATAACTTGTATGCTACGCCGTATATGTAATACCAAAATCGCGTAAAAACCGCCGTTGCCGGCTTTTGCGGGCGACGCCGCATATGTAATGGGGCCCGATATGTTTAGTTGAGAGTAACACTGGGAGGATTTTTTGTGTCATAACTAAGGTTGTACCAAATTACACTATGGTTTAATTTGTTCAATACAGAAATGTTTATGACAAACATACAAGCTCCTCTTTTGTAGATACTATAATAACAAGTTAGATATTTATTACGTTGGTGCAACATTGTATTAATTTGTAGGATAAGGATGATATTCTGGTCAGAGAATGGTCGTGTGATCCTATTATTACCCATTTGTAGTATCCCCGGGTGTTAAAGTTTACATCCAACAAAAATACAGAGCCAATTGCCTTATTACGATTGAAGCCCAATTGTATTTAGAGTATTAGAACTTTAGACAGTTAGAGGTTAGAATTTTTGCATTTGAGACTCTTACAGTAGGTGTATTAATTCCAACTGTTACGATAGTTGTAAGGATATGTTTAGTTATTTTAGAGAACACTACAATTACAGCTTACTGCTTTATGCAGGACCACTCAGTCTCACACCTTACCTCGGATTCCCACAGATTTAACTTAAGGGAACCCTGATATGCTCATTGATCTGAGGGTCACTACAGCAGGGTAGCTGAGTAAAAACGGAACCTTCACGCAACAATAACTGCTTGTAGCAGAAAAGAGAGTAAGTCTTATAGGATTGACTTCAGCAGTAGTGAAAGAGTTAATTAGTGCAGGTGCCTTAATTCAAACAGTCTAGCAGTGAAAATAGTTTATGCAACAGGCTTTAGCAAACACACTGAAATTCACACAGTACTTTGATAATTGAATAAATCAACCTCTGGTCATTTTGTAAACCATACTTTGATAATGAATATTAGTAATTTCCAGAGTTGTTCAATCAGAGTAATATAAGCTGTGTTTAACTGATGAAACAGATAAAGTTTAAGTTAAAGCAAACAGTTCATTTCAAGCACAATAGAGGTTAATTGTTGTAAAGTTTGAAATATGCTTAGGCAGTCCGATAATGAATAATGGTAGTTGTAATAATCTTTGTCACAGTTATTTGTTTGCAATTTTGGTAAGTAGCAGTAAGAGGTTTAGTGCATATTTGATATCTGAAGCGAATATGAATATCCAGCAAGTGAGAGTTTCACAATTAATATATAGCAAGCGTAAGTGTAATGGGGTTGCAGCAATACACACAGTTCATACAATGAAATATATACAGACCAGTAATATTGGAGATGATATTAGCACAGAGCGATACAGTTACCAGACAGCAACAAGTCCCAGCGGTATCACAGAGAGCCTGGCTGAGAACCGCGGCGGGAGAATGTCGGGCGTGACGTCACACGCTGCAGGGAACAACCTCAATACAGGAGAGAGACTGAGAAATCTCTTAGTGAACAAACGGAGCAAAACTTCAGGCACAAAAGAGAATCTGCAGGTTGATTCGAGTAGGCAGAAACTCAGGGTGAGCAATAAGTTGAGAATACAAAGTTATATAAACGGCTAGGTCTCTTCTGAAGCAGCTTGACACTGAGCAACAAATTACCAAGCAATGAGTTCTGTTGGGAGGAGCCTTAAATAGGGGTAGTGAGTTCACATTCTTAAAGGCACAGTGTGAGAAGAGATAAATCCCTGACAGGACACCCCCCCCAAGGAGCCGCTCCGCGGATCAAGGACCAGGACGATCAGGATTTCTACGATGAAACAAGGAGACAAGACGTGGTGCAGAGACATTATTGGAAGGCTCCCAAGAGTCCTCCTCAGGACCAAACCCTTTCCAACTGACAAGATATTGAAGTTGATTACGATGGTAACGAGAGTCTAGGATAGACTCAATCTCATATTCCATGCCATCAATGACTGAAGGATCCACCGTGTCATTCTGAGTCGTGTCTCTGATTGTACTGTACGGTTTCAAAAGAGAAACGTGGAATGTGGAATGTATCTTTAGAGAGTCTGGTAGTTTAAGTGTTACAGCATTAACATTGATGACCTTTTGTATTGGATAAGGCCCTAAATATAGAGAAGCGAGTTTTTTAGATGGAACTTGTAAGCGTAAATATTTAGTGCTTAACCAGACTTTGTCACCAATCTTGTAAGCTGGAGGCTTGGATCTACGTAGATCGTAATGGTGTTTCTGAACAGCCTGAGCTTCTAGTAAAACTTGTTTCAATGTTGTGAAATTGGTGGCAATGGTGTTAACAAGATCATTAACTATAGGCATGTCGGAATTGTTGATCCGATTTGGGTAGTATGAGGGATGAAATCCGTAGTTGATGTAAAATGGTGTCATTTTAGTTGATGAATTTACGGCATTATTATGGGCAAATTCCGCAGTAGCAAGTAGAGAATGCCAGTTATCTTGTTGTTGAGTGCAGTAGCAACGAAGGTACTGCTCAAATGTTTGATTTGTTCTTTCTGTTTGACCATTCGTTTGTGGATGATAAGCGGTACTCAAACGTTTAGTAATGTTAAGAGAGGAGCACAGTTGATTCCAAAACCTTGAGGTGAATTGCGTACCTCTATCTGTGGTAATTGTTTCAGGTAGACCATGTAGTTTTACAATGTGATTTAAAAATAGTGAAGCAGTTTCTGAAGATGTAGGCAATCCTCTATGTGGTAGGAAATGTGCCATTTTAGAGAATAAGTCCACTACTACTAATATGGTGTTATAATTAGCTGATGAAGGTAGATCAACAATAAAATCCATAGCAATCGCTGCCCAAGGTCTGTCTGGTACTGGTAAAGAGAGAAGGTAACCATAGGGACTCTTATGCTGATGTTTCTTAGTTGTACATACCATACAGGAATCAATATACTGTTTAATAGTATCATTCATCTTTGGCCACCAGTAATTCCTTTTAATCAAATGAGCAGTTCTATGAACTCCAGGATGACCAGCCAATAAAGAGTCGTGAGCAGAGGTAAGTATCTCATTCCTGAGAGAAGGAGGTATATATAATAGAGTGCCATGGTAGTATAAGTTGTCTGAATGTTTTAATACATCCAAATGACCCAAAGATGAATCATCCTTCAGATGTTCTTGTAAGATGGTTTTAAACTCAGTTGTTAAACAAATAATTCTATCCGGAGGTATGATAGATGAAGGAGAAACCACATCAGTAGGACGAGGGTCTTTTCTAGAAAGAGCATCAGCTTTCATATTTTTGGATCCTGGTCTATAAGTAATGACGTAATCAAAACGAGAAAAGAACAAACTCCATCGAACCTGGCGAGCAGTAAGGGTCTTGTTTGATTTTAAATATTCTAAATTACGGTGATCAGTATAGATGGTAATTGGATATGTTGCACCCTCTAGGAGGTGTCGCCAAAACTCCAAAGCTGATTTGATTGCAAGAAGTTCCTTATCACCGATTCCATAATTAATCTCTGCTGAACTCATAGTTCTAGAATAGTAGGAGACAGGATGTAAAGGTTCTTTTTCAGAACGTCTTTGAGATAAAACAGCCCCCACAGCAAACTCAGAAGCATCGACTTCTAGCGTAAATTGACATGTGGGATCTGGAAATTGTAAAATAGGGGCTGAAACAAATTTAGTTTTTAGAGTATTAAAGGAATGATCAGCATCTTGATTCCATACAAACTTAACTTGCTTACGTGTTAGCGTAGTGAGAGGTCTGACAATAAGAGAAAAATCTTTAATGAACTTTCTATAAAAGTTCGCAAAGCCAAGGAATCTTTGAACATCTTTTTTATTGCGTGGAATAGGCCAATTAGTGATAGCTTCTACTTTGCTTGACTCCATTGAAATTCCAGCTGGTGAGATGCAATAACCAAGGAATGATATGGTGTTTGTATTAAAAATACACTTTTCAAGCTTTGCATATAGATGGTGTGCCCTTAAACGTGTCAATACTTGTTTGACATGTACAATGTGATCCTGTAGAGAATTTGAGTAAACCAAGATGTCATCCAAGTATACGACAATACAAATATCTAACAAATCATGAAAGACATCATTTATAAAACATTGAAAAGTCGCTGGGGCATTGCACAACCCAAAGGGCATTACAGTGTATTCATACAAACCGTATCTAGTACGAAATGCAGTTAACCATTCATCCCCTGCCCTCATCCTAATCAGATTGTAAGCACCTCTGAGGTCAAGTTTAGTAAAAACTGTGGCACCTTGTAAACGTTCAATAAGTTCAGGTATGAGGGGCAGGGGGTATCTGTTCTTTTTTGTGCATTTGTTCAACTGCCTATAATCGATGATGGGTCTAAGACTGCCATCCTTGTTTTTTACAAAGAACATTGCTGCAGCTGCAGAGGATGTGGAAGGTCTAATAAAGCCTTTTTTCAGGTTATCATCTAAATATTCTTTTAAATGATTTAATTCTGGCTGTGACAATGGATATATATGTCCATATGGTATGGAGCTTCCAGGTATAAGATCAATAGGACAGTCATAGTCTCTGTGTGGAGGTAAAGACTCAGCCTCCTTTTTGTCAAAAACATCAGCAAATTCACTATAACATTCTGGTAACTTATGTTCAGTGATATGACAAAGTGTGTGTACCCCAAAACAGGATTGTTTACAGTGGTTTGAATCAAAAACTACTGATGCTGTGGACCACGATATAGTGGGATTATGCTTTATTAACCAATTCAGTCCAAGGATTAGTGGATAAACAGAAGATGGAAGAACATCAAAACAAATAAGCTCTGTGTGTCCTGAAGGGGTAACCACTTTGAGTGGGATAGTGTGGTGAGTTATGGGACCAGAGCTAAAGAATGAACCGTCAACCAGACGAATAGCTAATGCAACACTCTTCTTTATTAGTGGGATGTGATTATTAACAACAAAAGTGTTATCAGCAAAATTTCCAGAAGCCCCAGAGTCAATTATGGCCTGAACGTTTATCTTCTGATGGGACCACTGTAAGGAGACATAAATAGATAGATGAGATTTTATGCTGTCAACCAAATTAACTGTATGGTTATTGAATGGAGTCTTACCCTTCTTTTGTCGAATCAGAGAGGGACAGTCCCTAACAGCATGGTTCTTTTCAGCACAGTATAGACATAAGTTTAGTAGCTTACGCCTAGCTTTCTCCTCAGGTCTCAAGGGTCCCCTAATAACTGCAACATCCATGGGTTCTTCTATGGGTCTAGTGAATGCTGTGGAAGGAGTTGAGTGATGATAATTGGGGGTTCTTCTGGGGGTAGTCTCTGAATAAGATCTCTCTGGCTTCCTTTCCCTAAGTCGACAATTTATGCCAATAGAGAGAGTCATCAATTCATCCAAGTCCTCTGGAATCACACCCCTTGCCAACTCATCCTTAACTGCATCATTGAGTCCCAGACGGAACTGATTGCGTAGAGCAGGAATATTCCACAGGGTGTCAGGAGCCCATCTTTTAAATTCAGTAATGTAGTCTTCTACCATTCTTTTGCCCTGCCTTAGAGACCTAATGGCAGTTTCAGCAGTATTTTTTCTATTGTGATCTTCATATAAAAGAGACATAGCAGAAAAAAAATCTTCTAGGGAATTTAGGATAGGATCATTTTTTTCATAAAAAGCATTGGCCCAAGACCTGGCCTCACCTCTGAGAAATTAAATTACAGTTAGAACTCTAATCCTGTCAGTTGGGTATGAGTTAGGTTTCAAAGTAAAAAGCAGAGTGCAGGAATTCCTGAAATCCCTAAACATAGCTCTGTCCCCAAATAACTTTTCAGGTGGACTAACAATAGGTTCTGGAGTTGACTGAACATTAGGAGTTTTGTTAGCAAGATGATCATTAATAAAAAAAAATGTATACTCTGATTCTCTAGTTGTATATCCCTTAAGCCTTGAATCATGTGATCCATACTCTGAGCTAAAGATCCAACTCTCCTGGACAGTTCACTTACATCCATGATTTTAGCTGTTAGTAGTATTCCTTTTTTAAGGCTTGGTAATATGTAAGGATATGTTTAGTTATTTTAGAGAACACTACAATTACAGCTTACTGCTTTATGCAGGACCACTCAGTCTCACACCTTACCTCGGATTCCCACAGATTTAACTTAAGGGAACCCTGCTATGCTCATTGATCTGAGGGTCACTACAGCAGGGTAGCTGAGTAAAAACGGAACCTTCACGCAACAATAACTGCTTGTAGCAGAAAAGAGAGTAAGTCTTATAGGATTGACTTCAGCAGTAGTGAAAGAGTTAATTAGTGCAGGTGCCTTAATTCAAATAGTCTAGCAGTGAAAATAGTTTATGCAACAGGCTTTAGCAAACACACTGAAATTCACACAGTACTTTGATAAGTGAATAAATCAACCTCTGGTCATTTTGTAAACCATACTTTGATAATGAATATTAGTAATTTCCAGAGTTGTTCAATCAGAGTAATATAAGCTGTGTTTAACTGATGAAACAGATAAAGTTTAAGTTAAAGCAAACAGTTCATTTCAAGCACAATAGAGGTTAATTGTTGTAAAGTTTGAAATATGCTTAGGCAGTCCGATAATGAATAATGGTAGTTGTAATAATCTTTGTCACAGTTATTTGTTTGCAATTTTGGTAAGTAGCAGTAAGAGGTTTAGTGCATATTTGATATCTGAAGCGAATATGAATATCCAGCAAGTGAGAGTTTCACAATTAATATATAGCAAGCGTAAGTGTAATGGGGTTGCAGCAATACACACAGTTCATACAATGAAATATATACAGACCAGTAATATTGGAGATGATATTAGCACAGAGCGATACAGTTACCAGACAGCAACAAGTCCCAGCGGTATCACAGAGAGCCTGGCTGAGAACCGCGGCGGGAGAATGTCGGGCGTGACGTCACACGCTGCAGGGAACAACCTCAATACAGGAGAGAGACTGAGAAATCTCTTAGGCCTAGATTTGGAGTTCGGCGGTAAAAGGGCTGTTAACGCTCCGCGGGCTTTTTTCTGGCCGCACCATAAATTTAACTCTGGTATCGAGAGTTCAAACAAATGCTGCGTTAGGCTCCAAAAAAGGAGCGTAGAGCATTTTTACCGCAAATGCAACTCTCGATACCAGAGCTGCTTACGGACGCGGCCGGCATCAAAAACGTGCTCGTGCACGATTCTCCCATAGGAAACAATGGGGCTGTTTGAGCTGAAAAAAAACCTAACACCTGCAAAAAAGCAGCGTTCAGCTCCTAACGCAGCCCCATTGTTTCCTATGGGGAAACACTTCCTACGTCTGCACCTAACACCCTAACATGTACCCCGAGTCTAAACACCCCTAGCCTTACACTTATTAACCCCTAATCTGCCGCCCACGCTATCGCTGACCCCTGCATTACACTTTTAACCCCTAATCTGCCGCTCCGTAAAACGCCGCCACCTACGTTATCCCTATGTACCCCTAATCTGCTGCCCTAACATCGCCGACCCCTATGTTATATTTATTAACCCCTAATCTGCCCCCCACAACGTCGCCGACACCTACCTACACTTATTAACCCCTAATCTGCCGAGCGGACCTGAGCGCTACTATAATAAAGTTATTAACCCCTAATCCGCCTCACTAACCCTATCATAAATAGTATTAACCCCTAATCTGCCCTCCCTAACATCGCCGACACCTACCTTCAATTATTAACCCCTAAACTTCCGATCGGAGCTCACCGCTATTCTAATAAATGGATTAACCCCTAAAGCTAAGTCTAACCCTAACACTAACACCCCCCTAAGTTAAATATAATTTACATCTAACGAAATAAATTAACTCTTATTAAATAACTTCTTCCTATTTAAAGCTAAATACTTACCTGTAAAATAAATCCTAATATAGCTACAATATAAATTATAATTATATTGTAGCTATTTTAAGATTAATATTTATTTTACAGGCAACTTTGTAATTATTTTAACCAGGTACAATAGCTATTAAATAGTTAAGAACTATTTAATAGTTACCTAGTTAAAATAATAACAAATTTACCTGTAAAATAAATCCTAACCTAAGTTATAATTAAACCTAACACTACCCTATCAATAAAATAATTAAATAAACTACCTACAATTACCTACAATTAACCTAACACTACACTATCAATAAATTAATTAAACACAATTGCTACAAATAACTACAATTAAATAAACTAGCTAAAGTACAAAAAATAAAAAAGAACTAAGTTACAGAAAATAAAAAAATATTTACAAACATAATAAAAATATTACAACAATTTTAAACTAATTACACCTACTCTAAGCCCCCTAATAAAATAACAAAGCCCCCCAAAATAAAAAATTCCCTACCCTATTCTAAATTAAAAAAGTTACAAGCTCTTTTACCTTACCAGCCCTGAACAGGGCCCTTTGCGGGGCATGCCCCAAGAATTTCAGCTCTTTTGCCTGTAAAAAAAAACATACAATACCCCCCCCCCAACATTACAACCCACCACCCACATACCCCTAATCTAACCCAAACCCCCCTTAAATAAACCTAACACTAATCCCCTGAAGATCTTCCTACCTTGTCTTCACCATCCAGGTATCACCGATCCGTCCTGGCTCCAAGATCTTCATCCAACCCAAGCGGGGGTTGGCGATCCATAATCCGGTGCTCCAAAGTCTTCCTCCTATCCGGCAAGAAGAGGACATCCGGACCGGCAAACATCTTCTCCAAGCAGCATCTTCGATCTTCTTCCATCCGGTGCGGAGCGGGTCCATCTTGAAGCAGGCGACGCGGATCCATCCTCTTCTTCCGATGTCTCCCGACTAATGACGGTTCCTTTAAGGGACGTCATCCAAGATGGCGTCCCTCGAATTCCGATTGGCTGATAGGATTCTATCAGCCAATCGGAATTAAGGTAGGAATTTTCTGATTGGCTGATGGAATCAGCCAATCAGAATCAAGTTCAATCCGATTGGCCGATCCCATCAGCCAATCAGATTGAGCTCGCATTCTATTGGCTGATCGGAACAGCCAATAGAATGCGAGCTCAATCTGATTGGCTGATTGGATCAGCCAATCGGATTGAACTTGATTCTGATTGGCTGATTCCATCAGCCAATCAGAAAATTCCTACCTTAATTCCGATTGGCTGATAGAATCCTATCACGCAATCGGAATTCGAGGGACGCCATCTTGGATGACGTCCCTTAAAGGAACCGTCATTAGTCGGGAGACATCGGAAGAAGAGGATGGATCCGCGTCGCCTGCTTCAAGATGGACCCGCTCCGCACCGGATGGAAGAAGATCGAAGATGCCGCTTGGAGAAGATGTTTGCCGGTCTGGATGTCCTCTTCTTGCCGGATAGGAGGAAGACTTTGGAGCACCGGATTATGGATCGCCAACCCCCGCTTGGGTTGGATGAAGATCTTGGAGCCAGGACGGATCGGTGATACCTGGATGGTGAAGACAAGGTAGGAAGATCTTCAGGGGATTAGTGTTAGGTTTATTTAAGGGGGGTTTGGGTTAGATTAGGGGTATGTGGGTGGTGGGTTGTAATGTTGGGGGGGGGGTATTGTATGTTTTTTTTTACAGGCAAAAGAGCTGAAATTCTTGGGGCATGCCCCGCAAAGGGCCCTGTTCAGGGCTGGTAAGGTAAAAGAGCTTGTAACTTTTTTAATTTAGAATAGGGTAGGGAATTTTTTATTTTGGGGGGCTTTGTTATTTTATTAGGGGGCTTAGAGTAGGTGTAATTAGTTTAAAATTGTTGTAATATTTTTATTATGTTTGTAAATATTTTTTTATTTTCTGTAACTTAGTTCTTTTTTATTTTTTGTACTTTAGCTAGTTTATTTAATTGTAGTTATTTGTAGCAATTGTGTTTAATTAATTTATTGATAGTGTAGTGTTAGGTTAATTGTAGGTAATTGTAGGTAGTTTATTTAATTATTTTATTGATAGGGTAGTGTTAGGTTTAATTATAACTTAGGTTAGGATTTATTTTACAGGTAAATTTGTTATTATTTTAACTAGGTAACTATTAAATAGTTCTTAACTATTTAATAGCTATTGTACCTGGTTAAAATAATTACAAAGTTGCCTGTAAAATAAATATTAATCTTAAAATAGCTACAATATAATTATAATTTATATTGTAGCTATATTAGGATTTATTTTACAGGTAAGTATTTAGCTTTAAATAGGAAGAAGTTATTTAATAAGAGTTAATTTATTTCGTTAGATGTAAATTATATTTAACTTAGGGGGGTGTTAGTGTTAGGGTTAGACTTAGCTTTAGGGGTTAATCCATTTATTAGAATAGCGGTGAGCTCCGATCGGAAGTTTAGGGGTTAATAATTGAAGGTAGGTGTCGGCGATGTTAGGGAGGGCAGATTAGGGGTTAATACTATTTATGATAGGGTTAGTGAGGCGGATTAGGGGTTAATAACTTTATTATAGTAGCGCTCAGGTCCGCTCGGCAGATTAGGGGTTAATAAGTGTAGGCAGGTGTCGGCGACGTTGAGGGGGGCAGATTAGGGGTTAATAAATATAATATAGGGGTCGGCGATGTTAGGGGCAGCAGATTAGGGGTACATAAATATAACGTAGGTGGCGGTCGGCAGATTAGGGGTTAAAAATTTTAATCGAGTGGCGGCGGTGTGGGGGGACCTCGGTTTAGGGGTACATAGGTAGTTTATGGGTGTTAGTGTACTTTAGGGTACAGTAGTTAAGAGCTTTATAAACCGGCGTTAGCCAGAAAGCTCTTAACTCCTGCTATTTTCAGGCGGCTGAAATCTTGTCGTTAGAGCTCTAACGCTCACTTCAGAAACGACTCTAAATACCGGCGTTAGAAAGATCCCATTGAAAAGATAGGCTACGCAAATGGCGTAGGGGGATCTGCGGTATGGAAAAGTCGCGGCTGAAAAGTGAGCGTTAGACCCTTTAATCACTGACTCCAAATACCAGCGGGCGCCCAAAACCAGCGTTAGGAGCCTCTAACGCTGGTTTTGACGGCTACCGCCGAACTCTAAATCTAGGCCTTAGTGAACAAACGGAGCAAAACTTCAGGCACAAAAGAGAATCTGCAGGTTGATTCGAGTAGGCAGAAACTCAGGGTGAGCAATAAGTTGAGAATACAAAGTTGTATAAACGGCTAGGTCTCTTCTGAAGCAGCTTGACACTGAGTAACAAATTACCAAGCAATGAGTTCTGTTGGGAGGAGCCTTAAATAGGGGTAGTGAGTTCACATTCTTAAAGGCACAGTGTGAGAAGAGATAAATCCCTGACAATAGTAGAAGGCTAATTGCTATAACCGTCAGTCATTTTCAGGGCTCAAGCCGAGTTTATAATAAATTTTGTTGAGATAGCATCCTTTATCTGAGTATGGTCAGTGTTAACGCTTATTAAGCTCCAGAATTTCTAGATAGTTCAAGGGCTGAGCTTTATCTAATTAACCCCTAGGTAGAACTACTATAAGGGGGATATAATTCAGTGGTTATTACATTAACAGCGGGCAATTATCCGAGGTTTTTTCCCCTCCTTTTCCTTATTTTGATTCGTTTTTCCTTTTTACATCAGATCACTTTCACCCTTTTTTTTTTTTTTCTTCACTTTGTATGTGTTAGGGACACACTCCTATAAACCCAGAGATTGATTTTCACATAGGAGGGGCGGAGTCTCCTCCCCAATTTTTTTTTTCCTTTGTGTTTTTTGCCACTTTGTATGCGCTAGGGGCATACTCCTATAAAACCAAGAGACCTGAATTTCACATAGGAAGGGAAGGGTTTCCTTCCCCATAAAATAAAAAAAAAGCTTCTTTTTTTCCCTCACTTTGTATGCGCTAGGGGCATACTCTTATAAAACCAAGAGATCTGTTTTTCACATAGGAAGGTAAGGGTTTCCTTCCCCCAAAAAAAAAAAAAAATAGAGAGAAAAAAGTTTTTTTGTTTTTGTTTTTTTTCTCTCTCACGTGTGTTTTTTGTGCATTCACTTATCACGTAAAAATTTATGGATACATTTTTATTGCAGGGGAAATCCTCTTCACCCAAAATGCCGAGTAAAATTAAAGATAAAAGAACTAAAGTGCCTGAGTCTAGCCTAGATACTTCGGCAGAGTCGGTGGCCAACATGGTTGACACTCACTCATTAATTACACAGTTGTCTGATTTATTCTCACCTCAATTAATGTAATCAAAAAGGAGTTGGGTTCTATTTCATCGGAAATTTCTGCTTTGTATGTAGAATTAAGACAGTTTTCACATATAATGCAAGAGGCGGAAAATAGGATTTCCGACTTGGAAGATCAAGTCAGTACTCAAGAAAGTATAATTTCTCAACAGGATTCTATAATTATTAACCTACAGGGGCGTCTAGATGATCTTGAAGATCGGGCAAGATGAAATAATATCAGAATTGTGGGTCTCCCGGAGTCTGCAGAATTTGATGATCTATTAAAATTCACTTCTGTATTACTACCGCAGAGGCTGGGAGTCCCACAATCAAGGTTGCCCATTATGATCAAGAGAGCCCATAGAATTGGCCCTAAAAAAAAAGCAGATACAGGACAAGGCAGGAGTAGAATGTGTATATGTAAGGTTTTAAATTTCCAGGACAAAATTGAAATAATGAATTTGTTTAAAAAAATAAGTGAACCATTAATGTTTGGTAATAGTAAAATGTTACTGTTTCAGGACTTTTCAGTTGAAACCACGCTGAGAAGGAGGACGATGGCTCCCTTCTGTACCCAAATTATTAACAAAGGAATTAAGGCTCGGATGATTTATCCTGCCAAAATAATAGTTGAGTACAGTGGGTCTCATCAGGTCTTTTCGGAGGTGGGGGAAGTGAAAGATTTCCTCAAAGATAAATAAGAATTATGTTATTATGTTCTACCCTATGATGTAAATGGTTGGACTGTATCATAAATTGTTGGTTCAGGGGTTATTCTGAACTTTAGTAGGTAAACTAGCTAGATTGCTCGCTAAAAGTCAAGTTGTGATTATGGTTTCTCGATTGCTACATTGTAAGACAAGATTGTCCTCATATGTGTTCGCTACCCTTTCCCCTCCTTGGCCTCCCTCGTTGTCTTCCCTTTTTTTTTTTTTTTGTTCTTGCCCCCCCCCCCACAGGATCTTTAGGATAATCACTATATTTTAGGTCATGGAGCTTAAAATAACTTCATGGAACGTGGGAGGGATTTCCTCCCCCTAGAAACGCAAATTGGTCATCAAATTCCTAGCTAGAAGCAAACATGATATTTCTTTTCTCCAGGAAACCCATCTTTCAGAACAGGAAGCTAAAAAACTTAAGAGCAAATGGGTAGGCGAGGTAGTCGCAACTCCAGCTAGAAGCAGAAAATGTGGGGTAGCAATCCTTATAAATAAGGCCTTAGATTACAAGATTATCCAGGTAGAGACAGATCCGGAAGCTAGATTTATTATCTTGCATATTTACATAAATAATATAAAATTCATCATTTGTAATATTTACGGCCCCAACAAATTCAATCGGGAATTCTGGGAGAAAATCAAGTTCAAATTGTTCCCATTGGTAAAAGAGAACCTAGTAATAGGGGGCGATTTTAATATGACATTAGATCCGGAATTAGATAGATTCTCAGGTAAGAATATCCCAGAAAATAGGAGAAGTTCAAAGTACTTTTTGAGATTCTGCCAGAAACTCCAGGTCCATGACATGTGGCGCAGGTTAAATCCCGATATACAGAACTTTACTTGTGAATCTAAAGCGCACAGAACATTTTCGCGTATAGATTTATTCTTAGTTGCAGAGTCGCTGTCGTCTGGTAAAATGGAAGTGGGGATTGATGAGATCTTGATTTCTGACCACGCGATTATCTCTATAGTGTTTTTCTGCCAGGATAGATGCGATGCTAAAATGCCTAGATTTTTCTATCCAAGATTTCTTTATAATGATCCTAGGTTTTTGTTCTGGATAAAACATAGATGGGAGAAGTATTGTATGTTTAATTCCGTATACCTCCATAAAATTGAAGTCTTTTGGGAGGCGGCCAAAGCAGTTCTTAGGGGAGACATTAAGGGATATCTGGTTGTACGAAATAGAAAGATCCGGGCTAGGGATGTACAATTATCCAATCAAGTCCGTAATGCTTTTAAAGAATACTGCAGGGTTCGATCAAGGGCCAATTGGATTATATATTTAGATTCTAGGAAGGAAAGAGATGCCTTCTTACTACAAAAACACCAGGAAGAGGAATCCAAAATTAATTTTCGGTTTAGGGGTATTCATGGTAGCTCGCTAAACATCTGGCCAGACTGGTCAAAGTCAGGAAGAAGAAGAATCTTATCTTGGTGATTGAGACAGAAGGTGGTCGTACCTCTGATGTGGATGAGATATCCGGAACCTTTCTTAAATTTTATCAGCAATTATATACGGAAGGGGAGTTTAATCAAGACAATCAGACGAAGTTCTGGTTGTCGATTTCGGTCCCCAAGATCCAAAAGGAAGAACTGGATATGTTAAATGCGCCTGTCTCAGCGGAAGAAATAAGTAAGGCTATAGCACGGGCCAAACTTAATAAAGCAGCAGGCCCGGATGGGTTACCAGCAGAATTTTATAAAAGTTCAGCCGATCAAGTTATACCGACATTGGAAAAATGATATAATAGTTACTATTTACTGGGTAATTCAATTTCTTCCCTCTTTTTAGTGGCTAATATTTCTTTGATCTTAAAAAAAAGGTAAAAATCCGGAGGACCCGGCCTCCTATAGGCCTATTTCAGTCCTTAATACGGACTATAAAATTCTAGCTGCTATCATAGCTCAGAGATTAGTTTCTTGCCTGGATAAGTTGATTCACCCTGACCATGTGGGGTTTATGTCGTTACAGAGTTCCTCCAAAAATATAAGGAAGCTAACAACTCTAGTTGACTTTATTTGGAATTCAGAGCAGGTGATTGAGAGGAAGGTTCTTAAGCATATAGCGGTCCTTACTTTAGACGCGGTCAAAGCGTTCGACTGCATTTCATGGAGACATCTTTTTTTAACACTAATTAAATTTGGCTTTTCGGGCAGTTTTTTTAATTTTGTCCAAAGAATATACCAGAACCCGGTGTCATATCTCCTGGTAAACGGAAGGGCATCTCCCAGGATATTATTGCAAAGAGGTACAAGGCAGGGTTGCCCCCTCTCTCCTCTTCTTTTTAACATTGTGTTGGAACCCGTGGCAATCAAACTGCGAGAGGTCCTGCCTGGGATTCCCTTGGGTGGTCAAAACCTGAAAATATTGCTCTATGCTGATGATATTTTACTATTTCTGAATAAAACGTCAGTAACGATTCCGAAAGTGGTTGATACGATAAACTTATTCAGCACATTTGCGGGCTACAAAATTAATATGGAGAAGAGCGATCTGATGTGGCTCGGGCAGCAGGATGTAGATCACCCCAATACAATATTCCACAAAGTTAATGCGATTAAATATCTCGGGCTTGAGATCAATAGAAATCCGAAATTGTGGTATCAGGCAAAATTTTCTGGGAGAAAATCAAGTTCAAATTGTTCCCATTGGTAAAAGAGAACCTAGTAATAGGGGGCGATTTTAATATGACATTAGATCCGGAATTAGATAGATTCTCAGGTAAGAATATCCCAGAAAATAGGAGAAGTTCAAAGTACTTTTTGAGATTCTGCCAGAAACTCCAGGTCCATGACATGTGGCGCAGGTTAAATCCCGATATACAGAACTTTACTTGTGAATCTAAAGCGCACAGAACATTTTCGCGTATAGATTTATTCTTAGTTGCAGAGTCGCTGTCGTCTGGTAAAATGGAAGTGGGGATTGATGAGATCTTGATTTCTGACCACGCGATTATCTCTATAGTGTTTTTCTGCCAGGATAGATGCGATGCTAAAATGCCTAGATTTTTCTATCCAAGATTTCTTTATAATGATCCTAGGTTTTTGTTCTGGATAAAACATAGATGGGAGAAGTATTGTATGTTTAATTCCGTATACCTCCATAAAATTGAAGTCTTTTGGGAGGCGGCCAAAGCAGTTCTTAGGGGAGACATTAAGGGATATCTGGTTGTACGAAATAGAAAGATCCGGGCTAGGGATGTACAATTATCCAATCAAGTCCGTAATGCTTTTAAAGAATACTGCAGGGTTCGATCAAGGGCCAATTGGATTATATATTTAGATTCTAGGAAGGAAAGAGATGCCTTCTTACTACAAAAACACCAGGAAGAGGAATCCAAAATTAATTTTCGGTTTAGGGGTATTCATGGTAGCTCGCTAAACATCTGGCCAGACTGGTCAAAGTCAGGAAGAAGAAGAATCTTATCTTGGTGATTGAGACAGAAGGTGGTCGTACCTCTGATGTGGATGAGATATCTGGAACCTTTCTTAAATTTTATCAGCAATTATATACGGAAGGGGAGTTTAATCAAGACAATCAGACGAAGTTCTGGTCGTCGATTTCGGTCCCCAAGATCCAAAAGGAAGAACTGGATATGTTAAATGCGCCTGTCTCAGCGGAAGAAATAAGTAAGGCTATAGCACGGGCCAAACTTAATAAAGCAGCAGGCCCGGATGGGTTACCAGCAGAATTTTATAAAAGTTCAGCCGATCAAGTTATACCGACATTGGAAAAATGATATAATAGTTACTATTTACTGGGTAATTCAATTTCTTCCCTCTTTTTAGTGGCTAATATTTCTTTGATCTTAAAAAAAGGTAAAAATCCGGAGGACCCGGCCTCCTATAGGCCTATTTCAGTCCTTAATACGGACTATAAAATTCTAGCTGCTATCATAGCTCAGAGATTAGTTTCTTGCCTGGATAAGTTGATTCACCCTGACCATGTGGGGTTTATGTCGTTACAGAGTTCCTCCAAAAATATAAGGAAGCTAACAACTCTAGTTGACTTTATTTGGAATTCAGAGCAGGTGATTGAGAGGAAGGTTCTTAAGCATATAGCGGTCCTTACTTTAGACGCGGTCAAAGCGTTCGACTGCATTTCATGGAGACATCTTTTTTTAACACTAATTAAATTTGGCTTTTCGGGCAGTTTTTTTAATTTTGTCCAAAGAATATACCAGAACCCGGTGTCATATCTCCTGGTAAACGGAAGGGCATCTCCCAGGATATTATTGCAAAGAGGTACAAGGCAGGGTTGCCCCCTCTCTCCTCTTCTTTTTAACATTGTGTTGGAACCCGTGGCAATCAAACTGCGAGAGGTCCTGCCTGGGATTCCCTTGGGTGGTCAAAACCTGAAAATATTGCTCTATGCTGATGATATTTTACTATTTCTGAATAAAACGTCAGTAACGATTCCGAAAGTGGTTGATACGATAAACTTATTCAGCACATTTGCGGGCTACAAAATTAATATGGAGAAGAGCGATCTGATGTGGCTCGGGCAGCAGGATGTAGATCACCCCAATACAATATTCCACAAAGTTAATGCGATTAAATATCTCGGGCTTGAGATCAATAGAAATCCGAAATTGTGGTATCAGGCAAATTTTGGATTACTCTTCCAGAAAATTCAAGAGGATCTTAAGCTTTGGACTGCATTTCCTCTTTCACTTACAGCCTCTGTTAATTTAATTAAAACTATAATTTTCCCTAAAATTCTTTATTATCTTCAAAATTTACCCCTTATAATTTTAAATAAGGATCTGAAGAATTTGTCTTCATGGTTTTCAAAATTTTTATGGAAAGCCAAAAAGCCGAGAATATCGATAAATAGGCTGTCTCAGAAATATTCGGATGCAGGTTTGGCCCTACCAAGTATCAGATTATACAACTGCACTTCATTGATTAAAATTGCTATTGACTGGATTGCACAGTCTAATCTGGTCTCTACATATGAGCTTGAATCTTATATGGTCAAACCGTGGTCTTTAAAAGCCCTTTTACACTGTCCTCTGCATTCGTTGCCTTTTAGGATATCCTCTCTTATCTCAGTTAGGAATATAGTTGTGATTTGGCACAAGTTTTGTAAGCTTCTTAAAATTGATCCTTCCTTTTCTGACTATTTACCCTTTAGGGGGAACCCGTTGTTTTCTCCAGGATTGGATCAAAAATGCTTTCAGGATTGGTAGGTTGGGGGACTGGAATATGTGTATCAATTAGTCAATAATGATTTACAGATACTCCCATGGGAAACTATTAGGGAACAGTTTTCTCTTTCCAGGTCAAACCGGTTTGCTTATTTTCAAATCCGACACTTTGTTTGTACTCAAAACTGGTATGCGACTAGGAGAGGCGAGTGGTCCGAGGTCAAGATCTGTATCAGAAAATTCAATGGCGGGGATGCTTCAATCTCTCTAATTTATGATATTATGTTGACCAAACAAGGTATACTGGAGGAGGTTAAACTAATCAAATTCTGGTTGTCTTATATTCCCTCTATAGATCGCGAGAAAATATCCAATAGTCTGGCGACAGTGGCAAGATATTCTGTTCCAGTGAGTTGGAAAGAATCCCATTTAAAATTATTAAATAATTATTATTTTTCTCCAGCACTACTGGCTAAATATTTTCCTGATAAAATTTTCATGTGTGAACATTGTTCGTATGCTCGGGCTGATCTCCCCCACATGTTATGGGCCTGTCCTAAAATCTCTCAATTATGGCAGAAGGTTCAATTCTGGTACAATAGAGTCTTTCAAAGTGTTATCTCCTTCTCTCTGGAAGATATAGTGTTACTCTTTCCAGATGCGAGAGGTGGTGTGAGTGTGCGTACGTTAAATTCAATTATTTTAGCGGTGAGATATAATATCCTTAAAAAGTTTATAACCAAGACTCCCCCTAGTCTGTCTCTAGTTTTGAGGGGCATCCAAGCACAGATTAGAAAGTTTTTGGAAGGATGGGCCCCAGTCATTAAGTTATATCCTTTGTGCTTGCAGAGACAGATTTTATTACCCTTTGTAGCCTTGGTAAGTTTTGCTGAGCTGGTTATACTACAGGTATTTTCGGATACCTGGATAAGTAATAGCAGAGATAAAGACTAAAATAAGGTGAAGATTAGGTAGGTTTTGACGATATAGAGTTTCATATATAAGCCGGGGAGGGGGGGTTCCCCCAATTCAATACATTTTGTTTTTTTTATTCATCCTTGTTGTTGTGGTTTGTTTTGTTGTTCTTTTAGGTTTATTTTGGTTAATGTATATACTTGAAAATTAGCCACTATAATTGTGACCTTTTCCGGAAAACGGGATAATGACAATTTACCTTTGGGAAAATTATTTTATATTTTATCTTTTTTTCAATTTGTTTAGGTATCAATCTTGATATACTTTTGTCCTGCGTGACATTGACTATGTTGAGATTATGTTATTTTCAACAAACTCAACACTGCTAAATTCCACACAGTTATTGGCTGCAAACTCTAGTCACCCATTTATAGCTGTCCCTAACTTGCCTCAGTAGAGAAGGTAATGTACGCTTTTAAATGCAGCGCCTATGGACTCTAAGGGCCAGTGTTAACTGCGCTCAAAGTAAAAAATTAGCTCAGCCGAATTAGCTCGCATATTACAAGTTGAAAGTTAGAATGCGATCTTAAAACTATTGGATATTGTGACAACGCTAACTTATCCACCTTGGACTTCTATAAGGCACGCTACAAAAAGCACTGGGCAAAATTACAAATTTTGTGGTACGGCTATACCGGTAAAAAAATTGGCCTTTGCGCACAGAATGGCAGGTCTCCCATATTACAAGTCGCTTTTGAGTGTGGAATTTTCATTGCGCCTGTATTACAGGTTGTGCGGTCGGCTATAACACTAGAGTTATAGCTTATACTGCCATGTTCCATTCCGTGATCAGAGAACAGTAGTTATGGATTTTGCAAAACAAAATTTTTTCACAAAACTCATAATGCTACAAAGTACACTAACGCCCATAAACTACATTATTATCCCCTAAACCACCATCCACTGCATCGCAAATACTTTCTTAAACTTATTAATCCCTAATCCGCCGCACACCCACATAGCCAACACTAAAATAAAGTATTAACCCCTAAACCGCCAACCCCCCACTTTGCCAACACTAAATAAACCGCCGACCCCACACATCGCAACTACTATAATAAACCTATTAACCCCTAAACCGCCCACCCCACATCGCGACACACTAAATTAAACTATAAGCCCCTAAACTTAACACCCCCTAACTTAAAATTAAAGTTACAATATATTAACTACCTTAAAATAAATAAAAACTTACCTGTGAAATAAAAAAATCCTAAGATTAAACTATAAATTAACCTATTATTACTATTTTAAAAAACAAAAATAAATGAAAAAAAAAAAAAAAAATCCTAACACTACGAAAAAAATAAATAATCTAAGATTACAAAAAAATCAAACACTAAAATTACGAAAAATAAAAAAAAATCTAAGATTACAAAAAATAACCAACAAAATTATCAAATATAATAAAAAAAAGTGTATTTTAATATGTTTTTGTGTGTTTTGGTAATTTTTTATAACCATTATTCTTTACTTCAGGTCTCAAGCCATGCTAAATATTCTAGTGTATTTTTGGCTTACGCTCGAGCACAACCTATAACTTTCAACTTGTAATATGAGCACTATTATGGTTGTTATCTCAATTGAAAGTATAGGTAATGCTAGAGCGAGGTTGGCCGCTCTAACCCTTCTCTGGTAATTGTGATTTACAGCGGACTTGTAATATCAGCAATATTGCTTATCGCGACCTGCGCTATGATTGGTGCGTCACTTGTTATCTGGCCCTAAAAGTTTACAATCGTTAATTTAAACGACTAATAGAATTTTTAAAAAAAACAATTACTACACAAGAAGAAAAAAACAACATAAAATGTAATAAACAGGAAATTAAACAAATATGTGTGGGGAAAAAGTAATGAATATTGAACTGATTTTACACTATATTAAGAAGATGAAAATCAGTTTGCAAATCCCTGTGTATTCCACTTTTCTATTATTCTGTAATATATGTTTTTTTAAACACTAGGCCCCAAGTCATTGCTTACTGGAACACCCCTCCTCCATTTCCTGCTGTCTTCCTTTGTTCCCTGAAATAATGGACACAGAATAGATGTGGAGAGAGAAAGGCTAGGAGCACTGACACAGGGTCAGACCTGCAGTAATTCACAGTATGAGGCTTTAATCATATGTTACCCCCTCTCTTTTTTAAAAATCTGACAATACATAACTTTATCTATCTATCTATCTATCTATCTATCTATCTATCTATCTATCTATCTATCTATGTACACAATATTTGTATTAGAAAGAAACAATATGTACAAATAGTACAATTGCTGTGCCACAGAACCATGATACATTTTAAAATATGCATCTGTCTTCTAAGATTTACCATTTATTCATGGTTATGTGCATCCCGGATCACTTTAATGCCTAGTTAGACTTTGTGTTTTCAGTACAGACTAATTTATTTTCATTATTAAAAATGAATTCTAGTATGAAAATAATAAAAAAAAATGCTCTTCTCTGCAACAAATAAAAGTACAGTCGGTAAGCTCAAAAAGAGACATACTGTATATACTAATGTCTGCAGAGGCTTAGACACAAGGTAATCACAGAGGTAAAAAGTATATTAAAATAACAGTGTTGGTCATGCAAAACTGGGGAATAGGTAACAAAGGGATTATTTAACAATAAAAAAAATCTGGAGAAGACTGTCTCTTTAAAGGGACAGTAAACATATTTATAAATGTTACATAATTCTGCACATAGAGCAGAATTATGTAACATTAACCTAGCAGTAACTGTAACAAAAAAAAATAACAAGTTAACCCCCATAAGTTTACTTACCTTACTTTTAATACCTAAAATAAGACAACAAAAATAGATAAAGGCCTTGTTTAAGGCCGAAGCGTGTCAAGTTTATCGCAGCTCAAGTTTCCTACCATATGCAAACAAAAAAGCAAAAAAAGTAATTTGAAACTTCATTTCACCCTGTACAATATTAAAAACAGATTATTAACACATTATTTGATGTTTTAATTAGTGAATTTTATGTATTTTTAAAAATATACACTAATTTCAAATCTGATGACTTCAACACGTTCCAAAAAAGTTGGGACAGGGGCAATTTAGGACTAATAGTCATATGACAAGTTGAAATTAGAAGGGGTTGTGAAACAGGGGAGGCAATCGTCTAATCATAGTATATAAGGAGCCTCCAAAAAGGTCAATTCCTTAAAGAGTAAGGATGGGTTGAGGCTTGCCAATCTGCAAACAGATGTGTAATTTCACCTTCTACAGTTCACAATCAGGGCCGCCATCAGGGGTGAAAGGGGTGACTCCTATCAGGGGCCCACTGGGCAAAGGGGGGCCATGAGGCAAGCACAACTATTATTATTTTATTATTTTTAAAAAAAATGTTGGCAGCCACCAGAGGGCACTACAGCAGAGTGCTATTGAGCGCAGGAAATGTAATTACAAGGAGTAAAGGCTTAGCATTTGAGAGGATTTCTGAGTGTGCACTAAACCACTATGCATAGTGTGAGACAGACTTGGCACTTCAGTTTGTACAGTGTGTCAGTCAGATGGCAGATCACTTTCATTGGCAGATATTATTTATTTTTTTATTTATATATATATATTTATTACATTCCAGTTTATTGCCCCTTTATGCAAGAACTTTCAAGATGCTAGGAGGCATTTTATGTAAGATTTTTAGATCTGCATACAATGTTATACTCACAGGCTAAGATTGTTCAGTGTTTGAAATGAGACAGGTTAACGTAATACTGTTCAGTTTACACTACAGATGACTTCATTTTGAAATGCATACAAACATGCCTAAATCCTACATTTAACCAGATCTAATGATATGAGACTGAGTACCACAGCTTATGGTTCCATCAAAATCCATAAATACAGCTGACAGATGGGAACATTTGTACACCCGATTTGAAGTGATGCTCATGGTTGGGGAAAATAGGGGGGAAAAAACCCTAAACATATGTCAACCATTCAAAAGTGGTTTTCTTCATCTACCCATTCTGACAGATCATCAATGTACAATTTTGAATTCACAGAAGTATTTTTGTTTGCACCTTTACAAATATGATTCTTTAAAAAGTGTCTGTTATCAGCGTCAGGTCCAAAAGCCAACGTTTGTCATGGTATGGGGGTGTGTCACTGCCCATGGAATGGGTATCTTGCACATCTGTGAGGGCACTATTAAAGGACCAGTCAACACAGTAGATTTGCATAATCAACAAATGCAAGATAACAAGACAATGCTCTAGAACTTCAAATGAGTTCAAGAATCTTAGTAGGCAAATAATATTGAAAAGTATGGAAAGGGTAGAGGAAGCATCATTAGCAATACCAATGCGAGAGCAACATATTAAGATAATGTGGATGGTATATATTACGCCTGAAAAAATTGACAAATGGGGGGGGACAGGAGAGAGAATAATATGTATGAAATGTAGACAACAGAGTACAAACTTGATACATAGCTTCTGGCTCTGTCCCAAAATAAAACTTTTTTGGGACAAAGTAAATTATTGGTTAGGCGAGATATATGAGACTCAAATTTCATTACAAGCAGACCAGATTATTTTTTTTCACTATAAGAAAGAACATGTATTGATAAGAAAATTTTTAACGCTAGTAATTTTAATAGGCCGGAATCTCATATTAAAAGGATGGAAAAGTATTAAACCTCCAGTGCTAGCGGTTGTAAGAGAAAGTATTCATCATCAATTTCTGATAGAATTACATGATACTCTGTTCAATGTCGAAACTAATATTGCTCGTTTCTTTGATAAATGGGGGAAGTGGATTAAAAAGCAAGATGTAGAGGAACAAAAACGAATAATTAAAAAGTTTGAAAATACAGGATATATAGAAAATTGTAGACTCAGAGGAGAGTGGCTTTTTGAATAGGATGGCTCCCCGCTGCGAGGGGAGGGAGGAAGGGCACATCCCCTTCCCCTCCTTTTTTTTTTTTTTTTTTTTTTCCTTTTTGGGTTTGTCGGCAAGCCGGGTTGATTGTATATCACTTGGTATTAAAGATGCATTATGTATTCAGTTCACTCCATATGGAAGTTTTGAGCAGCATTATTAAGTGCTCCTGCGGATATATATAGAGTATGTTAAAGGTTAAAATTGGAAAAGAGGGATGGGATTATTATTGTATTCTGGATGGTTATTCAGGAAAGATAACATATTTAAAGAAGTATATTTTATGTTAGATCCAGAATTGATGGGATTAAAGCAGCAGATATGATTTGTATGTACGCAATCTTGTTGAATTTCTTGTTTTGGTCTTATTTTGTAAATGCTTTTGAGATGTTCTTCTTTTACTTTTTATTATGTATGTATCTGTCAAGGAATATTAATAAACCTCTTTTATTAAAAAAAAAAAAAAAAAAAAAAAAAGAACTTCAAATGAGTAGTAGATTTTTTTTCTGATAATTTTAAAAGTTATGTCTTTTTCCACTCCCACTGTACCATGTGACAGCCATCAGCCAATTACAAATGCATACACGTACCATGTGACAGCCATCAGCCATTCACAAATGCATACACACTTATTCTTGAACATGCTCAGTAGGAGCTGGTGACTCAAAAAGTTTAAATATAAAAAGACGGTGCACATTTTGTTAATGGAAGTAAATTGGAAAGTTGTTTAAAATGGCATGCTCTATCTGAATAATGAAAGTTTCATTTTGATTGAGTGTCCCTTTAATGCAGAAAGATATGTATACATTTTGGTGCAACATATGCTGCCATCCAGACTTCGTCTTTTCCAAGGACGTCCCTGCTTCATTTGGGATTAAGTTTCATTAAAATATTACACTCTTTATTATAACCTACAATTGACTTTACCCATGTAAATACACTGTTTTGGATCCTCATGTTTTTTTGTTTATATATACTATATATTTATAATCATCATAAAGGGTATTCTTTATAATATATAATGTTTTTAATATATTGAGTTTATTAAAATTGTTATTTTATCTGTTGATCTTTACCACTTTTGACCTGCTTGTATTTATTATAATATCTACCAGGGCAAACCATATGTCAGCCATTTTGGGCACCCTCCTTTCAGTTTCCACCATGGCCAAGATTTATCAAGGGGTCTTAGCCCCATCAGTTTATATTTGAGATTAGGTTGGGTAATCTCTTTTAGGGTAGCTTGTGTGGTTATACACTTTAGCGCTGTAATACTCTATTCGTTATTGTTGTTTCATCGCCTTCCTCTTCTGCTGTGCTACTTTTTTTTTTTAAAGCACATCACAGGCCTGCTGGCTAATCACAGAGTGCCCGATCATCCCACTCAACTAAATGTCGCGTGATCCTGCTCTAGGAAAACCTGTTGGTTGCTTTATCCAGGACAAAAGCCAGTGATGCACTTTTGATAAAAACAGCAGAGAGTTAAATCTTTTTTTTTACAGGTACTGCTAGATTAATGTTATATACTTCTCTGCACATAGAGTAGAATTATGTAACATTAAAGGGACATAATGGTCAAAATTTAAATGCACATAGATTAATTACATCTTTGAATAGAAACATATTTGCACTATACATGTTTTGGCAAAAATGCTTCTAGTAAAAATTATTACTGTTTTAGTGTTAACATTTTTCTCTGCATGTGCATGTGAAGCAAAGCTAGATATTCTCTGTGTACCAGCATTTTAAATACTGCAGCTGCTCAGAGCACCAGTGGGGCTTGTGTCATGTCAGCAATTAACAAATTGAGTCATTATCAGATGGTACAAGCACCTTAGGCTCTCTGAGCAAGTGCTGTGTTTAAAATGCTGCTGCACAATGCATACTTAAATTTGCCTTTGAAGCAGCTATAGCTTTTATTAAAAACATTATTGCTAATACATGTATATTAAAAAAACTCTTCTATTCAAAACTGAAATGCATCCATGGTGATTACAATTTTGGCTAGAATGTCCCTTTAACCCCTCTGTGGCCCTCTCTGCATCGAGCAGCGGTGGTGCAGATCGTTGGTGGGAAGGTTAGTAGCGAAGCGGGTGGGCAGCCCATTGCTGCAGGGGGGCAGGAGGGGGGTGAGAGCAGGCTGGACCACTACCCTACAGAAACTATCTCTGGAGAGTGGCAGGGAGGGGGAAGGAGGGAGGAAGGAGGGGGGCTCCTATAGTGGAGGGTTATATCGATCTGGGAGGGGGGATATCGATCTCGGAGGGGGTAGGGTAATGAGGGGGGGCAGCTACACTACAGAAAAAAAATGAAATACAAATAAAAAAATTTTTTTAAAAATTATAGAAAATTGGGTTTATTGGTACTGGCAGACAGCTGCCAGTAACTAAGATTGCGGCAATAGTTCGAAGGGGGAGGTTTAGAGAACTATTTGGGGGGATCAGGGAGGTTGGAGGGTTAGAAAAATAAAAAATAAATTAAATTTTTTTTTTATAAAAAAAGTTTCTTTTTTTTTTTATTGGCAGACTGTCTGCCAGTACTTAAGATGGGGGTGACGAGTGGGGGAGGGAAGAGAGCTATTTGACAGGGGTCAGGTAGGGATCAGGGAGGTGGGAAGTGTCAGGTGGGAGGCTAATCTCTAAACTAAAGCTAAAATTTACCTTCTAAGATACCCGATTAACCCCTTCACTGACAGGAATAATAGAAGTGTGGCGGGCAGCTGCAATTAGCGGCCTTCTAATTACCAAAAAGCAATGGCAAAGCCATATATGTCTGTTAATTCTGAACAAAGAAGATCCCATAGAAACTTTTATAACCATTTGTGCCATGATTGCACAAGTGGTATATAAATAATTTCAGTGAGAAACCCAAAGTTTTTGAAAAAGTTAGACAATTTCTTTTATTTTATCACATTTGGCGGTGAAATGGTGGCATAAAATATACCAAAATGGGCCTAGATCAATACTTTTGGTTGTCTACTAAAAAAATATATAGTTTTGATAGGTAAATAATAAAAACAAGACTCTATTTCTGTTTAAATATAGTGATGGCAAAAATGCTCTGGTCTTTTGGGGAAGTCTTAGTCAGAAATGCCCGGTCCTTAAGGGGTTTATAGCTATGTTTACCGTCCCTTTAACTACATAGTAACTAAAGAATTTTGCTTAAAAATAAAATTAAACAAAGCATTCTATATTTGTACTAGATTATCCCTTTATTATAAGGCAACCTATCACAGAGCTTTAGAAATCATAAACTAAAGAATATATGTTTGTAAAATATTAAATTATTTTCCTTGCAACTGTTTCTTTCTTTCCTCTTATGGTAAAGAGTCACTGTTTTAGTTATGTAAGTCACAAATCTTGTGGTGCATAAAATAGGGTGTTTTATTCCATTAATAAACATGGTAATAGCAGACACTTTCTAAAGAAGAGGGTTTTTGTAATCATTCACAAACAATTTGTAGAGGAATCTCAGCTTTTGAAAAGAGGATCTAACAGTGACTGGCTTTTTAGAATGATAAGATGAATAGTCACCCCAGATTGTTATTGGACACATATGCTTCATTGCTCTCCCATTGAAATTGTAATCATGAGAGCGTATTCAATTGAAGAAGCAAGAAACAAAAGGGGAAAAGGGGTCTCTTAGGCTGACATAGACTTGTATGAATTTCACAGGCTGGGAAACAGAAGTTGTGGTGTGTTTAACCCTATCCTGCTAATAAAAGGCTTCATTACATATGTATGGTTCACTGGTATAGATAATGATCTTAAAATATTGTATTAACCTCCACAAGTAAACAGAAGAGGCTGCAGGTCTCAAGAGAACTGAAATATATTTGCTGCATATACAGAAGTATGTATGTTAAAATATCCATCTCTTATCACTGACGATTCACACCTACACTATCTGCATTAGCCATAATAATGCCCTGATAGGTTCATTTTCTGCTTTAAGGACCTCATTAATGTTATTTATTCTACAAAGCACTTTTTCTTTCTAATATTCCAGGACCATTTAAAGGAACATTTGTAATTACAAAACATTTCTGTTGTCTTGCTATAGGATAACAATCATCCAAGACTAAACATTTTTAAAACACATTAACATGATATTTGCTGCTATATTTAATAGCTAAACTCCACCAACCACTTGCTTTATTTGGAGGAGACAAACAGGGCTTGAGTCTGCAGACAACAAAGCGAGACACAGTAATTTTGTTAGTATGTAGTGCATTTTGCAGTTGTCATCTGCTGAAGGCAGTAAGATACCGATATGTAGCAGGGTTAGCATAGAAAAGTCTGTAGGGTAGATTTCCATAGTTGAGAAAATCTACAATTTTTCAGAATTCAATTTAATGAAAAGGGGGCAAAACAAATAGTTATAGTATATAGAAAAGTTATACAGAAAGAGATACACTAAACCAGGAATGACTTTACTTTGCATAACTAAACATTTACATGTTTACTGACCCTTTCAAGAATGACCAATCTTTCATTCTATCTTTTCCAATTTGTTAAAATTTGGGTAATTTCCACTGTTTCAGAGCAGCCTAGGCATACACCCCTTGAAAAGACACGAGTAAAGTACAAATATATAAGTAATGCAATGGGAATTTTTAATTCAAAGAATAGCAATTCTTTAACTAAGACAATTTAAACCTTAGTAAGGATTTAACGGTTAGTGATGTTGATTGATTATTAGGTGGATTTGTCATGGGATCATATGTATGATCGGCCCAATTTGCTATTAACATATATACACATATGTGACATTTTTTAAATTGTTATCAATTCAGCCTAAAGAAATCGCTGTTGTTTTAAGGCTGAGAAATGTGTTGCTGATTGTTTTTATTGTTACGTGTTTTAATAAATCACATTTTATACTTTTGAAAATCATCTTATGGTTCCAGTTGTTTCAGAGAAGAGTTAGCTGAGGAACATATATATCTCAGCAGGCTTATATATACCAATGGTTTACGTCTATGGAATTGTGAGTATCCTTTGGCTATTGGTAAATCTTTTCAATTGATACTCTATGTACGGCCCCTGTATGTGTGTTGTCACTTAAATATATTTACGTTGTTTCCTTTGCTGCAGCCAGTCAGAGACCAGATTTTAATAAGGTATTGCACTGCTCTAAGTAATCTCTGTCTAGCCTGTAGCATTCCAAGTTAAATGCTGTATACTGGCAAAAGGGCTATGCGCCTAGCTAAATCTGCACACGTGGCATTAGTCCACTCCAATCAAGGGTATGGCTTTTGAGTCAGACAGGAGCCAAAAGAGAAGCAATATTGCCCCTTCAGGGAGTGAATGGGTTAATGTGACTGAGCTTTATTTAACCATCAGCCCACATTAGAAAGATGTGACCAGTTTAATTATGCAATAGCTTTTCTGTCAGTTCTATCAACATTACATCTGCCATCCTGCTAATTTTCTAATGTGAGATCTGGCTGCAATTGCATGCACCCTCTGTTTGGGTATTTATTTCATTTGGTGTTAAATGGCCTGGTAAAAATAGCAGATGCTTATTTAATGTAGCGTTTGGATTCAGCTGTAAAAAAAATGTGGTTGGACTGCTCAGCTGTGGGCATATAACAATATACACTTTATTCCAGCAAGAGCTTATTTCTGCTAAACTACTGCCTAATTCATAGTCTCCTATAACAGGTTCGGTCTGGGAATGTACTTTTTTTTTTCCAATCAGTCATGTAATGAGAAGAATAATAACAGTGTAAAAAAACTAACATTTTTCAAAGTCACTAAATTATGTATATGTGTTTACATATATATATATATATATATATATATATATATATATATATATATATATATATATATATATATATATATATACAGTATATATATATACAGTATATATATATACAGTATATATATATATATATATATATATATATATATATATATATATATATATATATATATTAGATAGATTGATAGATTGATATAGATAGATAGATAGATAGATAGATAGATAGATAGATAGATAGATATAGATAGATAGATAGATAGATATAAATATATAGATAGATAGAGCTAGATAGATAGATAGATAGATAGATAGATAGATGCATTGCATATATTAACAATTCATCATACAAAAGGTCTGCATTCCATATAAATGTTTTTAAGACATTTAGAAATGTTAGCAAAACGCATAATTTGCCCAGCACCAACTAAGCAATTAATATGTATAATGCTGCAGACTTTTAATTCTACTGGATGCACACAAACAGAATAAATAATGAAATTACAGTACAATTTTTATTTTTCCATGCATGTTGAGCTTAACGGCAAAGTAGACACTTTTGAGATTGTATGATAAAATGCTTAGTTATGGATAGTAAAACAACTTTGCAATATGCTTTCATTATTTATTTTGTACCCCTTTCCTGTAATTTAACTGACAATTGTGGATTTTCCAGTCTTGAGAACTGAAAGAGCACAGTTCACAAGGCTGACCCTGTTACAAGCCCTGTCATCTTCAAACTCAGATCCAGATTGACTCCTCGAAATAATGAGCATGGTGGGTAGAGTTTGACTGTTCAAAAATAACTGAGCAAAGTGTTAATCTGTTCTAACAATGTCCAGATTCTGCTGATATGTTTATCTATTGTAATACTGTGTATTGTCCATTTAATGCACATTTTATTATCCCTTGTTCTTGTCTGCTCACTTGAACTCATCCATGAATGTTTAATTCAGTAAATTCTATTTATCATTTATCACTGTGATATATAAAAACATTATGCTTTATTTTTACTGTGAATTCAATACATATAAGGAACTAAAGTAATGTTCTCTTACATGCAAATCTTATAGTCCAATGATGCTGTGGCCATAGTTTATATTCAATCAGTTTACGTTCAATCACATCTTCAGTTGTAAACGTCATTTTTTGTATCTAACTCTGGATTTTAATATCACATTTAATTAATATTTGACATGACTGCTTATAGCAAAAATAGAATTTGCCAGAAAGTATTGATGCTACTTAAAGTGATAGAAAGGTAAAAATTGAAATGTACATGGGTGCATTTAAATGTGAAATAGAAGCATTTTTGCAATAGACTTTAGTTAGCAAAAATGCTTCTAGTAAAAGTTATTACTGTTTTTCTGCAGCATATGCACATATCCTGTGAGGGCCGGTGCACCAGAATTCAAACACCACACCGTCTCAGAGAGCTGGCAGTGGTGTGATTTGCTTCTGAAGACGTAATTTGTTTCATACAAGCCACTGCTGACTCTCTAAGCAGGCATGGTGTTTGAATAATGGTTCACAGGCCCTCACAGGATATGTGCGTATGCCAGGGCACTGGTATTTATATGGGCAATAAGTCTAGTAATGACCGGTGCTTAAAGGGACATAATACTCATATGCTAAATCACTTGAAACTGATGCAGTATAACTGTAAAAAGCTGACAGGAAAATATCACCTGAGTATCTCTATGTAAAAAGGAAGATATTTTACCTCACAATTTCCTCAGCTCAGCAGAGTAAGTTCTGTGTAAAAAGTTATACTCAGCTGCTGCTCAGCTGCAGGTAAAAAAAATATATATGAAGAAATGAACAGCAGCCAATCAGCATCAACAGTGCTGAGGTCATGAACTCTTTTACTGTGATCTCATGAGATTTCACTTAACTCTCATGAGATTTCATAGTCAACTTCCTTTAAACTGAATAGGGAAATAAGTTGAGAGTGCACGAGGCTCAACCCCTTAGCTGTTCCGGGACAGACATACTTTTTTACATAGAGATGTTCAGGTGATATTTTCTAGTCAGCTTTTTACAGCTATACTGCATCACTTTCAAGTGTTTAAACATTTGGGTATTATGGCCCTTTAAGTAAAATTTCAATAGACAAATAAAAACAAAAGAATTAAGTACTTAGCACTCTTGCCTCAAAAAGAGAAACAAATCATGATGATGTGGTGGCTATAAATAAATATACACCCCTACACTGATGAAGACACAACAAAAAGTCATGTATTATTTAGTGAGGATCAAATCTGTGCGCATGCTGCAGAAAAACAGTAATAACTCTTACTAGACTCATTTTTGCTAAAAGAAGTATTTTTAAAAAAAATTCTTATATTTCTAATTGAAGTGCACCCATGCACATTTAGGGCCAGATTATAAGTGGAGCGCAAAATATTGCTTTAGCTAAAGCGATATATTTGTGCTCCACTTTGTAAATTGTAATACCAGAGAACGCTAATGTGCACTGCTATCACAAGTTGACAGCACTGCAAACGGGAGCTCAAGTTCACATTGCTGGGAAGCATTGCACTCATGAGAGCGCATTCCATAGGCTCCAATGGGAACCTTGTTCTGATGCCGTGACAGACGGCACAGAACCTAAGCGCAGTGAAGGTGGTAAGTAGCACAGCAATTGCCAGCAATTGTAATTATATATGTATATGATTATATTCAGATATATTATGCATTTGTATGTATATATACACATATTAACACATAAATATATATGTATATCAGCATATACATATATATTTACTGAGAACACATAGTTCCCATAGACCACAATGTAAAAGCACTTTTCATTTTATTTATTTTTTTGCCGTTTTTTTTCTAACAACCCACACCCGCCAACTATACGCCCAAAATACTGCCTGGTACAGTTATTTTATTAAAAAATAAAGATGCTACAATATTTTTTTTTTTTATAAAATACAATACACTGTATTTTGGGGGCATTTGGGGCACATTTATAAGATTAATCAGAGATCTGATCTCTGGTTAATTTTATAAGCGCTAATTGTTACCGCAAGCTTGCAGTAGCAATAACCAGCCACTTGTAATGTCTAGTTATTTATCGCGTACCTGCAATGGGGCAAATTATCCCGTTTGCGGACGTGCAATAAATTAGCATTCCACTTGTAATCAGGCACTAAATGTTTGACCTTTCTAACCCTTTATATAGCAAAATAAATAGCAAAATAAATTGTATTATTATTATTATTTGTAGAGATTGTGATAAAATTTGGCAGTTAGATATAAATAAATATTTCAAACAGTAGATTAAGATATAAATGTTGAAAGCAGAAGGATTGCTGCACTTTCATTTTACATGTGCATGTTAAAAAAAAAAAGTCTGCGAGACCGGAAGGGGAGGAGCTACGTAACTGGTGGCGTGTAGCGGTGCTTTGAGAAGGGAGAGAGCAAGACAAAAATCACCCCAAGAACTGAAGGAGCCTAAAGACAAGCTAGCCTTGGCAGTAATCCTGCCTGCGACACCCCGTCACACGGGAGGCTTGCCAAGCCGTCACTGATGCAGAATTCTGGGTCTCAGAACGGACGTTACCGGTGGCCTATAGTCCGGGTCAACGGTAGAAGCACAGTGACTCATCGAACTTACTAGACGAAAGACAAGGATAATCACAGCAGGGAACGCTATCTAAACCAGTCAGAATAAGTGCTGGAGAGGAGAAAAGCTTTGCCGTGGGTAAGTGGGGACACACAGGGTTAGCACAGGCCACAGTTACAGAGATGCACACAGACCCACAGGCTGCGGACACCTGGCTGACGGAGAAGCAAGGCAGTTATACAGCGTGAACACACACCGACGAGCCCAGAAGGGGGGGGTGAAAAGTTGTGAGAACAGTGTTTGAGTATTCACAAAGGAAAACTGTTTAAAATTGCTGCCTATTTTAAGAACTGTTTATATGTGGTTAGTGTATGTGGTAACTAATGGTCACTGATATACTGATATGCCCTGTTGTGGACCTCACCCCGAAGCCTAAACTATATTATCTGTTGCACTGAGAGCAGCAATATTAAGGGCGAACTCAAAGAAGTTTAAATCGGCTAAGTGGCCGAAGACAGTACAGCATTTAAAATATCAATAGATTGGCACTGATCCAGAAAAAAAAAATCTGTGGAGGTGTAATATGGATTTTACAGGGCTTAAATGGAAGTTATAAACGCTTCCACAAACTGGGTGTGAACCTACCAGTAAAAACTTTGTGTGTTTGGTTGGCCTACTGCTGGGTTCGTAGGCAAAACCCAAAATAGGGAGCACATAGTTGTATTGGGTGGGGGATAAAGATCTTCATGGAGAGTCTATTCTAGACGTGGTCCTGGTCCCCCAATGCATACTACACAGAAGTGGGGGTGGTTTTGCCTACCCCACTTGGTGTAAAATCAGCATTGATCTGGAACATAAAGGATATCAGCCAAGTTACTGAGGGTTATATACCCCAAACTGGACTCTAACTGGACTCTAAGAGGCCAATTTATGAAATGTCTGTTGGACCTGATCCGACAGTGCGGATCAGGTCCGACAGACATCGATGAATGCGGAGAGCAATACGCTCTCCGTATTCAGCATTGCACCAGCAGCTCTTGTGAGCTGCTGGTGCAACACTTCCGCCTGCAGACTCGTGGCCAATTGGCTGCTAGAAGGAGGGGTCAATCAACGCGATCGTACTTGATCGGATTGAATTTCGGCAATGTCTGTCCGCCTGCTCAGAGCTTTACATGGGGCCTCAAGCTCCAATCGGAGATTGATAGATAGGCCCCTAAGTCTATTTGGACTGAGTGGTTGATAGAAGCCCATTTTTTAGCCAATTAAACTGCCTAGTATCATTTATATCTAGTATATCATATACTATGTTAACAGTCTGGTGTTAACACATGTTTTTGTAATTGTTGGAGGGGTGCTGATATATTTGTATCTTCATAAGGTTTGTTATTTCTGGAGTTCCATACCTGGACTTGAATTTTTGACTGTTTAAACTGTTTTGCTGAATAAGAAATGGAAGGGGAAGAGAGGTTGAAACCAAAGCAAGGGGGGTAATTATTAAGCTTTGGGGAAGTATTGAAATGTAGTATTAGGCTCTATACAAGCTGGACAACAACCATTTTGTGGCCTGATTGTTTGAAGAAAAGTAGTTTAAGTCCTGGTTTAGCTTTCTCCCATCAGAGAATACATGCATTAAGAAATTAATTATTTATGTGGCTAACACACTAGCTTTTTTTTTTTCCTCACGGTTGTTGTTCATGTAGAAGGTGGGTACCTTCCTTTTAATTGCTTTCTTATTTTAAGCTTAGATTGAGTTTCACTCATGTCAATTAGACTCTGAATATTAAACTTATCTTTTTGTTATCACATATGGAGAGATATATCACTGGTTCTAAAAATAAGTCCCCTGCAATGCCATCTAAAGCTAAGGGGGAGAGAAAAACCAAACCAGGTAGTGAAACGATAAATGAAACAATATCAGAGTCATCAAATACAAGCATGTACTCTTTAGATTCACTAGAGCTGGTCAGACAAATTTCCAACTTAATGTTACCTCAATTTGTAAAGGTTAAAAACGAGATATCATTATTGTTGCAGGAAGTCAAACCATTTTCAAGTAGATTAGTCGAAGCTGAGAACAGAATATCTGACCTGAAAGATGCCAATGTTAGATATGAGGAAACAATTAAAAAACAAACCAGCCAATTGATAGGGATTCACAATAAGTTGGAAGAGCTAGAAGACCGCTCAAGATGCAACAAAGTAAGAATTATTGGCATCCCAGAGTCCAGTGAATTTCAGGATTTGGTGAAGTTTACTTCTTTCCAGCTTCCCCAACTCCTGGGTTTACAAATGCAACAACAAGGTATACAGGTGGAAAGAGCTCACAGACTAAGTAGTATAAGAAAATACCCAGATGGCAAAACAAGAGATAGACCAATAATTGTTAAATATCTTAACTATCAGGATAAACTAGTATAATGAGACACTATAAACAGAAAATACCAGTCACATTAAGAGGTAAAAATATGCAGTACTTCTTTTTCAAGACTTCTCTGTTGAGACCTCAGAGAGAGAAATGGCTCCATTGTGCACAAACCTAACCAAAATGGGCTCAAAGCAGCAATAATATAACCAGCTAAAAACATAATTTATGTAAGAACTTACCTGATAAATTAATTTCTTTCATATTGGCAAGAGTCCATGAGCTAGTAACGTATGGGATATACAATCCTACAAGGAGGGGCAAAGTTTCCCAAACCTCAAAATGCCTATAAATACACCCCTCACCACACCCACAATTTTGTTTAACAAATAGCAAGTAGTGGGATGAAAAAGAAAGGAGTAAAAAGCATCAACAAAGGAATTTGGAAATAATTGTGCTTTATACAAAAAAATCATAACCACCATAAAAAGGGTGGGCCTCATGGACTCTTGCCAATATGAAAGAAATTAATTTATCAGGTAAGTTCTTACATAAATTATGTTTTCTTTCATGTAATTGGCAAGAGTCCATGAGCTAGTGACGTATAGGATAGCAATACCCAAGAAGTGGAACTCCACGCAAGAGTCCCTAGAGGGGGAGGGAAAAAATAAAACAGCCATTTTGCTGAAAAAAATTAATCCACAACCCAAATAAAAGTTATTCTCATAAATGAAAGGAAAACTTAAATCATAAGCAGAAGAATCAAACTGAAACAGCTGCCTGAAGAACTTTTCTACCAAAAACTGCTTTCGAAGAAGCAAATACATCAAAATGGTAGAATTTAGTAAATGTATGCAAAAAAGACCAAGTTGCTGCTTTGCAAATCTGATCAACTGAAGCTTCATTCTTAAAAGCCCACAAAGTGGAGACTGACATAGTAGAATGAGCTGTAATTCTCTGAGGCGGGGCCTGACCCAACTCCAAATAAGCGTGATGAGTCAAAAGCTTTAACCACGATGCCAAAGTAATGGGAGAAGCCTTCTGACCTTTCCTGGAACCAGAAAGGATAACAAATAGACTAGAAGTCTTCCTGAAATCTTCAGTAGCTTCAACATAATATTTCAGAGCTCTCACCACATCCAAAGAATGTAAGGATCTCTCCAAAGAATTCTTAGGATTAGGACACAAGGAAAGGACAACAACTTCTCTATTAATGTTGTTAGAATTCACAACCATAGATAAGAATTTAAATGAAGTCTGCAAAACTGCCTTATCCTGATGAAAAATCAGAAAGGAGATTCACAAGAGAGAGCAAATAATTCAGAAACTCTTCTAGCAGAAGAGATGTCCAAAAGAAACAACACTTTCCAAGAAAATATTTTAATGTCCAAAGAATGCATAAGCTCAAATGGAGGAGCCTGTAAAGCCTTTAACACCAAATTAAAACTCCAAGAAGGAGACATTGATTTAATGACAGGCTTGATATGAGCCAAAGCCTGAACAAAACAGTGAATATCAGGAAGCTTAGCAATCTTCCTGTGAAATAAAACAGAAAGAGCAGAGATTTGTCCCTTCAAGGAACTTGCAGACAAACCCTTATCCAAACTATCCTGAAGAAACTGTAAAATTCTAGGAATTCTAAAAGAATGCCAAGAGAATTTATGAGAGAAACACCATGAAATGTAAGTCTTCCAAACTCGATAATAAGTTTCTCTAGAAACAGATTTACGAGCCTGCAACATAGTATTAATCACAAAGTCAGAGAAACCTCTATGACTAAGCACTAAGCATTCAATTTCCATACCTTCAGATTTAAAGATTTGAAATCCTGATGGAAAAAAACAGACCATGAAACACAAGGTCCGGCCTTAATGGAAGTGGCCAAGGTTGGCAACTGGATATCCGAACAAGATCAGCATACCAAAACCTGTGAGGCCATGCTGGAGAAACCAGCAGCACAAACTATTGCTCCATGATGATTTTGAAGATCAATCTTGGAAGAAAAACTAAAGGCGGGAAAAATATAAGCAGGTTGATAACACCAAGGAAGTGTCCACGCATCCACTGCTTCCACCTGAGGATCCCTGGACAGGTACCTGGGAAGTTTCTTGTTTAGATGAGAAGCCATCAGATCTATTTCTGAAAGACCCCACATCTGAACAACCTGAGAAAACACATCTGGATGGAGGGACTACTCCCCCGGATGTAAAGTCTGACGTCTGAAATAATCCGCTTCCCAATTGTCTATACCTGGGATATGAACCACAGAAATTAGACAGGAGCTGGAATTCACCCAAGCAAGTATCCGGGATACTTCTTTCATAGCTTAAGGACTATGAGTCCCATCCTGATGATTGACAAATGCCACAGTTGTGATATTGTCTGTCTGAAAACAAATGAACGGTTCTCTCTTCAACAGAGGCCAAATCTGAAGAGCCCTGAAAATCACACAGAGTTCCAAAATATTGATTGGTAATCTCGCCTCTTGAGATTTCCAAACCCCTTGCACTGTCAGAGATCCCCAAACAACTTCCCAACCTGAAAGACTCGCATCTGTTGAGATCACAGTCCAGGTTGGACAAACAAAAGAGGCCCCTAGAACTATAAGATGGTGATTTAACCACCAAGTCAGAGATAGTCAAATATTGGGATTTAAGGATATAAATTGTAATATCCTTGAAAAAACCCTGCACCATTGGTTCAGCACACAAAGCTGGAGAGGTCTCATATGAAAATGAGCAAAAGGGCATTGCGTCCGATGCTGCAGTCATGAGAACTAAAACTTCCATGCACATAGCTACTGAAGGTTCCGACAGGTTCCAACAGGCTGCAACCAATTCAAAACGTCATGGACACTGAATCTATCTGGAAACCTAAAAAGGTGACCCTTGTCTGAGGAATCAAAGAACGTTTTAGTAAATTGATCCTCCAACCATGTTTTCGAAGAAACAACACTAGTTGATTTGTGTAAGATTCTGCAGAATATAAAGACTAAACTAATACCAATAAATCGTCCAAATAGGCACCGTAATATCCCACTCTCTGAATACAGAGAGTAGGGCACCAGGAATCTTAGAAAAGACTCTTAGAGCTGTCACTAGGCCAAAAGGAAGAGAGACAAATTGGTAAAGTTTGTCTAGAAAAGAGAATCTCAGAAACTGAAAATGAACTGGATGAATCAGATATGAAGATATGCACCCTGTAAGTCTATGGTGGACATATAATGCCCTTACTGAACAAAAGGCAGAATAGTCCTTAGAATCACCATTTTGAAAGTTGGTATTCTTACATAATGATTCAAAACATTTTCAGATCCAGAACTGGCCTGAATTAATTTTCTTTCTTTGGGACAATGAATAGATTTTAATAAAAAACCCAAACCCTGTTCCTGAAACGGAACTGGCATGATTACTCATGGAACTCCAGATCTGAAACACACTTCAGGAAAGCCTGAGCCTTTACTGGATTTGCTGGAATGCGTGAGGGAAAATATCTTCTCACAGGAGGTCTTACTCTGAATCCTATTCAGTACCCCTGAGAAATCTTAATCTGCCCCCTACCAGCTGAGCTGGAATGAGGGCCGCACCTACATGCGGACTTAAGGGCTGTCTTTGGCTCCTTAAAAGGCTTGGATTTAATCCAATTTGAAGAAAATTTCCAATTGGAAACAGATTCCTTGGGGGAAGGAATATGTTTCTGTTCCTTATTTAGTCTTATCCTAAGGCAAAAAACTCCCTTCCCCCAGTGACAGTTGAGATAATTAAATTCAACTGAAAACCAAATAACTTATTACCTTGGAAAGAAAGAGATAGCAATCTGGACTTAGAAGTCATGTCAGTATTTCAAGATTTAAGCCACAAAGCTCTTCTAGCTAAAATAGCTAAAGACATAGATTTAACATCAATTTTGATGAAAAAAATGGCTTCACAAATAAACTGATTAGAATGTTGAAGCAAGCGAACAATGCTAGACAAATCATAATCCAATTCTTGTTGCGCTAATTTTCCAACCAAAAAGTTGATGCAGCTGCAACATTAATCAAAGAAAATGCAGGCCTGAGTAGATGACCCAAATATAAATAGGCTTTCTTTAGATAAGATTCAAGTTTCCTATCTAAAGGATCTTAAAAAAGAAGTACTATCTTCCATAGGAATAGTAGTACGCGAAGCAAGAGTAGAGATAGCCCCATCAACTTTGGGGATCTTTTCCCAAAACTCCAATGTAACTACTGGCAAAGGATACAATTCTTTTTTTAAAAAACCTTTAAAGAAGGAATAAAAGAAATACCAGGCCTATTCCATTCCTTAGAAATCATATCAGAAATAGCATCAGGAACTGGAAAAACCTCTGGAATAACCACAGGAGGTTTATAAACAGAATTTAAACGTTTACTAGTTTTAATATCAAGAGGACTAGTCTCCTCAATATCCAATATAATCAACACTTCTTTAACAAAGAACGAATGTACTCCATTTTAAATAAATAAGTAGATTTGTCAGTGTCAATATCTGAGGAAGGATCTTCTGAATCAGATAGATCCTCATCAAAGGAGGATAATTCAGTATGTTGTCGGTCATTTGAAATTTCATCAACTTTATGAGAAGTTTTAAAAGACCTTTACATTTATTAGAAGACGGAATGGCAGACAAAGCCTTCTGAATAGAATCAGCAATAAATTCTTATAAATTCACAGGTATATCTTGTACATTAGATGTTAAAGGAACAGCAACAGGCAATGTACCATTACTGATGGACACATTCTCTGCATGTAAAAGTTTATCATGACAACTTATTACAAACCACAGCTGGAGATATAATCTCCACAAGATTACAACAAATGTACTTAGCTTTGGAAGAACTGTTATCAGTCAGCAGGGTTCCAACAATGATTTCTGAGACAGGATCAGATTGAGACATCTTGCAAATGTAAGACAACATATAAAGCAAAATGATCAATTTCCTTATATGGCAGTTTCAGGAAGAGGCATATAGGAATGGGGTTTAAAATAATGAAAATATTTGGCGCCAAGTATGACGCACAAACAATATTTGGCGCTATCAACATCCGGAAATGACATACTCGCGTCATTGAAGACACAACCTTGTCAAAGGACATGGCATCGACAAAGATGCCGGAAATGACAAATTTGCGTAATCGAACGTAACTTCGCGCCAAAAAAATCTTGCACCAAGAATGACGCAATATACTTTGGTATTTCATGCCCACGCGAGCCTAATTCTGCCCGCGAATTTAAAATGGCTGTCAATTGAAAAAAGACTATACCCCAGGTAAGAAATACATTTTCCTAAAAAAAGCATTTCCCAGATATGAAACTGACAGTCTGCAAAAGGAAATATACTGAAACCTGAATCATGGCAAATATAAGTACAATACATATATTTAGAAATTTATATAAATACATAAAGTGCCAAATCATAGCTGAGAGTGTCTTAAGTAATAAAAACATACTTACCAAAAGACGCCCATCCACATATAGCAGATAGCCAAACCAGTACTGAAACGGTTATCAGTAGAAGTAATGGAATATGAGTATATCATCGATCTGAAAAGGGAGGTAGGAGATGAATCTCTATGACCGATAACAGAGAACCTATGAAATAGATCTCCCGTGAGGAAAACCATTGCATTCAATAGGTGATACTCCCTTACATCCCTCTGACATTCACTGTACTCTGTGAGGAATCAGGCTTCAAAATGATGAATTAGTACAAACTTACTTCACCACCTCCATAGGAGGCAAAGTTTGTAAAACTGAATTGTGGGTGTGGTGAAGGGTGTATTTATAGGCATTTTGAGGTTTGTGAAACATTGCCCCTCCTGGTAGGATTGTATATCCCATACGTCACTAGCTCATGGACTCTTGCCAATTACATGAAAGAAATTAAAAATTTTAATGAACAGGGAAATATATTATTAAGTAACATAAAGGAAGTTAAAAAATTATCTGAAAAAGTCCAACGTGAACAAACTCAAAGCAAATACTGGTAAGGGTAGAGATCTATATATTTCCTCCTTGCTATTTTGTCTAGGATAATGAGAAAGATATATTCTATTAATGATTTAAAATGTGGTAATCCCCGAGTGGGGTAAGATTATTATTTTATGGTGGGGGTTTTTTGTTTTATTTTGTTTTTACATTGGGATATTTTTAAATGTATCCTATTCATGCTGTTGAATGAGAGAACAAATTAAACTTTTTTCATGGAATGTTGGGGGTATCTCTCCCCCCTATTAAAAGTAAAATTATATTAAAACAACTTAAAAAATGTGGGTCAGACATTGCTATGCTGCAAGAAACACATCTTAAACAATAAGAAATAATTAAACTCCAAGGGGGCAGGGTGGGGCAAGTTATAGCAACGCCACGCGTGACTAGGAAAAAAGGGGTGGCAATTCTTTTTAATAAAACATTAAAATATAAGATTCTATCAAAGGATTTAGATATAGAAGAGAGGTACATAATTCTACAGATCGAGATATAAGCCACTCTGCTGATTTTATGTAATGTATATGGCCCTAATGGACAAGATAGAGATTTTTGGGAAAGATTACAAGCTAAACTAATTAATTATAGATAAAAAAATATTATACTAGCAGGTGATCTAAATATGGTTACGCATCCTACCCTTGATATATTAAAACCATTCTTAAACAAGAATAGTAAACAAGAAGCTAAACTCCTTAAGAATTTTTGTAAGACACTAAGGCCCCTAGTTATCAAGCCGTCAACCTCAAATACGCTGGAATTCCGCAGCGTATTTGTGGCGAGGCTGATTCGCCTTAGTTATCAAGCCCTTTACGCCAGCAAAAGTAGAATTTTGGGACGTAAACTTCGATCCGCCGGACTCAGTCCGACACAGATCGATTCTTACGTCACTCCAGATGTTCCGCACACAAGTTTGGCACAATCTGACTACTTTTGCTAGTTATCAAAAAACTAGCAGGTACGCTCAGCACTTTTCCGGCCCAGCGTACCTGGTTTTCAAACTGCCGTCCTGGAGGCGGCGGATCCCATAGGAATCAATGGGAGTCTGACCATAGCGAAAGTTCATGTTCGCTGCTGCCCGACATTCCATTGATTCCTATGGGAGATGTCTGCACCTAACACCCTAACATGTACCCCGAGTCTAAATACCACTAATCTGTCCCCCCCAACACCGCCGCAACTAAATAAATGTATTACCCCCTAAACCGCCGCTCCCGGAGCCCACCGCAAGCTGCATTATACATATTAACCCCTACTCTGTCCCCCCCTACACCGCCGCAACTAAATAAATGTATTACCCCCTAAAACGCCACTCCCGGAGCCCACCGCAAGCTACATTATACATATTAACGCCTAATCTGTCCTCCCCTACACCGCCGCAAATAAATAAAGTTATTAACCCCTAAACCGCCGCTCCCGGACACCGCCGCAACTATAATAAATGTATTAACCCCTAAACCGCCACTCCCAGACCCCGCTGCAACCTATATTAAACGTATTAACCCCTAATCTGCCCCCCCCTACATTAACCTCTATCCTGCCGATCCCGGACCCCGCCGCAACTAAATAAATTGTTTAACCCCTAAACCGCCGCTCCCGGACCCCGCCGCCACCTATATTAAACGTATTAACCCCTAATCTGCCCCCCCTACACCATCGCCACCTGTAATACATTTATTAACCCCTATCCTGCCCCCCCTACACCGCCGCAACTATAATAAAATTATCAACCCCTAAACCTAAGTCTAACCTTAACCCTAACACCCCCCTAACTTAAATATTAATTAAATACATCTAAATAAATTTAACTCTTATTAAATTAATTATTCCTATTTAAAACTAAATACCTTTAAAATAAACCCTAATATAGCTACAATATAAATAATAATTTTATTGTAGCTAACTTAGGATTTATTTTTATTTTACAGGCAAATTTCTATTTATTTTAACTAGGTACAATAGCTATTAAATAGTTATTAACTATTTAATAGCTACCTAGTTAAAATAAAGAGAAATTAACCTGTAAAATAAAAACTAACCTAAGTTACAATTACACCTAACACTACACTATCATTAAATAAATTATTCCTATTTAAAATAAATACTTACCTGTAAAATAAACCATAAGATAGCTACAATGTAATTAATAATTACATTGTAGCTATTTTAGGATTTATATTTATTTTACAGGTAACTTTGTATTTATTTTAGCTAGTTAGAATAGTTATTAAATAGTTATTAACTATTTAATAACTACCTAGCTAAAAGAAATACAAAATTACCTGTAAAATAAATCCAAACCTAAGTTACAATTAAACATAACACTACACTATCATTAAATTAATTAAATAAATTACCTACAAATAACTATAATTAAATACAATTAAATAAACTAACTAAAGTACAAAAAATAAAAAAAGCTAAGTTACAGCCAATAGAATGCGAGCTCAATCTGATTGGCTGATCCAATCAGCCAATCGGATTGAACTTCAATCTGATTGGCTGATTGGATCAGCCAATCAGATTTTTCCTACCTTAATCAGCCAATCGGAATTCGAGGGATGCCATCTTGGATGACGTCACTTAAAGGAACCGTAATTCGTCGTTCAGTCGTCGGTGGAAGAAGATGGCTCCGCGTAGGCTCGGCTGAAGATGGCTCCGCTCCGGATGGATGAAGATTGAAGACGCCACCTGGATGATGACTTCAATCAGATGGAAGACTTCTTCAGCGCCCCTTGGATGATGACTTCTGCCGCTCCGGATCTCCTCTTCGGTTCCATCGTTGGTCGGCTGGCTGAAGATGGCTAAAGGTAGGATGATCTTCAGGGGGGTAGTCTTAGGTTTATTTAAGGGGGGTTTGGGTTAGAGTAGGGGTATGTGGGTGGTGGGTTTTAATGATGGGGGGGTTGTATTTTTCTTTTACAGGCAAAAGAGCTGTTTTCTTTGGGGCATGCCCCGCAAAAGGCCCTTTTAAGGGCTGGTAAGGTAATAGAGCTGGTAACTTTTTAATGTAGAATAGGGTAGGGCATTTTTTTTATTTTGGGGGGCTTTGTTATTTTATTAGGGGGCTTAGATTAGGTGTAAGTAGCTTAAAATTGTTGTAATATTTTTGAAATGTTTGTAACTTATTTTTTTTTCTTTTTTGTACTTTAGTTAGTTTATTTAATTGTAGTTATTTGTAGGTAATTTATTTAATTAATTTAATGATAGTGTAGTGTTAGGTTTAATTGTAACTTAGGTTTGGATTTATTTTACAGGTAATTTTGTATTTCTTTAAGCTAGGTAGTTATTAAATAGTTAATAACTATTTAATAACTATTCTAACTAGCTAAAATAAATACAAAGTTACCTGTAAAATAAATATAAATCCTAAAATAGCTGCAATGTAATTATTAATTACATTGTAGCTATCTTAGGGTTTATTTTACAGGTAAGTATTTAGTTTTAAATAGGAATAATTTATTTAAGTATAGTGTAGTGTTAGGTGTAATTGTAACTTAGGTTAGTTTTTATTTTACAGGTTAATTTCTCTCTATTTTAACTAGGTAGCTATTAAATACTTAATAACTATTTAATAGCTATTGTACCTAGTTAAAATAAATTGAAATTTGCCTGTAAAATAAAAACAAATCCTAAGATAGCTACAATAAAATTATTATTTATATTGTAGCTATATTAGGGTTTATTGTAAAGGTAAGTATTTAGTTTTAAATAGGAATAATTAATTTAATAAGAGTTACATTTATTTAGATGTATTTAATTAATATTTAAGTTAGGGGGGTGTTAGGGTTAAGGTTAGACTTAGGTTTAGGGGTTAATAATTTTATTATAGTTGCGGCGGTGTAGGGGGGGCAGGATAGGGGTTAATAAATGTATTACAGGTGGCGATGGTGTAGGGGGGGCAGATTAGGGGTTAATACGTTTAATATAGGTGGCGGCGGGGTCCGGGAGCGGCGGTTTAGGGGTTAAACAATTTATTTAGTTGTGGCGGGGTCCGGGATCGGCAGGATAGAGGTTAATAAATTTATTATAGGTGGCGGCGGTATAGGGGGGGCAGGATAGGGGTTACTAGGTATAATGTAGGTGGCAGTGGGCTCCGGGAGCGGCGGTTTATGGGTTAATACATTTATTATAGTTGCGGCGGGGTCTAGGAGCAGCGGTTTAGGGGTTAATAACTTTTTTTAGTTGCGGGGGGCTCCGGGGGCGCCGGTATAGGGGGTAGAACAGTATAGTTAGTGTGGGTGCTTAGTGACAGCTTGTCAATAATGCTGTCAAAAAGCCGAAGAGCAGCGAGATCGGATGAGTGATAACTATCACAGTCCGCTGCTCATCGCCCGGTACTTGGTGCGTGGCTTTTTGACAGATTTATTGATAACTTTGGCGAGATTTTTCAGGTCTGCGGCGGCGATGGTAGGCGAGCTTAGGCGGGCGTATTAGGCCGGCGAAGGCAGGTAAAGTAGACACGTTGATAACTAGAGGCCTAAGGCTCAAGGATATTTGGGGAATCCAGAACCCTGATTTAAAGGTTTTGTCGTGTGAATCACAAAGGCACAAGACTATGTCAATGATTGATGCATTCTTGGTGTCGGATAATTTACTGGGCACTTAATTATCAGCAGATATTAAAGAAATTATTTTATCAGATCATGCAATCCTAGGCCTCAAGGTTCAAATCAAAACTCTTAAATTCCATAACTTTACTAAATTTTCAAGTAGATTACAAGTTTTGCGTTAAGGTAAAAAAGTAGCGTTAACAGGTCCTAACGCTGCTTTTTTACGCCCGCTAGTATTACGAGTCTTGCAGGTATAGGTGTACCGCACACTTTTTTGGCCTTACCGCAAATCAACTTACGTAAATTTCGTAAAGGCTTTTTTCAATGGGACTTGCATAGCACCGGTATTACGAGTTTGCCTGGGAGACCAAAAAGTGAGTGGTACACCCTCTACAGCCAAGATTCCTAACGCATTTTAAAGTCAGTAGTTATGAGTTTTACGCTACAAAGCTGTAGCATAAAACTCATAACTAAAGTGCTAAAAAGTACACTAACACCCATAAACGACCTATTAACCCCTAAACCGAGGCCTTCCTGCATCGCAAACACTAAAAGAATCTGTCGCTCCGGATATTGCTGCCACTAGAATAAACATATTAACCCCTGAACCACCGCACTCCTGCCTAGCAAACACTAGTTAAATATTATTAACCCCTAATCTGCCGCCCCTAACATCGCCGCCACCTACATTATACTTATTAACCCCTAATCTGCTGCTCCAGGCATCGCCGTCACCTACATTATACCTATTAACCCCTAATCTGCTGCCCCAACATAGCCGCCACCTACCTACATTTATTAACCCCTAATCTGCCGTCCCCAACATCGCCGCCACTATTCTAAATGTATTAACCCTTTAAACCTAAGTCTAACCCTAACACCCCCTAACTTAAATATAATTTAAATAAATCTAAATACAAATTACTATCATTACCTAAATTTTTCCTATTTAAAACTAAATACTTACCTATAAAATAAACCCTAAACTAGCTACAATATAACTAATAGTTACATTGTAGCTAGCTTAGGGTTTATTTTTATTTTACAGGCAAGTTTGTATTTATTTTAACTAGGTTATTAACTATTTACTAACTACCTAGCTAAAATAAATACAAATTTACCTGTAAAATAAAACCTAACCTAAGTTACACTAACACCTAACACTACACTACAAATAAATAACTTACCTAAATTAAATACAATTAAATACAATTAACTAAATTACAAAAAAAAACCCACTAAATTACAGAAAATAAAAAACAAATTACAAGATATTTAAACTAATTACACCTAATCTAAGATCCCTATCAAAATAAATAAAGCCCCCCAAAATAAAAAAAAAAACCTAGCCTAAACTAAACTATCAATAGCCCTTAAAAGGGCCTTTTGCGGGGCATTGCCCCAAAGAAAACAGCTCTTTTACCTGAAAAAGAAATGCAAACAACCCCCCAACAGTAAAACCCACCACCCACACAACCAACCCCCCAAATAAAACCCTAATTAAAAAAACCTAAGCTCCCCATTGCCCTGAAAATGGCATTTGGATAGGCATTGCCCTTAAAAGGGTTAATACATTTATTATAGTTGCGGCGGGGTCTAGGAGCAGCGGTTTAGGGGTTAATAACTTTTTTTAGTTGCGGGGGGCTCCGGGGGCGCCGGTATAGGGGGTAGAACAGTATAGTTAGTGTGGGTGCTTAGTGACAGCTTGTCAATAATGCTGTCAAAAAGCCGAAGAGCAGCGAGATCGGATGAGTGATAACTATCACAGTCCGCTGCTCATCGCCCGGTACTTGGTGCGTGGCTTTTTGACAGATTTATTGATAACTTTGGCGAGATTTTTCAGGTCTGCGGCGGCGATGCGAGGCGAGCTTAGGTGGGCGTATTAGGCCGGCGAAGGCAGGTAAAGTAGACACGTTGATAACTAGAGGCCTAAGGCTCAAGGATATTTGGGGAATCCAGAACCCTGATTTAAAGGTTTTGTCGTGTGAATCACAAAGGCACAAGACTATGTCAATGATTGATGCATTCTTGGTGTCGGATAATTTACTGGGCACTTAATTATCAGCAGATATTAAAGAAATTATTTTATCAGATCATGCAATCCTAGGCCTCAAGGTTCAAATCAAAACTCTTAAATTCCATAACTTTACTAAATTTTCAAGTAGATTACAAGTTTTGCGTTAAGGTAAAAAAGTAGCGTTAACAGGTCCTAACGCTGCTTTTTTACGCCCGCTAGTATTACGAGTCTTGCAGGTATAGGTGTACCGCACACTTTTTTGGCCTTACCGCAAATCAACTTACGTAAATTTCGTAAAGGCTTTTTTCAATGGGACTTGCATAGCACCGGTATTACGAGTTTGCCTGGGAGACCAAAAAGTGAGTGGTACACCCTCTACAGCCAAGATTCCTAACGCATTTTAAAGTCAGTAGTTATGAGTTTTACGCTACAAAGCTGTAGCATAAAACTCATAACTAAAGTGCTAAAAAGTACACTAACACCCATAAACGACCTATTAACCCCTAAACCGAGGCCTTCCTGCATCGCAAACACTAAAAGAATCTGTCGCTCCGGATATTGCTGCCACTAGAATAAACATATTAACCCCTGAACCACCGCACTCCTGCCTAGCAAACACTAGTTAAATATTATTAACCCCTAATCTGCCGCCCCTAACATCGCCGCCACCTACATTATACTTATTAACCCCTAATCTGCTGCTCCAGGCATCGCCGTCACCTACATTATACCTATTAACCCCTAATCTGCTGCCCCAACATAGCCGCCACCTACCTACATTTATTAACCCCTAATCTGCCGTCCCCAACATCGCCGCCACTATTCTAAATGTATTAACCCTTTAAACCTAAGTCTAACCCTAACACCCCCTAACTTAAATATAATTTAAATAAATCTAAATACAAATTACTATCATTACCTAAATTTTTCCTATTTAAAACTAAATACTTACCTATAAAATAAACCCTAAACTAGCTACAATATAACTAATAGTTACATTGTAGCTAGCTTAGGGTTTATTTTTATTTTACAGGCAAGTTTGTATTTATTTTAACTAGGTTATTAACTATTTACTAACTACCTAGCTAAAATAAATACAAATTTACCTGTAAAATAAAACCTAACCTAAGTTACACTAACACCTAACACTACACTACAAATAAATAACTTACCTAAATTAAATACAATTAAATACAATTAACTAAATTACAAAAAAAAACCACTAAATTACAGAAAATAAAAAACAAATTACAAGATATTTAAACTAATTACACCTAATCTAAGATCCCTATCAAAATAAATAAAGCCCCCCAAAATAAAAAAAAAAAACCTAGCCTAAACTAAACTATCAATAGCCCTTAAAAGGGCCTTTTGCGGGGCATTGCCCCAAAGAAAACAGCTCTTTTACCTGAAAAAGAAATGCAAACAACCCCCCAACAGTAAAACCCACCACCCACACAACCAACCCCCCAAATAAAACCCTAATTAAAAAAACCTAAGCTCCCCATTGCCCTGAAAATGGCATTTGGATAGGCATTGCCCTTAAAAGGGCATTTAGCTCTATTGCTGCCTAAAGCCCTAACCTAAAAATAAAACCCACCCAATACACCCTTAAAAAATCCTAACACTAACCCCCGAAGATTCACTTACTGGGAGAAGTCGTCATCCAAGCGGCAAGATGTCCTCAACAAAGACGGCAGAAGTCGTCCTCCAGACGGGCAGAAGTGGTCCTTCAGACGGGCAGAAGTCTTCACCCAGACGGCATCTTCTATCTTTATCCTTCCGACGCGGAGCGGCTCCATCTTCAAGACATACGGCGCGGAGCATCCTCTTCAATCAACGTCTTCTTGCTGAATGAAGGTACTTTTAAATGACCTCATCCAAGATGGCATTCCTTAGATTCCAATTGGCTGAATTCTATCAGCCAATCGGAATTATGGTTGAAAAAAATCCTATTGGCTGATCCAATCAGCCAATAGGATTGAGCTCACATTCTATTGGCTGATTAGAACAGCCAATAGAAAGCGAGCTCAATCCTATTGGCTGATTGGATCAGCCAATAGGATTGAAGTTCAATCCTATTGGCTGATTGCATCAGCCAATAGGATTTTTTCAACCTTAATTCTGATTGGCTGATAGAATTCTATCAGCCAATCGGTATCTAAGTAACACCATCTTGGATGATGTCATTAGAAGGTACCTTCATTCAGCGAGAAGACGACGAATGAAGAGGATGCTCTGCGCCGGATGTCTTGAAGATGGAGCCGCTCCGCGTCGGAAGGATGAAGATAGAAGATGCCGTCTGGGTGAAGAGTAGACTTCTGCCCGTCTGGAGGACCACTTCTGCCTGTCTGGAGGACCACTTATGCCGGCTTCATTGAGGACATCTTGCCGCTTGGATGAAGACTTCTCCCGGTAAGTGAATCTTCAGGGATTAGTGTTAGGATTTTTTTTAAGGGTGTATTGGGTGGGTTTTATTTTAAGGGCTATTGATAGTTTAGTTTAGGCTAGGGTTTTTTTTTCTATTTGGGGGGGGTTATTTTGATAAGACTATTAGATTAGGTGTAATTAGTTTAAATATCTTGTAATTTGTTTTTTATTTTTTGTAATTTAGTGGGTTTTTTTGTAATTTAGCTAATTGTATTTAATTTATTTAATTGTATTTAATTTAGGTAAGTTATTTAATTGTAGTGTTAGGTGTTAGTGTAACTTAGGTTAGGTTTTATTTTACAGGTCAATTTGTATTTATTTTAGCTAGGTAGTTAGTAAATAGTTAACTATTTAGTAACTATTCGACCTAGTTAAAATAAATACAAACTTGCCTGTAAAATAAAAATAAACCCTAAGCTAGCTACAATGTAACTATTAGTTATATTGTAGCTAGTTTAGGGTTTATTTTATAGGTAAGTATTTAGTTTTAAATAGGAATAATTTAGGAAATGATAGGAATTTTATTTAGATTTATTTAAATTATATTTAAGTTAGGGGGTGTTAGGGTTAGGGTTAGATTTAGGGGTTAATACATTTAATATAGTGACGGCGACGTTGAGGGAGGCAGATTAGGGGTTAATAAGTGTAGGTAGGTTGCGGCGACATTGGTGGCGGGAGATTTGGGGTTAATAAATATAATGTAGGTGTCAGCGATGTTGGGGGCAGCAGATTAGGGGTTAATAAGTATAATGTAAGTGGCGGTGATGTAGGGGCGGCAGATTAGGGGTTAATAAGTATAATGTAGGTGTCGGCGATGTAGCGGGCAGCAGATTAGGGGTTAGTAAGTGTACGATTAGGGGTGTTTAGACTCAGGGTTCATGTTAGGGTGTTAGGTGTAAACATAAATTTGTTTCCCCATAAGCATCAATGGGGCTGCGTTACTGAGCTTTACGCTGCTTTTTGGCAGGTGTTAGACTTTTTTTCAGCCGGCTCTCCCCATTGATGTCTATGGGAAAATCGTGCACGAGCACGTAAAACCAGCTCACCGCTCACTTAAAGGGACACTGTACTCAAATTTTTTCTTTCGTGATTCAGATAGAGCATGACATTTTAAGAAACTTTCTAATTTACTCCTGTTATCAAATTTCCTTCATTCTCTTGGTATCTTTATTTGAAATGCAAGAAAGTAAGTTTAGATGCCGGCCCATTTTTGGTGATCAACCTGGGTTGTTCTTGCTGATTGGTGGATAAACTCATCCACTAATAAAAAAGTGCTGTCCAGAGTTCTGAATTCAAAAAATAGCTTAGATGTCGCCTTTTTAAAATAAAGATAGCAAGAGAACGAAGAAAATTTGATAATAGGAATACATTAGAAAGTGGCTTAAAATTGCATGCTCTATCTGAATCATGAAAGAAAAAATTTGGGTTCAGTGTCCCTTTAAGCAGCGCTGGTATTGGAGTGCAGAATGGAGAACAATTTTGCTCTACGCTCACTTCTTGCCTGTTAACGCCGGGTTGATAAAAACCCGTAATACCAGCGCTGCAGGGAAGTGAGCGGTGAGAATAAACTGAATTTTAGCAACGCACAGCTCATAACGCAAAACTCGTAATCTAGCCGTTTATTTCCCCAAATATCTAGTGGCAAACTCACAATTCAAAGCTTGGTCCCCAAATATCTAGTGGCAAACTCACAATTCAAAGCTTGGTTAAGACAGAAATGGTATGAGTTTGCCTCATTTAATGAGGAATATAAGAATAAAAGGGTAATATTTTGGGAAACATTTCAATCAGTAATAAGAGGAGAAATAAAATCTTATTTAGTTGGTAAAAAACGTGAGATGCAGGACAAAGATTTACAATCTTCTAGTCATCTGCGTAATTGCTTTAATGCATATGTAAGTGATCCATCTAAATTTTTGTGGGACAAATATATTAAGGCTAAAAAAGAAAGGGAGACCTTTCTCAGTCAAAAAAATGAGACAGGAAGAATTGAGAACAAGAGCCTTCTATTATAGACAAAGTGGTAAGACGGGGAGATTTTTGGCCAACCTAGTAAATCGTAAACATAAAAAACAATGCATTGAAGCAATCAGAATAGGTGGTAAAAGAGTTTCAAATATTAATGAAATAAGTACACATATATTTGAATATTTCCAAAAAGTGTATGAGGAAGGAGCGATATGTCAAAACTCGAAAGCACAATTTTGGGATAAAATTAGGTAACCTAGGTCAGGACTTATAATTTCCACTCTTTACTAGCAATTGGCGAGTGGAAATGTAATGATGGTGAGTGAAAGTTACTGAGTGAATGTTGAATCAACATTCACTCACGGTCCGAAGGTCCTGGTGGCGTGTTGTAAGTAGCAAAGTTAGCACATTTGCAAAATGTACACACCTATTGCAGTATTGACAAACACACATGTTGGGCTATGTGCTTAAAATATTATCTGAAGGGATATTATATAATTTGTTAAAGTATAAAATAAAAAAGTTTAAACATTAGTGCACAATAATGTTTTTCATAATGGCTAAACATCTGCAAAGAGGGTGTGGAGTAGTGGGTGTGGTGTAGGTAGGATCAGAAGTGGCGAGTAAGATTTTGGCCTGGCTAGTAGCTTGCAACCTGAAATTTTGAGCCCTGACCTAGGTTAGCGGAAGAAAAATTGGAACTTTTAAATAGCCCGATATCCCAGGAAGAGTAAGACAGACAATTAAAGCAACAGCTGCTAATAAAGCACTTGGTATCGACCAAATACCTATAGAATTGTATAAAATAATGGGAGAGGATATAGTACCAACATTAGAATCCTTATTTAATACAATTTTTACCCAAGGAAGCATGCAATCTAAATACTTTACCGCATCATCAATCTCATTAATTTTGAAAAAGGATAAGGATCCTGAAGACCTTAATGCATATAGGCCAATTTCGCTGTTAAACAACGATTACAAAATACTTACTAGCATTATTGCACAAAGATTAAAGAAAGTGATGGATTCGCTCATACATAAAGACCAGGTGACCAGAAATTACAGTTAACCATTGATTATTACTGGCAGCAACTCAATAAAAATAGGCTGTACCTAAATCAGATAATGCTATTATAGCAATTGATGCCGAAAAGGCATTTGACACGATCTCTTGGGACCATCGTTTTACAGTGATACAAAAGTTTTAAATTACTGGACATTTCCTCAGATTTGTTCAGCATATTTACAAAAATTTGCTAGCTAATATATTAGTTAACGGAAATATTACTTCTAATTTTTCCCTGCAGAAAGGCACTAGACAGGGGTGACCTCTATCACTGTATCTATTCAATCCAGCTATTGAACCGCTCGCCGTTTATCTCAGATAATAAATTGAGGGTATTTGGCTAGGGAGAAGAAGAACAACTTTGTTGCTTTATGCAGATGATTTACTAGTTTTTTTAAAAGATTCTAAAATGAATATCCCCTTATTAACCCAAATTCTTGAAAAGTTTAGTGCCTTTGCGAGTTATAAAGTAAATGTAGCTAAAGCTGAGATTTTTTGGATCCATAAAAATAGGAATAGTTATAAAGAATGCCCTTTTAAAGAAGCTAAGAATGAACTTAAATATCTGGGCATAAAATTTAAAAAAAACTCCAATGAGTGGTATGATTTAAACTATCCAAGTATTTTTATAAAGTTCTTTAAAGATCTTTCATTTTGGTCTAGATTCCTGATGTCCTTATTGGGCAAAATTAGTTTGATCAAAATGGTGACTTTTCCTAAGCTACTCTATCTAATACAAAATGTATCTTTATTTATTAAATGCAAAGATTTAGCATTATTTAAATGAAATTGTGTGAGATTTTTGTGGGGGAAGAAGCGGAGGGTGATAGGCCTCCAAAAAATTACCTATTTTATGAGAGAGGGAGGTTTTGCCCAACCAGATATTGAATTATATAGTCTAACAGGAATGGGGAAAATAGCTATGGACTGGCTAATGAAAACAGAATATTATTCTATCATAGAATTGGAGGAGCAAATAGCTAACCCATATACATTAAAGGCACTGCTACACTGTAAAGGAAAATTACCAACGGGGGTTAGATCTATGATTACCATTCAAAATGTGATAATTGCATGGCAAAAAATTGTGAAAATTGCACAAGCTAATCCCGGGGTGGTCTAAATATGTTACAATATGTGGAAAGCCTAATTTTGAACCTGCATTAATCTCCAAAGTATTCCAGAGCTGGAAGCAGAAAGGGCTAGTTTACTTGGAAAAGTTAAAAGAAAAAGACTCTAGAAACTGTAAAACATTCCAAGAATTTAAAGGAGAGTTTAATTTACATGACAAAGAATTTTTTTGCATATTTGCAGGTACAACATTTTTTTAATGAACGGGTTAAAGGTTTCTTAGATGATAATTCTTGGGCAGTTTTACAGTCTATCCTAAATTTATATAAACAAGGGAACCACTCTATCTCTGTTTCATATAAAGTACTTAAAGTGAATGTAAATTTTGATGCTAAAGTGCCCGGTTTTTAAAAGTTCAACTAAAAACAGGGGCACTTTAATTCATCAAAATTTACATTTCACTCCTGTTGTGAAAAAAACTTACCTTTTAAACTTGACAGCAGCTCCAGCTTTTTCCGGGTTGTCGCAAGACATTTCTGATGTCAGAAATGATGGATAGGTCATCCTCCAATCACGGCTTCCCCCCCGGGGGAATCAGTGTCTGATTTAATGCCGTGATTGGAGGAAGCCAAATTCCTCATTTTAGACCCAGGAAGAGGCTTTGCAACGGGTGGAGGAAGCTGGAGCTGCTGTCAAGTTTAAAAGGTAAGTTTTTTTCACAACAGGAGTGAAATGTAAATTTTGATGAATTAAAGTGCCCCTGTTTTTAATCAAATTTTTAAAAACCGGGCACTTTAGCATCAAAATTTACAGTCACTTTAAATCTCTACAAGGTACAAAGAACTTAGAAAGGATAGCCAGTTGTTGGTGCCAGTCTCGTGATATAATCCAGTTTCCAACTAGTAGATAACTAGTAGACAAAGCTACCCTATCAACCTCTTGGAGGGAATAACATACTATAATAATTAATAGATCATATATAACGCCTGCAGTAAAAGCAAAATGGGATACATTTTCTGACAATAAATGCTGTAAATAAAGCTTACCAGTAACCTGACCTGCATCATTATTTATGGAATTGTCCCAAAATTCAAAAATTTTGGAACATGTCATCATTGGATAAACAAAATAATTAAAGGACCAGTCAACACATTAGATTTGCATAATCAACAAATGCAAGATAACAAGACAATGCAATAGCTCTTAGTCTGAACTTCAAATGAGTAGTAGATTTTTTTATAACAAATTTCAAAGTTATGTATATTTCCACTCCCCTTGTACCATGTGATGGCAATTAGCCAATCACAAATGCATATACGTATAGTCTGTGAATTCTTGCACATGCTCAGTAGAATCTGGTGACTCAAAAATGGTAAATATAAAAGACTGTGCACATTTTTTTAATGGAAGTAAATTGGAAAGTTGTTTAAAATTTCATGCTGTATCTGAATCATGAAAATTGAATTTAACCTGAGTGTCCCTTTAAAAAGAACATAAAATTACGGGATGAGCATATTTTGTTTCTCCATGGAGATATTATACTGCAAGTAAATAATAAGTTTGTTAATACAGTAATTTTGATAGGCAGATCTTTAATTTTAAAACACTGGAAGTCGAAGAAGAGCCCTAGTATGGCAGATTGTATTAATAGAACTTACGCACAATTAATAGTGGAGCAATTTGAATTGATACCTCCATAAACTCTGAAAATAAAATCAAATTTTTTTTTGGTAAATGGAAAAGATTTATACAATCATATCCAAGAGAAACACAAATTGTATTAATTTTTCCATTTAGGGGTCTGAGTTTTTGTTAAACACAATAAAAAGAAATGAATATCCCAATGTTACAGTATAATGTTACAGCATGATGTTACAATTTTTTTTTCTTTAAGGTAGAGTTCAATTTTTGCAAAGACTCGGAATATACGTTCATGCACATTACAATTTACCACAGCTTTAAATGAATATAAAAGTCTGTACCAAGCTTAAAGGGATAGGAAAGTAAAAAATAAACTTACATGATTCAGATAGAGCATGGAATTTTAAGACACTTTAAATTAACTTCTATTTTCACATTTTCTTCGTTCTCTTGGTATCCCTTGATGAAAAAGAATACACACATAGCCTACACTAGTGGGAGCTAGCTAAATATATTCACAATAACACACCTTTTTACTTCAAGTCTGCTTTTCAGCAGATTCCCTTTACGCCAAAGTATCGCTGTTCACACAGCTTATAAACTTAGCTAGGGTTAGTGCAGTGATTCATAACCATCCCAGGACAGACTGTTTCGTAGTTATTGCTACTCATCAGCTGGGAGAAGGTTTGAATCACTGCTGGGTGAAGTTGATTCCGGGCAAAATACAACATTTAAAATTAGGGGGAGGTAAAATGTGAGTTTAAAATCCTCCACTACGCACAAAATATAGAGAAAATAACTCATTGTGCAGTTCATTAACAAATCTAGACAGGCCAGAAGGCTTGTTTTGCCCACAGAAAACCTCTGAATTACATTGTTTCCAATGCAGGAAAGGATTCTGTGTAAGACATGCAAATTAGGTTCACAATGACAAACCTTTTTACTTCAAGTCTGCTTTTCAGCAGATTCCCTTTACGCCAAAGCATCACTGTTCACACAGCTTATAAACTTAGCTTGGGTTAGTGCAGTGATTCATAACCATCCCAGGATAGACTGTGTCGTAGTTATTGCTACTCATCAGCTGGGAGAAGGTTTGAATCACTGCTGGGTGAAGTTTAAAATTATTATTTAAACTTCCGGGCAATGCCCTACAAAATGCTCTTATCAGGGCAACCTCTTTTTTTTGGATAGGGATTTTTTTAGAGTAGTTTTTTTTTTAGAAAATTGATTTTTTTTAAATGTAAAAGAGCTATGATAGATTTAGGGCAATGCCCTACCAAATGTCCTTATCAGGGCAATTTTAGAGTAGGTATTTTTAGATAGGCTTTTTTTGGGGAGGTGGGGGTTACTTTTATTGTAGAACAGGGTTGTATTTTATCAAGCAAAAGAGTTAAATCGCTTTAGGGCAATGCCCTATAAAAATCCCTTCTAGGGGCTATTGCTATAGTAACTTTTATTATTAGTATAGGGTTTCTTATTTTGTGGTGTTTTTTTTAATGTAGGCTTTAGATTTAGAATAGGCATAACTGTGGGGGGGTTTGGTAAAGTGTTTTTTTTTTTAATTTTTGTAATTTTAGCGGGGGGGTTTCTGTAACTTAGGGGGCATTAGGTTAGTGGTAGGGTGGATTAGATGTTAGGTAGTCAAGTAGAGTAGGGACATAATTCATTGGGCTATTGGAGGTTTAAGGGTTATAATAGTAGAAGGTTTGTTGCAGCGGGCTATTGCCAGTTTAGGGGTTAATATGGAAGAAGGTTGTTTGCGGGGGCTATTGACGGTTTAGGGGTTAATAGGGTAGAATGTTTCTTGCGGTGGGCTACTGGCGTTTAGGGGTTAAGTAGTGTAGGGTTAGTTTGCGGTGGTATGTCCTGTTGGTTTAGGGTTACATAGATATAGTTTTTAGGCTTGGTGTAATATATTCACAAGGGATCCTTTCCTATACATTGTGAATGTCTGCGGCAATGTTGGCTAAAATCTATCGCAAGCATCGCTGCCCATTGGGATGTATAGTAAAAGGCCATCTCTGTGTTGCTGCCTGTTAACAATGGTGTTGGCAGCTTTGAATATATAACTGGCTTACCAGATATTTAGGCGGATCCCTTTGGAATATATCTACACATCATTGTGTAAATCTCCTTCGCTCCTGTCACCCTGGCATGCTGCATTGAAGGTGAGAGTGCAAATCCTACAGCATTTTGAGATAGATATATATATAAAATATATACATATAATAATTAATTTTAAAATTATTTACATATGTTCTGTTATTATTATTATTATCAGTTATTTGTAGAGCGCCAACAGATTCCACAGCCCTAAAAACATGGGTCTATTATGCAAGGTAACAATTATGGGAGACAAAGCGATAGAGGGCCCTGCCAAGAGTTGCACTGCTTTAAATCAGCTCTCATGAAGGTGTACTACAAAGCAGCTGGGCTCGTAGGCTTAAATGCTAAGGGGGTTCAAGGGGATAACTTAGGAGGAGAGGAACTAAGATAAGAAAAGTTAAGTGTATATTATATGCATCTCTGAACAGTAGAGTTTTAAAGGAGCACTTGAAAGTTTGAAAACTAGGGGAGAGTCTTGTGGAGCAAGAATAAGAGTCAGTCTGGAGAAGTCATGTAGACGGGAATGTGAGAATGTAACAAGAGAGGAGGAGAAAAGGAGGTCATGAGCAGAGCGAATGGGATGGGAGGGAGAGTAGCTGGAGATAAGGTGAGAGATATAGGGTGGAGCAGTGTTATTGAGAGCTTTGAAAGTTAAGTCAGGATTTTGGTTTTTAGTCTGGAGGCTAGAGGAAGTCAGTGAAGGGACTGGCAGAGAGGTGCAGCAGATGAGGAGTGATGTGTACGGAAGATCAGCTTGGCAGAGGCATTTGTTATGAATTGTAAAGGAGATAGACAGCAGCTAGGGTGGCCAGAGGGGATGGAATTGCAATAGTCAAGGTGGGAAATGATGAGAGAGTGGATTAATGTCTTAGTTGTGCCTTGTGTGAGAAAGTGGAGAATTTTGGAAATGTTTTTAAGGTGGAGGTGGCAGGAATTTGCCAAAGACTGTATGTAGGGGTAAAAGAGTGATCTGAGTCAAGTGTGACCCCAAGACACTGGGCATGCAGGTTTGGGTTAATGATGTTATTATCAACAGTTAGAGGAAGTTGGGGGTAGGGATTTTGGAAGAAGAGGGAAAAATAAGGAGCTGAGTTTTGGAAAGAATTAAGTTAAGGTAGTGAGAGGACATATAGGACAAAATATTAGAAAGACATTTAGTGACATGAGTTAGTAAGGAAGGAGATAGGTCTGGTGCAGAGAGGTATATTTGGGAATAATCAGAATACAAATGATATTGAAACCCATGATACTTTATTAAGGAACCTAAGGGTGATATATAAATTGAGAAGAGAAGGGGAGCAAGGACAGAGCCTTGTGGTACACCAACAGAAAGCGGTAAAGGGCCAGGTTCAGGTCTTGCACTCAACACATAACTCACAACTTGTAATATAAACAATATTTAGCGTGAGTAAATTCATTGAAAAGTATAGGGCACACAAAAGAGATGTCTGCTGTGCCAATCATTCTCTGGCAATTCTGTTTTACCATCCACTTGCTATATATAAGATTGTGTGCTATTCTGAGCGCAGGCCTGCACCCTGCGCTATCAGTAGTGATCCACATTTTACTTTCAACACAAACTGAAGCTCAGATTGTCACTTCCACTCAGCTGTTGGGAATCTAATGCAACAGCCAGGCCCAGTGCTCAGGTAATCCAGTCCTAGGACCCAGAAAAGTAATGAAACAATCAAGGGGTTAAATTACTGCTGCAAGGGAAATAAAATCAAGCATGTCAAAAATGCAAAACAAAACCATTTTGATTTAACCCTTTTATCACAATGTGTGTTAACTATGAGTAAAGACATTTCCACTATGTCGCTTTGAACTCCTTACTGAAGCTACCCAACTTACTAAATAATTTAGATCCATTTTTCATGACATGATGTATAAGTTTCAAAACTTTATGCAATCTCCTTTAAAATATTTCAGTGATCATTAAGGGGACCCTTAATGTTTCTTATGATAATAGGGTGACTTAGTGTTAACTTTACAGAAACCATAATTTTACAAAGGAATATCAATGGGGATTTTTTTTCATTTATTTTTTTTGTATTTTGAGATTTCATATAACTACTTTGACAACAACCATTACATGCCAGGTTAAACAATATTTTCAATATATTGCTTTGTACATTGTGATTCAGTAGGGGGGGTTTGGACCCTTTGCTACTCATTATCTGATGGTAAGCTTTATCGATCTATTATTGTTGGGACCATGTTGGGAGAGTATCCATAAGACACATATTTCTGTGTATCTACAGTATATATATATGGCTGCTTCCTTCAATTGTTGCATGCCCCACGGGCTGGACACCAATGGGGGCACGCAACGATTGGAGGAAGCCAGAGGAGGAACGGCTGTATGTTTACCGTAACAAAATTGCATTTTTTTTAAAAAAAAAAAAAAAAGCTTGTTTGTAAAGTTTAAATGGACACTGAACCCAAATTTTTTCTTTCGTGATTCAGATAGAGCATGACATTTTAAGAAACTTTCTAATTTACTCTACAAGAATGTAAGTTTAGATGCCGGCCCATTTTTTGTGAACAACCCGAGTTGATCTTGCCGATTGGTTGATAAATTCATCCACCAATAAAATAGTGCTGCCCAGAGGTCTGAACCAAAAAAAGCCTAGATGCCTTCTTTTTCAAATAAAAATAGCAAGAGAACAAAGAAAAAATTATAATAGGAGTAAATTAGAAAGTTGCTTAAAATTGCTCTATCTGAATCACGAAAGAAAAAAATGTGGGATCAATTAAAGTAAAGTACCACTGTTTTTAAGAGTATTTTTAAGATACTGGGCACTAATTCCTTAAATTTTAAACTCACTTTACCCTCTTCAGTTCCATATATACTCTCACTGAGATGTCAATGTTAAATAGTGCCATTTTGCTTATTATTACTGTATATGTCATGTGGACATGTTGATGTTGACACAGTGGGATTCCCTGTTAGATGCTGCTTTCTAGAGTCCCATTACTTTTTATGCAATGTAGTTTGCGGGGACCTTTAAAGTGATGGAAAATCCTAGCGTTGTTGAAACACTAAGATTTACCAGTGCTAAAGAAAAAAAAAATATTGGAATTTTGCTTTAACTGACTCTGTAGGGTTTATAACGTTTAATAATATATCAAATGTATTACTCTGTAAGTCTCATTATCTTCAGAATATTCTTTCCATTATGCTCTTAATACGTAAGTCTCTTTTGCTCTCTAAACATGCATACACATGAGATTATAGAAAGCTAATATATGTTGGACATGACCTGTGTTTTTGTTATCATGGAATTATAAAGTATCACTGCACTCTGTACCACTGAACATGAGCAAGGTTTTACCCACAACCTAACCCATATAAATGGGAGTAAAATAAAGAAACAGTAAAATATTAACACAACATTTACAACTTTATACTATATCCGTGCATGGCTAACTTTAGGTGGTGCAGTGCACCTATGTTTTCTCTCCCTAGAAGGACAGTGTACTGTAATATTGTTTTTCCCTTGTGTTTCCAATGATTTCTTATACCAGCTGCAAAATATAGAATGTTTAAGAAATTGCCTCTTTAGGTTTACTTTTGTGTATGAAATTGTTATTTAATATTACAACCCATTACAAGGGGTTGAGCTTGCAGGGAAACTAGATCTCCTTATTTTACCACTATCTGTGCACACACATTTCATTATATTATCTCTGCCTCTATACCAAAGCCCAAAACTTTGAGAGAATAATTGAAAATTAACATTTATTATGTATCTTTCCTAACCCCCACTATGAGTGTAATTTCTTCTACTGGCTATGTTTACATACATGAAACCCAATTATTTTCTTTCATGATTTAGATAGAGAATATGGTTTTAAACAACTATCCAATTTGTTTCTATTAACTTCCTTCTCTTAGTATCTTTTGTTGAAGGAATAGCAATGCACATGGGTGAGCCAATAACATGAGGGATACATGTGCAGCCACCAATCAGCAGCTACTGAGTCTATCTATATATGTTTTCTAATAAAGGATACCAAGAGAACAAACAAATTAGATGATAGAAATAAATGGAAAGTTGTTTAAAATTGCTTGCTTTCTCTGAATCATGAAATAAAAAATTGAGTTTGACAGTCTAATCAAAAATAAACTTTCATGATTCAGATAGGTCATGGCATTTTTAACAGCTTTCCAATTTACTTTTATCATTAAATTTGCTTTGTTCCCTTGGTGGTATTTTTCAAAAGCTAAACCTAGGTATGCTCAAACTGATTTCTACACCTTTGAAAACTGCCTCTAAGCTTTAGAGCATTTTGAAAGTTTTTCACAGTTAGACAGTACTAGTTCATATGTGTCATATAAATAACATTGTGCTCACACTCGTGGAGTTATTTAGGAGTCTGCATTGATTGGGTAAACTGCATGTCTGTCAAAAGCACTGAGATAAGGGGGCAGTCTGCAGACGCTTAGATACAAGGTAATCACAGAGGTAAAACATATATTAATATAACTGTGTTGGTTATGCAAAACTGGGAAATAATAATAATATATAATAATTTGCAATTTATATAGCGCTTTTCTCCCTGTGAGACTCAAAGCACTTTACAAATATACTGTACCAACATAAGACATAAAAGTTAGGAGTTTCTGAAGGTCAGATAAGCGGACTGAATGCCTGATGGAAGAGGTGGGTCTTTAACTTTTTTTTAAAAGTCTGTAAGGACGGTGCCTCTCTGATTGCGCACGGTAAAGAGTTCCAGAAAGTAGGGGCAGCGTGGCAGAATGCCCTGGAGCCTGAGTTTGTCCTTATTCTTGGCACTGAGAGGAGGGATGTGTTGGCTGACCTAAGTGAACGGGGTGGGATGTAGGGTGTCAGGAGCTCTTTCAGGTACTGTGAGCCTTGGTTGTTTAAGGCTTTGAAGGTCAGCAGGCCAATTTTAAAATATGTTCGCCATTTAATTGGAAGCCAGTGCAGGGAGTGGAGAATAGGTATTATGTGGCAGGAGCGAGTTTGATTGGTCAATAGTCTGGCTGCTGCGTTTTGTAGTGTCTGAAGGCGATGGAGTTCTTTTTTTGGGAGGCCCAAGTAAAGTGCATTGCAGTAATCTAGCCTAGAGGATACAAATGCATGGATTAATGTTGGCATATCATCCGGTGGAATTAAGTGCTGTATCCTGGCTATGTTTTTCAGATGAAAGTAGGCAGATTTTATTACGGAGAAAATCTGCTGTTTAAAAGATAGTCCAGCATCAATCAGCACTCCAAGGTTTCGTACCTTTGCTGAACTAACAAGTTCAGAGCCTCCAAGCTCCAGGCCAGTTGGGTGATCGTGGGATATTTTTGATGCCCGGGGTCCCCTCAACAAGAGTAACTCTGTTTTGTCCGGGTTCACTTTGAGACAGCTAGCATTCATCCATTCTATGAGGTCTGTTAAGCAACTGTTTATGCGGCATGCTGGGTCTGTAGTATCTGGAGCAAAGGAGAAGTAGAGTTGTGTGTCATCATCGTAACAATGATACCTTAGGCCATGTCGGTTAATGATGTCCCTCAGTGGTAGTGTAATAAAGGGAGTATCTATCTTTTTAAACACTAAAAATTCTGGTGTAGACTGTCCCTTTAAGTACAGAAAAGTTTAGCAAAGTTAGGCAACAAATCAACTACTTCAAAATGTCAAAATAAAGATAAATGGGCCAATTGTAAACAATTTGATACAATCCAGCAGGGAAAACAAATCATTGGAAACAAATTAAAGGGGAGAGAAAAAAATAGGGCACACTGTCCATTTAAAAGTCTTCCTAATGGCACTAACTTTTTATCATCTCACTTTCAAATGTGTAAATCTGCCTCACTCCATTTTCAGAACTGTCAATATTCAAATACCTCTGGAGTGAAACAAACCTAAATTTTTTGTTTATCCTATAGTACTGATTCACTTAAAGGGACAGTCTATTCCAAAATAAACTTTCATGATTCAGATAGAGAATGTAATTTTAAACAATGTTCCAATTTACTTTTATCACCAATTTTGCTTTCTTCTCTTGGTATTCTTAGTTGAAAGCTAAACCTAGGAGGTTCATATGCAAATTTGTAAGCCCTTGAAGGCCGCCTCTTCACTCAGAGCATTTTAACAGTTTTTCACCACTAGAGGGTGTTAGTTCATGTGTGACATATAGATAACACTGTGCTCATGCACGTGGAGATCCAGTGAGCCAGCTCTGATTGGCTAAAATGGATGTCTGTCAAAAGAACTGAAATAAGGGGGCAGTTTGCAGAGGCTTAGATACAAGATAATCACAGAGGTAAAAAGTATATTTATATAACTTTGTTGGTTATGCAAAACTAGGGAATGGGTAATAAAGGGATTATCTATCTTTTTAAACAATTCTGGTGTAGACTGTCCCTTTAATGGAATCTATGATAGTGAATTTCTTATCATTATAAAGAATTGTAGCAGATTTGCATCACTAGTAGTAAGTGATCTGAATAATTAACAATTGTTATCCCAATATAACCCAGATTACAAGTGGTGCCTGATGCTAGCTCGGAGCACAATTGCGGGGATTACAAGTAGCGCACTGAATGCAGCGTGCGTGCGATAATTTTTTTCTTTAGGTTCCCTCGAGAGTCTTTAGCCTCTCTATTCTCATCAGTCATGTTATTAAATACTATTTAATGACATAAGGAAGGGTGAGGCTAGAGAGGCTGAAGATGCTCGAGGGAGCCTAAAGAAAAAACATATTGTAAGCGCGCTGCATTCAGTGCGCGACTTGTAATCTAGCCGGATAAGCAGTATGACTGCACCAAGCTAAAATTGCGCAGAACTTTATATTATAAGTCCATGGTAAATCAGATTTACCAGAGAAGGTTTAGCACAGCGGTCATCACTCTAGGGCACACATTACATTTAATGGATATTGCGACTGTGCTAAATAGCGCTAATATTACAAGTTGAAAGTTATGGGTTGCACTCGAGTGAAATCCCAAATATTGCTGAAGAATTAGCTCTACCTGAGGCCTTAAAGGGATACTAAACCCAAATTGTATTTCATGTTTCAGATAAAGCATGCAATTTTAAGAAACTTTCTAAATTTACTCCTGTTATCAATTTTTCTTCTTGCTATCTTTATTTGAAAAAGAAGGCATCTAAGCTAAGGAGCCAGACATTTTTTGGTTTAGACACCAGTGGGTGCATTTAGCCACCAATCAGCAAGCACAACCCAGGTTGTGAACTACAAATGGGAGGGCTTCTAAACTTACATTCTTGCTTTTCAAATAAAGATATCAAAAGAATGAAGAAAATTGATAATAGGAATAAATTAGAAAGCTGCATGCTCTATCTGAATCATGAAAGAAAAAATTTGGGGTCAGTGTCCCTTTAAGTAAAGTGTAAGGGTTTAAATCAAAGTTCACAAAACTCACAGAAAACACATTAAAATAAAGTATTACATTCATACATACACTTTGTTAATAAAAAAAATAACATTTATAGTGACAAAAGGGTTAAAATATGTCTAAATATGTGTATACATATGTATTTATGTGTTTATATGTGCACACATACATACATACATACATATACACACACACAAATATATATATATAATTTATATATATATATATATATATATACAAGCAAAACACATTAAAATAAAGTGTATGTATATATATATATATATATATATATATATATATATATATATATATAAAAGTATAAGTAAAGAACATAGGAATTTCAAGTATTCCTAAAGTACCTTTGGCTTTAGCGCAGTTGATCTAGTACAGTTTTAACTCTCTAGCAGTAAAATGAAAAGGCTTTTTTTAAGCACACCCCATAGAAGTCTATGTGGCGAGGGAGTAGGCACAGTTGTGCTATCTGAAGTCCTGAAGTTCGGTGCCTGAGTCTTTTGCTTGCACACTAACCAGAGCTAACCTGAGAGCGCTATTTTTTTACCTTGAGCAACGTTAGCACTCATCATGAGCAATAAAAAATTATCGCTCCACTTGTAATCTAGCACTAAATGTGTATCCGCTAAAGCAAATGAACGTTCTGTTCCTCACACAGTTAATGTGAGCAATACCATGCAGTTCTTTTGATGAACGGAAGCTGCATTAAAATTAACCCCTTAATGACCACAATGTACCCTGTATGTCACTGGTCTTTAAGGGTTTTTTCAGGACATAATAGCACAAGTCTAGCAAGAACACGCTATTAATGCCCTCCCTCCAGAAGGCTTTATGGAATAGAGCAGTCTAAACGCTGGTGGCAAGACCGCGCTATAAAACAATCAAGGCCCAAAAAAAGGACAGCGACATACAGGGTACGTCGCTGGTCCTTAAGGGGTTAAAATGATTCTCTGGTTTAACCCCTCTCTTCTCAAAATGTAAACTTTTATGTTTCCTTTCTCCATCCAGTCTCTCAAATATAAATCAGAATTTTGGTAATGTTTGTGGGCAAGCGTGTGATAGAATGCAGCCTAATGACTTTTCCCATCACAATTTCCATCACTGTATTTCATTTTGGACGTTATTTGTTATTACAGGGTAGTTAATAAACAGTCTATATAATATATATGTTATTTTTTCAATATTTTTTTTTTTATTTAATTAGTAGGTTTATGGCACTGGAAAATTATTAGTGGTCTCTATGCTTGATTGTGTACTAATGTATGAGTCATGGAGATGCCACTATTTATCTGTTCAGGTTAATGTTATAGGGACAGTCTAGTCAAAATTAAACTTTCTTGATTCAGACAGGGCATGCAATTTTAAACAACTTTCCAAATTTACTTTTATCACCAAGGTAAACTCATATGCTAAGTTCTAAGCCCTTGAAGGCTGCCTCTTATCTCAGTTAATTTTGGCAGTTTTTAGACAGTGCTAGTTCATGTGTGCCATATAGATACCATTGTGCTCACTCCCGTTGAGTTATTTATGAATAAGCGCTGATTGACTAAATGCAAGTCTGTCAAACGAACTGAGATAAGGGGGCAGTCTGCAGAGGCTTAGATAAAGGTCATTACAGAGGTAAAAAGTATATTAATATAACCTTGTTGGTTATGCAGAAATAAAGAATGGGTAAAATTTTGAACAATAACAATTCTAGTGAAGACTGTCCCTTTAAGTGAAAACATTATACATGTATTTAACATAAGTTTCTGGAGTTTGCATAACAGAAGACAGACTGAAATGTCACTGGTATCACATATCGAGTAAGATGAGATTCACTGTGGTAAAGTGATGTTCACTGTGAAGCCATAGACGTGTAAAGCTCTTCCTCTTAAGAAGTGTCAGACCCTATCTCTTTATCAGTGTAAGCGTGTTTGAGAAGTGTGAGTCTCTCCTAGAGTGTGAGGAGGGGCGGAGCTGGAGGAGGGCCGAGCTGATTCTCTCCCAGTGTCGGTTAGACACTGCCTGTCTCTCGGCTGTGTGTGTGTGATTCAGCATGTGGGGGAAAGGGTTGCTGCCCCCCGTGTGAGTGTTGGGAATCCTATGGGAAAGTGAACCCCTGGACTGGGCAGGCTCATGCAGCCAACAAGGTTAGTGAGGTATCCGGGATCGGTGTCCTATTTCCTTCTTTTCTGAACTAAGTGTAATGTGTATACTTAATAGCTAACTATGCAGTTCCCATCAGAAAACTATATACATTTCTGCATAACTGAGATTGGATAGTATCTGGTACCTGAATATACGATTCTTATGCTATATGTTTAGTGCATGCGTTGCATCTTTGATTTATTATGCCTCATCTAGATAACGCGGAATGTGTCCGGTTGCATTGTGCATTAGGAGACAAAACCTCTGGTATCTGCAAATAATACTATTTTTATATTTTTGTATGGAATTTCAGCTCATGCCTCCTTCAGACAAATCCAGTGTCTGACACTATTTCAAAATCCCTTTCTGTTTTCTCCCAGTCACATTTGACTCTGTCTGGGACTCTTCTTCTGTCCAGTCTGTCATCTCCTCTCTGCACCATACCAGGATACTACCAGGGTTTCTGATGTCATATTTGTTGCTGACCCTGCCTGCATTCATGTTTTTTTCTTCCTATCATTTGTGGCTCTTATCATTTAAATGACACATCATACATTATTAATAATGATAGTATTATTATCTGCTCTCTTCTAAGCTTTGCATAAAAGAGCACATTACCCCTGGTATTTCTTTCTCTTATACTATTCCAATATACCCCCATGGTTTGACAGGTTATAACATTTGAATTTAGTGACAGCACATTAATGTGCTGCATGCCCCATTTGTCACAGCACCCTACAAAAGAGTGCTCTGATTTGCTTTGTAAAGCATTCTCTATGCATCATAAAACAGGTGAATACACAGGGGAGCATTTTTTTTTTTTTTAAATTGCAGAGTGACATCATTATTTCATCTACTTGTCTTGCAACATGTTGCATTGTTTTGTTTTTTTCATTGTAGTTTTACATAAAGATTATATTTAATAACATTGTTAACAATTTCTGAATTTAAATTAAATATGCATATATGTTTATGGGTGATCCAAAGTAAACTATGTGTTACATGTGTAATTGTGTGAAACATTCAAATATTTTTAAATTGGTTATTTTCAGTAATTGTTTTTTATAGGGATCAATAAAATAAAGATTTTCTTCCAGGTAATTGGCTCTAAATTGATTACACAAATATGATTCCACTAGCATCACACTTGTTAAAGTATTATTAAATGTATAATTTCTATGACATGTCAGTTGGTCTATCTGTGCTTTTTTGATATAAAGCAAATTGTATTTTGTATCTCAGAAATAGCTATTTTCTCTGTAGGACTTGATTCTTCTAAATACAGCCTTTCTTTGTATATTCTTTTCTACATAAAAAAAGATCTTAGAAGTGTGTATTTTTAATATATATATATATATATATATATATATATATATATATATATATATATATATATATATATATATATATATATATATTTAAATTCTTAAAAAGTTATTGTTACTGTAATAATCATATTCATGGCTATTCTATCTATCTACTTTAACTATAAAACTTGCTGTATATATGTGTGTATGTATATATAAATATATATATATATACAATTTCTGGATGAGAAGCTATAATGTTGAGTCAAAAAGCAGAATGTGGATCTACAGATGTTCTCCCATTTGGTGAGTGAAATACTATGACACAAATGTGATATATTGACAGTGAAGGGATTAGCAATCAAATAAATTAGCTCCATGACACACACACAAAAATGTGAATTTAGAAGAAATGTGATGTCTCTCTCAAAAAATATAAATATTAGGCAGCTCTTTTATTTATATTAATAGATAGATATAGATATATATAGTGTGATTTGCAGTACAGAACAGAACCCAGTGTTAATTTTTTCGTGTCTGTCTGAGGAGGAATCTGTACCTTGAAATATCACATTAATAAAATCCAGTATTAAAAAATCCAGTATGGTGAGAGTGCTTTATGTCATTGGGCTGCACATGCATACAAACACACACAATTCTGTTAAAAATTGTATCATGGAATTTTCATTTTTGAATTTTTATAGCTTCACCTGATATTTTTTAATAATTTATATGCATATTTTTCATTACATGAATCAAAATACTTTCCCTATAAAACAGTTAGCTAAATATAACTTCATAGAAAATGTTAGAAAGAAATAGTATTACTGAAGAACTTATTTGAGATCCCTGTGGTTTCTTTGATTAAATATCTTACATTTAAAGAAGTCATGGCACAAATTACACAATAAATAATAGTAAACATCTTTCTTAATCCAATAATTTGCATGTATAAGGTACGCAGTGGTAGGTGGTTTAAATAATTAGATTCCTCGTGTCAAATTAATTACATTACAGACCGTCTCCAAAACAGAGATTCAAAGAGTGCTAGTTGTGGTTGACATTATTGAATTGCTTGCCTCTTGATGCATTTTTTGATAGCATATTGAAATGGGCTAGGATTAACAGTGCCATCTTCTGGAAGCAGCCGTTGTGCACCTTATACTTTTCTTTTAGTCTTCCTTATGCAGAGGTTCCTCCATATACACAGAGTGAAGCAAAAATCTGTTGTTTTTTTCCAGTTACATCTCCAGCTTTATTAGGGTTGAAAATCTTCTTCTTACTGTAGCCAAAACTCTAAATGCTTTTTGACTAGTGGAGCCACTATTTCAGATGCACATTTTCACTTAGGGGTGTTGAAGAGCAAATTTAAAATAATAATATATATATATTTTTAAAAATGCTACTGATCTTATCAAGATTATATGTACATATATATCATCAGCTTTAAATGATCAAAGTACCAGTGTCTGTCTGACATCATGGTACAATAATACATATGTGTTTTTGTTAAGTTCTAGAAAAACATACATACAGGGTTTTCTCTCTTCCGTCTCCACATCTCTTGTATACCCTCGCTGCTCGAAGAATAATATTGGTAATAAAAGATCAGAAAATTATATCAAGTTTGGGGAAGGGATGGATAAGCTTGATACACACCCTTATTTCAGCTTTTGTGGCATCAAACATTATACTTGAATCACAAGGCTTGAATCTTTACTGGACAGAAATATTGTTCCTACCCAAACCTTTTCTAAGGCATTTATTTACATCTTCACATCAGCTGCCTTGTGCTAAAAAGGATATGCGTTTTGGGGGGTGAACACTATAAAATGTGTATATGTATAAAGATAGATACTGTAGATATGTGTGTGTATATAATATATATCTGTATACACACACAGACTTATATTTGCTGCTGATCGTGAAAAACATGCACTTGATGAGGATAAAATACCTGTGGATTTGGTGTGTTATAATATTGAAATGACAATGAATGTTATGTTTATACTAGTTCTAAAGGGACTTTCTATTGTAAAATAAAAAGCTTCCATCTTTTATAGTGTTTAATTTTTAAGCAAAATCTTACTTTTATTGTGTACTTAACCACTGCAAAAGGATTAGGCAAATAATCAAAGTTGCTCACCCAATGAGCTCTTTGCTAATCCAAAGCAGTATATTACTGAAGAGCCAATATACACCAGGGATACATAAGTATGCTTCACTAGCTTTGTTAACACCTTTGTAGATGTTACATAGTTAAATGCATAATTGGCATCTTCATGTGTGTACCATCCACACTTTGCTCTTTGTTTATGCCTGCTAAGAAGCTGTATTGTAACCCTTGTCTGAATTAGAACATTTTATTTTAGCATTAGAATGTCCCTTTAAAGGGACATACAAGTGTAAACACTATATGCTATATTATATAAATTGAATAATAAAATGCTCCTGCAAAGGTGTTAAACACATAGTTAAAGTCAGTGCCAAAGCAACATTGCACTTCTGTGGCCTAGCTGAACACATATGATCAGCCAATAACAATAGACATATGTGCATTTCCACCAATCAGCAGCTAGCTCCCAGTAGTGCACTGCTGCTACGAAAACTACCTAGTTATGCTTTTCAACAAAACTACCTTAAGAACATTGCACTAAATGTGATGTTTAATTTTAATATAAGTAAATTGAAAAGTATCTTAAAATTCCATGTTCTTTTTGAGGCATAAAATTATAATTGTTACTTTTATATCCCTTTAGGGGAAGGGGATGATGTTTTATCAATATGCTTAAAGGGATAGGAAAGTCAAAATTAAACTTGCATGATTCAGATAGAGCAGGTCATTTTAAGACATTTTTAAATTCACTTCTATTTTCAAATGTGCTTCGTTCTCTTAGTATCCCTTGTTAAAAAATGAATACGCACATATCATACATTAGAAGGAGCTGCTACTAATTGGTACATGCACACATTTGTCTCTTGTGATTGGCTAAATAGATATTTTCAGCTTCCTGTCAGTAGGGCAATGCTGTCCCTTCAGTAATAGATAACAAAAGAATGAAGAAAATTTGATAATAAAATTAAATTGGAAAGTTGTTTAAAATTGTATGTTCTATCTGAATCATAAAAGAAAATGTTGGGGTTTACTATCCCTTTAAATTATGCACAATAATAAAAAAAAAATAGAACTAAACTGATATGCTAAATAAATTATTAGACAGAGCTTAAAGGGATTTGAAACTCAACATTTTTCTTTCATGATTCAGAAAGAGCATACCATTTTAAACAACTTTCCAATTTAACAAATAGTTAATCACAGCACCACAAAAGCATTCTATCCACTGTCAAAAAATGAATAAAAAATTATTTATATATTTAGGGTGCAAGAGTTTAGTAAAACCTCCAATTCTACCATCTACAAATAACAAAAAAGAACTCAGCACACCTCAATTTAGAAAAAGTGTAAATGCAATTTATTATAAAGTATCTAAATACAATTCTATAGTATGAATCCACAACTTTCAGTCCATCCACACACGCAAAACACTTTCATTCATAAAACAATAGGATTCAACACAGGCGTCCCTGGAAGAATCAGCAAAGGCACTCAAAAAACCGCTATTTATGTCTTAGAAAGTTCATTTAGATGAAAAAATGGACAGTCCCTTAGACATGCAGAACTTTCACAGTTATTTTTAAATATATAATCTTTGATGCAATTTTTCAGATATAGTTGCTGTAAAAAGACTTTCCAATTTACTTCTAGTATCTAATTTGCTTTGTTCTCTCGGTATCCTTTGCTGAAAAGCATGCCTAGATAGGCTCAGAAGCTGGCTGCTAGCTGCTGATTGCTGGCTGCACATATGTGCTTATTACCATTGGCTTACTGATGTGTTCAGCTAGCTCCCAGTAGTACATTGCTGCTCCTTCAACAAAGGATACCAAGAGAATGAAACAAAATTGATAACAGAAGTAAATTGTAAAGTTTTTAAAATGGTATGTTGTATCTGAATCATGAAAGAAAAAAATGTGGGTTGTGTCACTTTAAAATAAACTAGAAGCCAAAAGCTTTCAGAATGTCCCTTCAGCTAAATTCATATAGTAGTGTAATACTACCAAGTGAACAAATTGTGGGTGGGTTCTAATTACTTCAATTAGCTTTTAAGCGTTATGCAATTTTGTCAGCCTGGAGTAAATTAGTGAATCCTGAAGATTTATATTAAAACATGGTGCTTCCAGCTTTATTATATTGGTTATGTGTATCCGCTACAATCTGATCCGAGTATCTTATATTAAGGCACTCATGACTACAAAGGGTTAAAAGTGGTGTTTCTTATTTGATTTAAATCCAATATCCAGATATAGCAGCATCTTGTGTATATTTTGTGTGAACGTCAACTGCTCCACCTAGCGTTAAAAGCTATTTACAGCTAGTGCCAGATACAGTTGCTCACTTTATATATTTCTAAAAATGCATCTTGATAATGTTTGGGTCGTACTTTATGCTCATATAAGGGTGTGATAAGCACAGCTCTGGCACCTCTGACCATAGAGTTCTTGCCAACAGTAGAGTGTGAAATAAGGTGAAACATATTTATATGATATTCTGTAATCATGAAACATTCACCAGGGTACATTTTTTAAATGTTCAGGAATGGAAAGCTGAGGTCTATCCAAAAGAATTATGAAATAAACATACTGTACACACAGCATTCCTTTTATATTCTCCTTGCATACTTATTTATGAAATACATATGAAACTGAAGGCAAGTGTGTGTTGGTCCATTTTAAATATATTTACCCGATTTAGGTCCTTCCTTCAAGGGGCATGTATGATACATATTACAGAATCTGACAATTATATCAAACATGTAAGATTGCCAAATTACTCTGAAGGAAAAAAAAATATTTGATAGTTTGTTAGAGAATGTATGGAAAAAAAAATTACATTTGTATTAGTTTTGTAATGCTAAATATTTTCAGGATGAGCTAATATGTTTAACTGCAGAAATAATTATATCATAGTATGTTAGAGGAGATCTCTATCACAAATAATTTAAAATCCATATCAAAGTGTATACGAGTAAAAACACTTACATTAGAACAGAAGGGCAAAACAGTTGTTTTTTAGAGAAATTCTGAGGGTGCGTAGTATGCAGTAATTAAAGTGATAGTAAACTCCCATTTTTAAAATCAGATCTGCAATGTTGGTGATATTTTAGATGGAGTTTAATTAATCAGTGGTAATGAAGATCCGGTTTAACTTACTTTTTAATATAGCTATGTAATCTTAAATACCCCACACTCCGCCGCCCACTTCAAAAGTCAATTTTTCTCTGAGCTAATGGTTTGAATTGTTCTTCTAGCTACAAAAAAAGTGCCATATGGGGAGATCGCTGATTGGACAACAATTCAAACCATTAGCTCAAAGAAAATTTGACTTTTGAAGTGGGCGGTGGGGCGTAGGGTATTTGAATTTCATATCTATAGTAAAAAGCAAGTTATAGTGCATCTTCATAACATCTGATGAATTAAACTCTATCTAAAATATCACTAGCATTCCAGATCTGATTGGAGAGTTTACCATCACTTTAATTATTCTGCGATTTTAGGCTTGACAAAAATTATATCCATGCTTTGATTACATTTACTATATTATTTAAAAAAAATGTCTGCCTTTTTTATATTAAATTTGTTCAGATCTGTAAATCTAAGGTAAAAAAATGGATTAAAAATGTGTCTTATTTGTAAAATAATTTTTTTGTTTTTCATTATTCACAGAATAGGTTGTCAACAATCCTAAGGCTCTATACTTCACATAAATATTCTACAATGTATTTTTAAACAGTACATATTATCCAATCAATTAGATAGAGTTTAAGGGAAATTATTCTGAAGCACAACCAGACACATGTGCCTTTAAATTGTTATCTTCTTCCTCTTAACCCCTTTCGCCAAATGGATGTAGTTACTATGTCACACAGTACTTTGCCCAGTGTACTGTGCTGATGTAGTACCTACGTTTAACACAGAGTCACATGTTGTGGTCCCTGCTGTCAGCTTAGAGGAATTAGGTAGGGATCAGGGGTTGGGAGGTGTCAGGTGGGAGGGTAAAATCCTAAACTAGAGCAATATTAACCTTACAAGCTAATTGATGATTAACCTTTTCATTGCCTGGAATTTCAGAAGTATGGTGCACAGCTGTAATTAGCGTGCTTCTAATTGCAAAAACCCAATGGCAAAGCCATGCATGTCTGCTGTTTCTGAACAAAGGGGACCAAAGAGAAGCTTTTACAACCATTTGACTTATGACTACAGTAGTTGTGTGTGTGTGTAAATAATTTCACTGAGAAACCCAAAGTTTGCAAAAAAGTTAACAATTTTCTTTTTTATATATGATCATAGTGACATCAAATATACCAAAATGGTTCAATAGCTTGCGTCTTCTACTTTAAGTGTATGTATATATATATATATATATATATATATATATATACACAGGTAGCCCTCAGTTTACGCCGGGGTTAGGTTCCAGAAGGAATGGTTGTAAATTGAAACCCAGTTTATAATGTAAGTCAATGGGAAGTGAGGGAGTTAGGTTCCAGGCCCCTCTCAATATTGGCATAAGTAACACCTAATACATTATTTTTAAAGCTTTGAAATGAAGACTTTGAATGCTAAACAGCATTATAAACCTAATAAAATAATCACACAACACAGAATATATAATTAAACTAAGTTAAATGAACAAAAATATTTGCTAAACAGCATTATAAACCTAATAAAATAATCGCACAACACAGACTTTACTTGCATTTTTCTGCAAACAGTTCTTTCTATGCATTCCAATCTGGACTGATTTATAGACAGGAAGATATTGTTCTTTTGCAAGCTGCTTGATAGCTCAGGTCTGGTTAAACTGATTAATTTCAGCTTGCTTGGCTTGCATATCTTTGCTGCAACACAAGCGGACAGCTCCACCTACTGGCTATTTTAATCAATGCACTGCTTCTCAATGCTTTTCAAAAGCAGTCACGTGACTGAAAAAAAAGGTTGTTATTCTGAAAAGGTGCAAATTGAACCGTTGTAAACTGAGGGCCACCTGTATACAGTTAATAGGTCAATCAAAAAAAAAAAAATAAGGCTTTATTCCCATTTAAAGTGTGACAGCAAAAATGCTAAAACAAAAATCTCTGGTACTTTGGGTAAGTTTTTCTTCTGAAATTCCCATTAGCAAAGAGTTTAATTCCTTGACTGTAACACCAGGCAACACAAAAAGAGTAGAGCAACAGTATATTATTGTAATCATTTTCACTGCATGTTTTAGCTGCTTTCACTTGCTAAATGTTCTGCTTTGCTGCTGCATCAAGAAAGCAGTAATTTAATCCACAGATGTAATTATTAGTGGGTGAGTGTTTAAATCTCATGATTTAAATGTAATTTGTAAATCAGGCAGATAAAGGGCTGCTTGTAAAGCAACACCATCAAACGTCATTTTTAACCTCTCTGATGTTGCCTGATTTTCTTTTTGTCTGAAATTAAAGGGTTTCTTTTTCCCGCTAATGCACCTAGAATTCAACGTATTTTTACAGTGCCAATAAACCTCACCTACGTTTTATGAGAAGATAGATCCTGTCAAACTTCCAGGTGGTTGAGCTCACTTGTTTTCCGCTTTGTGATTTTACGAGGGATTGAGAGTAGGTAGTAAATGGAAGTGTGCATACATAGTAATGTGCATAACTGGGCATTTATTTAACACTAGAATGGGTATTTCCAGTGTTTACCCCCAATCTGTTTTTTTTGTTTGTTTTTTTTATACAAAGGTAGTCTGTGTGAGGGGGGTTAATCTGTGTAATAAAACTTCCTACTATGTGAGTACACAAAAACCTGAATAATTGATATGCTTTTTTTCATATTGGGGTATCTGTGTGCAAATGTAAAATCATTATAAAAAAGCCATAAGGAATATTTGAATCATTGATTGTTTTTGTGTAAAAATTGTGTTTTGTGAGGCCAAAAAAGTAAAATCTGTAACCTAGATTTTCAAAATGCTGCAAATTGTCTAAACCAGTTATTTTATTTGCGGCATTTGCAGAATACATAATTTTGCTATTTTTTTTTGGCCTCTCTAGGGAGTGTGGAACAATCTGCTATTTTTATAAAACAACACATAGAATAATTTATGATCATGAGTTGAGTAGTGATCACATGACCCTAACTGAAATAGCTGCTAATAACAGATGAGATTGGATTATATCTGTAAATAAAGATAAATATATTAAGCACACTATGAGATTGTTACAGAGGAGATACATTTTGGAAAACCACAGTTTCAATATGGTAGCACCCATTCATTTATGGAGACTAAAACTAAAAAAATACATCTGAAATATTATTATCAGGCTAATTCCTTTTTTGAATACATGATTATGTCTATCATTTATTTAGTGTTTAATATCCCTTTAAAGATTTTAAATAGAAAAAAAAGACTCACGATGATTGAATATTACATATTATCCAGAAAAAAATTATACTGGGATAAATTACTTTGAAGCATAAGAGAAAATTTAAAAGTTACTGGAAATTTTGACCTTTTAATATAATTATAGCAAATGCCACCGGCACCCATGTATTTTTAAAAGTAAATTATACACCTCTTGTTTTTGTGTAAATTCAGTTTGGTAACTGAAATGTTTTCTATGATTAAACAGTTGTATTTTGTTACAGGATTTTATAAGACAGTCTACACTTTTTTTTTTCATTTATGTTTGTTGGTTGCTATTTATGCTTTTAAGTTTTAAAAGCCAAGCAAACTTTAAAAATAATATGTAACCTGCAATGAAAGCAATTTACATTCGAATACCAATCAGATACAAAGTAAAGGAAGTTATCCTATATAGTGCTACGTTTTAGCATGTTGCCTATTTTGCTCAGTGAGTACATAACTTTGCTCCTACAACAGATATCCTAATCTCAGATTAATCACCTATATGCTTGTTGATGGTATAGCATGACATCCTGCTTATCTTTTCTCAACACGGATGTGCTTTTATCAGCTCTCAGTGTAGAACATGTATAAATGTTTATACATAGTGCACAAGAAATATTATTAATCTTACCTTGATTTGACATTTGTGAGTATTAACTATTTATACTATTGGGGCCATCAATGGGATTGCAAAATGCTACACAAGACTGTAACTCAACAAAGCCCAGGATACAATATATACTATTTGAAGACTAGATAGTTGATCAATTTACACAAGAAAGTGTACTATACTTAATTAGCACACCCTTGAATTGTAGTAGTATTTACATATTCAGGATTTTCTCGTAATTCCCCCTTATATAAACTCTCACTTATTACTCAGAGTTCTATACTACACCTGTCAATATCACTACTCCAAAGATGTCATCTAATTTATATTTTTCTTGATAGTGCTGCTGGTGTTTTTTTGATCACTTGAAGAGCTTGTTGTATGGGCACCACAAGCACAAATCTAAAGGGTGCAAGTGTAATTGAGGGGTGTGCCTTTTCTTCTGCCTATTTCTCCAGTTAATCCCTCTTCTCTACTAGATGTATAAAAAGGCACCATCTACAGATCATTGCAGGAGTGTTGATGACTTTACTCTGAATGCACATCATGTAGAAATCTAGGTCTTTGTCACCTTTTTTCCCCAAAGCCACATTATAAAGTCCAAATATAGGTTTGCATCACTAGTATGAAATTGATTATGTGTGTGTTTTTTTTATTTATATATATTTGATTACACATTCTAAAAGCCAAATAATACACACTGAGTATTATAATATTAGAAGTGTGGTGCTCAGCTGCAATTAGCGGCCTTCCAATTACCAAAAAGCAATGACAAAGCCATGTATGGCTGCTATTTCTGAACAAATGGGATCCCAGAGAAGCGTTTACCACTATTTGTGCCATGATTGCACAAGCAGTATGTAAATAATTTCAGTGAGAAACACAAATTTTTGTAAAAATGTTTTATATAATCGCATTTGGTGGGGAAATAGTGGTATGAAATATATCAAAATGGGCATAGACCAATACCTTGGGTTGTCTGCTTAACAAAATAAATAGCTTTGACAGGTAAATAAAAAAAAAGCAAGGCTCTATTTCTGTTTACATGGAGTGATAGCAAAAATTCTCCTGCATTTTGGGCAAGTTTCTCTTTGAAAGTCCCGGCAGTGAAGGAGTTAATTAGACATAAAGTTTAATGAGCCAGGGTATTGATTAGCAATTCACTGGAAGTATTAGGTTTAGAACAGCTGTTTTGTGCTTAAAAGTACAGATTAACAAAGATCTTAAGATGCAGTTATAATGTATATCCAAAAACTGATGTGCTCTAATTCAGTTAAAGGGACAGTATACAACAAATTGTATTTAACTGCATGTAATAAACACTACTATAAAGAATAATATGCACAGATACTGATATCAAAATCCAGTATAAAACCTTTAAAAAACTTTCTTAGAAGCTCTCAATTTAGCACTGTTGATGAGATTAGTCTGGAACACCCACTGAAAGGGGATGAGAGCAGAGCCTCCCCCCTCCATGGATTATAAATGAACCCATTATACAAATAGAAGCGATGTGAGATCTGTATACATCAGTATACATCTAAAACTTGGGGACATGGTTAGTAGTCTGAGAATCAGCACAAAGTTATTTAAAAATAAGCAAAACTATACATTTTTACAAAAACACACCCAGATGGGCTATATAACAGCAGAATTAAATTCTCACCATGACCTACAAAGCCCTCACCAATGCTGCCCCACCCTACCTGTCCTCACTCATTAACAAATATACGCAAGCCCCGCCCCCTAAGATCCAACAATGACCTGCTCCTTGAATCCTCTACCATCACCTCCTCCCATGCTAGACTACAGGACTTCTCTCGTGCGGCACCAACCCTCTGAAACATACTTCCTCAAGCTGTCAGACTTTCTCCTAACCTGTCCTCCTTTAAACGCTCCCTAAAGACCTTTTTTTGTTCAGGGAAGCTTATCACCCGACTCAGTAACAAATGAACTTCACTTACCTAATAGTTGCCCCCATCTATCTCCTCTAAGACTTTGGAGTATTGGATGTATAATGATAAAGAAGATATAATTCAATATAATTCTAAAGTAATTAGGTCACAATATAATTTCACATCTTGTTTCATGTTGTGATACTCTTGCACCTCCTATAATATTTTTGGGACAAGGCTTTTCACTTTTTAAACTTTTGACATCCCATCCCACGTAAAGTAAATAATATATATTAAACTAAAATTGAAGACTATATATATATATATATATATATATATATATATATATATATATACTTTCTTTAAGGGTTTGTTGCATTGATTCTCTGTTAAAGCTAACACCTTTGGGAGGAAGAAAATACAGAGGAACACCTATTCCAAGAGGTGGATGATATGTCACTGACCTCTACCTATTCACATTGGATTTCTACCACCCTCTACTAGTTGCGGCAATTTACCTCATCAGATTGAGGTATCTTCTGGTAAGGGGAATACTATTCCAGACAGTTATCCTATTGGATTTTTTTGCTTTTAAACTAAAATTGAAGACTATATATATATATATATATATATATATATATATATATATATATATATATATATATATATATATACAGGTAGCCCTCAGTTTACGCCGGGGTTAGGTTCCAGAAGGAATGGTTGTAAATTGAAACCGTTGTAAATTGAAACCCAGTTTATAATGTAAGTCAATGGGAAGTGAGGGAGATAGGTTTCAGGCCCCTTTTAAAAATTGTCATAATAACACCTAATACATTATTTTTAAAGCTTTGAAATGAAGACTTTAAATGCTAAACAGCATTATGAACCTAATAAAATAATCACACAACACAGAATATCTAATTAAACTAAATCAGCATTATAAACCTAATAAAATAATCACACAACACAGACTTCACTTGCATTTTTCTGCAAACAGTTCTTTCTATGCATTCCAATCTGGACTGATTTATAGACAGAAAGATCTTGTTCCTTTGAAATCTGCCCGATAGCTCAGGTCTGGTTAAACTGATTAATTTCAGCTTGCTTGGCTTTGCTGCAACACAAGCGGATAGCTCCACCTACAGGCTATTTTAATAAATGCATTGCTTCTCAATTCTTTTCAATAGCAGTCACATGAATGGAAAAAAAGGTTGTTATTCTGAAACGGTGTAAATTGAACCGTTGTAAAACGAGGGCCACCTGTATGTGTGTGTGTGTATGTATATATATATATATATATATATATATATATATATATATATATATATATATATATATATATATATATATATATACATTTAGCAGATTAATATGTTTTTCAATTTAGAAAACTATTTTTATTGAAAATATTTTCAGTTTTCTTAATTGTAATAATTGCAGAAAGTATATTGGAACCAACTTTAAGAGTAAAATAAAAAAATGATCTGGGGGAGAATGGAGGTAGAAAAGAAAGGCTTGGAGGAGGCATGAGATAAAAAAGCAACAAGTGAAATAGGGATGTAGTGATAAGCTGCTGACAAGAGAGTGTGATGAATGAAGACTCACAAAAGAGTGATTTCTAAGGACTGTGGGAGCTCTTTGTGCTATTTTTTTTCTATTTTGAACTTGTAAGTGTTCTGTGTCTAATACACTGGTCAGTCTTTATATAACAAGAAAATACTTTATATTATTTTTAAAATCAAAAGTGCCTGCAAGAATAATTTTACCAGCAAAAAAGAGAAGGGGATAGAGTGTATGTTAAAGGGACATAAAACACAATTTTTTTTATTTCATGATTCAGATAGGGCATTCAATTTTAAACAACTTTTTTACACAACAAATTTTAAACAACAATTTACTTCTATTATCAAATTTGCTTTGTTTTTTTGGTATCTTTTGTTGAAGGAGCAACAATGCACTACTGTGAGCTAACTGAACACATCAAGTGAGCCAACGAGAAGAGGCATATATGTGCAGCACCAACCAGTAGCTAGCTCCCAGTAGTACTTTGCTGCTCCTGAGCCTATCCAACAAAGGATAGCAAGAGTAAAAAGCAAATTAGATAATAAAAGTACATTAGAAAGTTGTTTAATATTGCATGCTCTATCTGAATCATGCTAGAAACATTTTGGTTTATACCCCTTTAAGTGATGTACTATAATTTAATTTAAAATAAATAAATCTAATTAAGAGACATAACAGAGACCTTATGATGCTCATAACAGAGAGCTTATGTTTCAGTAATACTATGTGAAGGTGCATTCTAATATAAAGGGAGGTAATATATGAAATGGTATTCTATCTAACTTGTCAAGGAAAATACAGTAAATGAATTACAAATGCATAAATGACTGAATAATCATTAGGCCTGAGCCTTTGTGTTAAAAAGTATTCCTATTACTAGGGATCAGCCTATACATTTGATCTTATTAAAAAAAATTGTGTAATTTATTTGATTAAGAATTGTGGGCCAAAAAGTTTTAAACTAAACTGCTGGATGCATAGCTAGTTCTGATTATTTAAAGCAAAAGAGACTGCTGACAAAAGTACAACAATATAAGCCCATGTGACACACAACTTAGATGGCTGCCTATAACTAGAAAGGAATTCCAAAAAAGGGGCTACTGCAATGTTTTCAGGATGCCTGAGCCATACATTTGGCTTACATATTAACTTTGTTTCATAAGGAATATTGTACATGAAATACTGCTTATGTTGAAACTAAACAAAAAAAAAATCACGTTTACGCACCATTCATACACCAACATACAAGCTCAGTAACAGCTCTCACAACTGTGTTGACTTACACTGACACGACTCCTCAAAGACACAAGAAAATAGCAATATTGAGTACAGGTAAATTCCTATATGAACATTCCATATTATAGGCGTAAGCCGCGTAATAAGCAATACCAAGTAAAGCTACCTTTCAGTCAGCTTTGCAATCTGTCATACTATATTGAGGTTGTCTCTTGCTAATTACAGATAACTTTCACACACTATGTCCTTCGTTTGAACCCCGTAATTATAATGGTTTCTTCCCCATCTGGCATTGTCTAATTTAAACTTTTCTCCTGTTCTTCATAAGGAATGTTTGTTTTGCATCAAAATGTTATACTTCACCTATAAGTATCTTTACACTCTATTCCTAACTTGAAACAAAATACAAGAAAAGAGTATTCCTGTTACTTAAAAGTCGAAGCACACAAGCCCCCTTCTTAATTTTTTTTTTCCATCCATATGTGTAAACACTTCTCACAGACAAAACCAAAGTGTGACATCTGTGACAAACGTCCCTAGGATAGGCGCTGTGTGTGTTTATTTTCCTTCAAGGGTTTTACTTATTTGGCTGTGTGTAGCTTGTGTGTTTTCTCAGTTACTGGATGTGTGAGGAAGAATTGAAGGTCTCCAGCCCTCCCGCAACGCCCTGACTGCTGTAATAGGAGCCTGGCTCAGCCAGTGGGAGGAAAACATTGAGATCACAGATGGGGGCTGGGGAGAGGGCAGGAGCTGTGTAGACATTGGATGGGAACTGAGGTGATTGATGGCTATTGCTCTTGTGCAAAGGAGGAGGAGGAGGAAAAAAACGAGTGTCTAATCTTTCATTGCAGTACTGGCTGAAAAGAGCTGGTTCTTTGCGTTAGCTTGTGTTTGCTGGAGAGTGATCTATTCTGTTTTTATTTTTTCTTCACTTCGTCCAGGGCGAGGGTAGTGGTTAATGCCCAAGCTGGATGGATGGGCATGGGGAGAGGGGCAGGACCCAAAGCCCTCGGATTCTTCAAGATCCTCACTGTCTTCTTCTACGTATTCCCTGCAGGTAAGGAGTTTTGATGTCTTTTTTTTTTTTTGTTTGTCTATTGGTTGAATAGTTTCCCTCAGTGGGCCCCTTTAGTGTTTCCACATGTGTATGTACGTTTTGCTGCATTTGAAATTCTACTGTTATCTTACCCTACCATTAATTCACGCAATGGTGCTATGACTGTACTTGTTTTCTATCCTTATATGTGCCCTAAGAAACAATGTTGTGAATGTAATATGAGAAATGCTTGTGATAAAGTAATGGTAATATTTGTGTGTTTGTAGATACTGGTTACAGTAAGTATTGTTACATATTTATTTTTCTGTGTATTATTTTTTTTCATTACAGGTGTTCATGTAGGCAAATATACACACTTTTTTTTTTAGCCTGTTTTTATATTTAATCTGTTGTTGTCTTTAAACAAAAATCTGTGCGTTTTTGGTTCCTGCTATCTCTTCTTCATGTTTACCAAAGGTAAACTTCTTAAAAAATCATAAATAAAATGGCTGGATTGGATGATGATGAAAATTTCCAATTCATTATATGAATTACTTGCCCTATTTATTATTGTTCAAGGTATTGGGCAACAGAACCTATAGAATAGGACCAGAAGAGGCCATCTGTTTTCAATGAATCCCAGTGTTTTTCTGGCTTGATCCTTGCCTTCAAATTCCTGTGAGCCTTGTTTTTGTTGGGGGAGGAGGGCAGGCTCCACACTGGGGGTTTTGTTCCTTCCCAAGATCTCAGATTTCAGCAGCCTTCAGGTTTTATTCACCTGGAAAAGCAGTAAACTTAAATCCTAAATATATTACTTTTGTTACTTCTCAAGGGACAGCAGCAGTGTTTTTTTTTTAAAAATGGTATCCTATAAGTCATTTGTAATGAAATGTTCGTTTACTTCAACAAAGAGTATATTCAAATTATTATACAGTATGCATTAATGTTTGTTATTTGTATATTTATTATTTATTAATAGTAAATTATATTTGTTTTATAATATTGTAAGACATCCTTCCAAAAGGATGTGTATAACTCTGTAAAAAAATGTTATGTATCACTAAAATAAAGTGTACATAATATCTACAAGAAAAATATGCAGTTTTATGCTAAGGGAATGTAAAAAGCACAAAAAAGCCACACTGCAACAGATTATACATGAACATTTGACAGTTCCCAGTTTCTAAAATTGTATCTCTAGCTCTTAAATGTGTGTGTATATATATATATTATTATTATTATTATATATTTTTTTTATTTTTTTTTAATATCCCAACCCTTGGTTTAACTACCATAACTAATAATCTCATTCTTTTTTGCGTCCCCCCCCCCTCATATTACTGTAAAAATAAAGTAAAATCTATGTTGGGAATGTTTTGTAATGGACCAGTCTGTTTTCAAAAAAGGTGAAATTAATGCTCTGTGTTATTAATCACTGTAATGCTAGCGTCTTAAAATGTAGATTTGCTTATTTTTTCCATATAACTGGGTTAAATAAATCTAAAGCCTCTAATACCTGTGAACACTCTGATAATCTGCACTCAACACTAGTAAAACAAAAACGGGCAACAGGTATAATTTGTAAAAAAAAAAAACAACTTTTAAAGTTTTTTTTTTTTTAAGTCCCATGGATAGAAGTGGTTTCCAGTTAGTTACAGGCCCTGTGGCTATGAGAACATTTTTAGAATGATATATTAATTGCTGTAAGTGCTTTTGAGAAGTATGTGTACACACCCCTCAGATCTAGTCTATGTGGTTTGTTCTAGATAAAGATCAAGCTTATTGGAGGTTTATTGGGTAGACTAATAAATCACCTTTGTGTCTGCAGGAGAGGGGGGAGGTGCTTTTACAACTCCAGATGAAATTGAGAGTAGAGGGGGGCTCCAAGCTGTTAAAACAACACTTTCCAAATCCTTAAAGTGACAGCGTGTCTTTCTGTTTGTTAGATGAAACACAGATGTGAAAATATTTTCTTTTTTCATCTTGAGGTCATATAACTCACATGGTATTTGACATCTTTATTGTATTATAATTCCCTTTGTAAATTTGTTTGTTGTTACAAAATAAAAAATTGTGTACAAATGACATACCACAACACACAGCTCTATCCAGCTATAAAGAGTGCAAACTATAGTTGGTTAAACAGCCATTAAAGTTTGTTTTTAATAAGAAAGATGGTATTTAAAAATGTGCATGGGAAAAAAACATATGCATTTTTTTTAAAGGGACAGTCTACACCATAATTTTTATTGTTTTAAAAGATAGATAATCCCTTTATTACCCATTCCCTTGTTTTTCATAACCAACACGATTATATTAATATATTTTTTACCTCTGTGGTAACCTTGTATCTAAGCCAAAACCATCCTTTTTTTTCTCTCTTTTTTTTCGTCTAAGCCTCTGCAGACTGCCCCCTTATTTCAGTTATTTTCAAAGACTTGCACTTTAGCCAATCAGAGCTTACTCCTAGGTAACTCCACGTGCATGAGCACAGTGTTAGCTATATAACACACATGAACTAGCACCCTCTAGTGGTGAATAAACGTTCAAAATGCATTTATATAAGAGGCAGCCTTCAAGGTCTTAATAATTTTCATTTGAACCTCCTAAATTTAGCTTTCAGCTAAGAATTCCAAGAGAACAAAGCAAAATTGGTTATAAAAGCAAATTGTAAAGTTGTTTAAAATTACATGAATCATGAAAGTTTATTTTGGACTAGACTGTCCCTTCCCTTAGTTCTTGATTTGTGGGCATTTTTGTGTATTAATAATAGACTTTCACCGTCTGGTAATAACTTTATCTATGGGTTAGTTGTACAAAAACATCAATTCCCTCTTAGTTAAATATGAATTGGTGAGAGATGATTTAGTAAAATAAAAATTATATATACCATCTTATCTCACCTATGCTAAAACCACTATCTCTTCTTATCTGTAACATATTTCCTTTACTAATTGCACTAAAGTTTTCACAGGAACTGGGAGGTCCCTCAGTATATCAATATATGTGTGATCTAGTTCCTGCAATGTATTGTGCTTTATTGATGTATAGAGTTGCAGAATATGATGGTGCATTAGAAGTTTATTAATAAAATAACTGAGTTGCCACGTATTAATGTGGTAAAAGTGATACAGATTTTATTATATTATAATTTCCATTTTATAATTTTTTGTCTTGTAGAAAACAAAATGGCTTTTTTTAGCACATTTCCAATATCAGGAGCAGCTTTCAAAATCACTACAGACCACTTTTTACAGTGGTAGATTAAACTGTAAAGGGAAGACCACTTAGGACCTTGTTATCTATCAAAACTAGAAATGTAGTTATTGTTGTAGAGGTAGACAAATGCATTTTCCGCTTGTTGCTATAACGGCTACCATTGTGTGTCGCGTTGAGCTGTACCTCTGTATGCCTTGCACTAAATACAGGCATGAGAAATTGTAATTCTTCAACATTTCTTCATGCACCATTAATTGTCTTAAAGCGTATGGCTGACATCACAAAAAAATGTAATAAATATATATATATATATATATTATAATGTCCCTGCCCTAAGTTATGGAGCGATGACATACAATAAATAATGGAAATGATTTGCAAAAGTATTCAACAACAAGACAGGTGACATCAGCAGTCAGCTATTTTGCTGTAGAAGAGATGAAAAACAAATTTCTGTCACTTTG